>NC_056515.1:37756770-37776365 GCF_014905685.2 Nematolebias whitei | reverse complement strand
CACACACACACACACACACACACACACACACACACACACACACACACTGGCAGTCATGCAGGGAGGCAGAGGATTATTGAGGTGGTATCAAACAGGAATAATAAAGCAGGTTCTTAAGATTTTAATAAGAATAAAATGAAACAGTAACCACCGAGGGGCCAGCAGGGTTAATCCCTTCTATATTACTGAAAATAAAAAGAGGATAAAAACAGACAGGAGGGCAGAGCTGCTGCCGGAGGAGGAGGAGGGAGAGGAGGAAGAGGGGGCTGCAGAGATAAGATGTAAGAATAGCGGTTGGGCTGCTATCAAAAGTGGATCCAGTTAAAAGGGATTGAAATTAACAAGCAGGTTTAAAATAGCACAGCAGGCTTATAATTTCCTTGAATGTTATTCCCTCACACAGGAAAATGACAATGTTTAGGCCTGATGTAAGCTTCCCTGTGCATTGAGCAGCATATTTCCAATGTCAGAGCACGTGCACCGGCGGCAGATGGCATGAAACAGTTGGCACGAGTGAGCGAGCGTGAATATCTGTTTACTAATAACCCTTTAATTACTTCAGATGGGCAACGGGATCAAACATGGAGAGCCACACAGGAATTAAACCTAAATGAGAGCGGACTGAAGAGCCCGGCTTCGCCCCTGTATGTTGCCATAAAGACCTTTGCTGTGAAAAGTGGCGCTTATAAGGCAGTAAGCGAAATATTATCTTTTGCATTTACAGATTTGCTTATAATCAAACGCAACGGGCGCTGTGATGTAAATTTAAGAGGAGGAAAAGGGAGAAAATGATGAATCATTTAGTGTTTAAAACGTCTGAAAATGGTGAAAAATTCTCTTCACAAGCTGTCAGAGCTCAACGAAACATCTTTTTTTATTTTTTTTTACACTTGTGCTAATATTCAAAAACATAAATTACTTACGGTGGTGCTTGAAAGTTTGTGAACTCTTTACAATTTTCTATATTTCTGCATAAATATGACCTAAAACATAAATCAGATTTTCACTCAAGTCCTAAAAGTAGATAAAGAGAACTCAGTTAAACTAAAATATTATACTTGACCATTTATTTATTGAGGAAAATTATATTACGTATTTGTGAGTGGTAAAAGTATGTGAACCTCTAACATCAGCAGTTAATTTGAAGGTGAAATTAGAGTCAGGTGTTTTCAATTAATGGGATGATGATCAGGTGTGAGTGGACACTGTTTAATTCAAAGAACATGGATCTATCAAAGTCTGCTCTTCACAACATGTTTGTGGAAATGTATCATGGTACGAATAAAGCATTTCAGCATTTGAGGTTACTGTAAATGTGGCATTCATCAGGGTTCGTGTCTCAGCCCACTGTTGTTTATTGTTGTGATGATGCAGTTACTGAGCTTATTAGGAGAGAAGTGCTATGGGATATGTTGTATGCAGATGACCTAGTTGTGGCTGGAGATTCTGAAGTTAATTTCCAAGATAGTTTCAGAGGGTGGCAGCAGGAACGTGAGAGTAAAGGTCTGAAAATAAATGCAGCTAAAACAGAGACCATGGTCTGCTCGAAAGCTAACGAGACCTTACCAATTACTGATAATAAAGGAAATATTAAAGGAAAATAAAGGAAAAAGAGGTGTAACAATTGGGAAACAAGAGTGTGTCTGCACATGTTCAGAAAGGTTTAGACAGGAAATATCTTGACTCATGTTCAATAATCCAGGTAGAAAAATCCAACAAAGTCAGGTCCTCTGGACGGTTCTTTTTATTGAAACGTTCCATCTCACATCCAAAAGACTTCATAAGTCTGAGGAGCCACAACAAACTCATAGGTAATCTGCAGGGTGGACTACAGAAACCATCTGAGCACCACCAAACTGGTTGGCCCACTATGTGAAGGTGCTATTTATAAGACTTGAGTTGGTTGTGGCTCCTCGGACTGAAGAAGTCTTTTGGATGAGAGACGAAACGTTTCAACCAAAAGAAACCGTCCAGAGAACCTGACTTACCTTTGTAGAATTTAGACAGGAAAGTTTTCTGTGGTAAAACCTACAGAATTAAAAAACACGAACTGTGATTGCAAAAACTACAAATGATAACAAAACATCTGTTTGGTCGTGTAAAGTCCAACTTTCAGCGACCTGTTTGAACTTTAAATGACGTTTCTACTGAGAAAAATGAGCTGTAGAGCTCCAAGGAGGGCTGGGTTTTCTAACTCATTGGACCAAAATCTTGTTGTTTATGGGGAAAGTCTCAGTCAGGGTCCCAGTTGAGCCACGTTAGGATTCTTGTTTCAGAACTGGCACATTAAACTGGCTGCTGTTTTAATGTTCACATACACACCACCCTGGTGTTCAGTCCGTTTCATAAAGACTTCAAAAAGTATTCATTCGATCATTTTCACGCGTATTTCGTCACCACGATTGGCACAAATGGAAAAACAGAGAACCATTTGTAGCCACAAATGGACTTCCTCCAGAACTCAGGGACACTTTTAATATTTTGTACACTTAATGCATATGCCACTGTTCATATATTACAAGTGTTATGAAGGTGCTCTCAGGGAGAAAAATCCCCGCTGTGTGTAAATGTCATGAAAAAAAAAAACCCTCATCTGCCAGAATAGCGTTAACCTTCACCATTTTGTTCCGCTGAGCCCACCTCTCAGAGAGATGCGTTACGGAGATGAGCCGGCGCCTCGCTCTTCCTTTTACGCCTTTCATTACGTGGACGGGGAGTGGACGCCGTCCACCGGCTGCCCTTTCCTTCAGCAAGTGCATCCATTTTAATGACGTGGACCTTTACTTTTTGAATAACTGGGAAGAGGGAGGAAAATAAATTGCTGTTCAAAAGGAGATAACGCTCTTGGCATTGTGGGATTGCTGGGGATTGGGCAGCTGTGCGGCAGCAACCTCCATGTCGAGTCCGACCTGTATAAATTAAGATAAAAATAGCCTCATCTGGTGCAGTATTACCAGGGGTGTGCTTGAGTGCTCCAGCACATGCTTAATATATGGGTGTGTGTGTCTGTGCATGCACACTCATGCAGAGGGAGTGAAAAAGAGCATGCATATGTCCCGTGTGCACGGGAGGACACATCCTTCTGACGGAGCGCTGAGGGAAACCTAAATCCTGCTCAAGTGTAAGGCAAACAGTGGCGGCCGTGTGCGGTTATTGTATTTTCTTTGCTCGGATCTCGGTAAAGACCCCGAGGCCTTCGCTGGCTGCCCGTCACCGCGGCCATCCTGCCACCAGCGGCCAGCCTCCCACTGCAGCCAGAGTGCTGGCGCAGGCCCCGCAAGGAAATTAAAAGGGGATTAAGGCTGGCTGACACTTTGTGGCCGATTACTCATTTCATTGTGTGTGTGTGTGTGTGTGTTTGAGATGGGGCGGCAGGGTGGAGCAGCATCTTGACTTGGCCGTGAAATGCTGGGGCGGGGCCTCCAGGCCGGCCAAGTGTCATCATTCATAAATTCATCCACACAGACTCATTTTTAACTTATACTCTAGTTTGGGCTTTGTGAAAAAGGGTTCAGTGGAAAAGTTATGAACAATTAATATATTACCTGTTGTAGATGGCCACTTAGAGGGAGAGGGGTGGTGCAGAGGTTAGAGAAGGTGGGCCTGTGACCAGAAGGTGGCAATCAACTCCCCGAACCAATAACATCAAAATGTGGGTGGGAAAGGTGACGCACTCACACCTCATTTGCCCCACTCTCTGGGCCCTTGAGCAAGACCCTTAACCCCCACCATCTGCGCCACTGGGCACCTTAGATGGCAGCTCTCTGCTCCACACAGAGGGCTGTGGTAGCTCGGTGGTCTGTGGTTGCTTCAGGAAGGACATCAGGCGTAAAAACAATTGCCACGTCTTCGTGCGAGTTCGTTCGCTGTGGCGATTTAGAAGGGAGCAGCCGAAAGAAGAAGAAGAAGAAGAAGAAAAAGATGGCTCTTAAAAACAACCCGAGTTCATATTTCATCGACATTTACATCACTGTCAGTTCAACATTAATCAATATTTAGACTGAATTTAATGTCTTTCTTTAAGCACAAACAACAGTAGCAGCAGCTAGCTGTAGCACTTCCAGCGACGGCTGTTAATGTCGAGGTTTTGAGCTCATAAAGATGTTGAACAATGTGTGTTGGGGACGATGCTCAGCTACTACTGAACAAAATTTAGGCTAAATATCTAAAATTGTAGCCATTTTTTGTGTTTTCCAAGGCCAGTTGGGTGCGGTGGCCATCTTGAATTAAGCTGACTCTAGAAGAGATTGACAGATGGAATGGTGCAGCGTCTGCAGTATTGTGGACTCTGTGCTGGTCCGTTGTGATGAAAGAGGGAGCTGAGCTGTAAGGTGAAGCTCTCTGTTTACCGGTTGGTCTAAGTTCCTGCCTTCACCTATGGTCATGAACTTTGGATAGTGACAGAAAAAATTTGATCATGTATACAGGAAGTTGAAATGAGTTTCCTCTGCAGGGTAGCTGGACTCTCTCTCAGAGACAGGGTGAGAAGTTCAGTTATCAGGAGAGACTCGGAGTAGAACCTTCTCCACATCGAAAGGAGCCAGTTGAGGTGGTTCATCTGGTAAAGATGCTCCCTGGGCACCTACCTAGGGAGGTGCTTCGGGCATGTCCGACTGGGAGGAGACCCTGGGGAAGACCCAGGACACGCTGGAGAGACTATGTCTCTCAGTTGGCCTGGGAACACCTTGGAGTCCTCCCATAAGAGCTGGAAGAGGTGGCTGTGGAAAGAGATGTCTGGACCTCCCTGCTCAAGCTGCTGCCCCACAACCCGACTTCAGAACAAGAGGAAGATGATGGATGGATGGATAAAAGTTAACCGGTCGGAGATGCCAATCCAATAGGAAATAAATCGGTCCAGTGATTCAAACCCAACCGTACAGCTGAGCAGTTCCATTTAGGTGAAAATAAGACGCGTTCCCGCTCCTATAAAAAGTCACGTAACCTTTCATTGTCATGAACTTTTGGATTTATTCTGACGCTCCTGACACGCTCAGCAGCAAGTCCCCCCGGTTCTGATTCTGCTGCACATCAGGCAGCTCAGGTTTCGCTGCCTCTTTGTGTCTGAGCTCAGTATCATCGCTGCAGGGAAAACAAACTGTACAGATGCCAGTGTTTGGTCTGCTAATGAGCACTTTGTATTAGTAATTAATAGGCATTACCCATCGACCGGGCTCCTGCTCAGCAGCCTGTGAAGGGGATCCAGGCAGCCCCCCCTCCCCACCCGCAGAGCCGCGGCACAAGGAGAACTTTCAGCGCTGCGGTCGCTGTTTACCGAAGGGAGCTTTCAGGGGAAAGCATGAAAAGCCTGGAGCCGGGTCTCAGAACGCTTTCCAGGGCTGCTCTCCCGTCAACAAATCATGGGAAACTATCAAGCAACAGATTCTTTGATCAGCAAGTCAAAGTCCAAATTTATCTTCTTTTAGCCTAGATTATAATTTTTTGGCTTTGTTTGAACGACGGTATCACACGCTTCAAAATAAACGTGTCAGAAAAGATATAATCGAAAGTTTTTTTTGGAGCTACATGTGTTTGACAACACATAGCCCTTCGGATGAGAGCAATCAGGCAATCAGCAGATTGAAGACGCGTTTATCGCCCACCGCCATGTCTGCCTGTGCACTCATTTTTCTGTCTGTTAGCAAAATGCTTTATGAACTACTCTAGTGAAACTTGCATGAATTACTAATTGAAGTGACCTCTACGACTGATTAACCGTTGGAGTCAAAATGACTCAACACAGCCACCAAAAATAATCAGCCTCAGCTAACAGAAAATGGCTCTAATTTAGAGCTTTTGTAGATATCAAGCTGTTGTCGTTGTGGTGGCAGTTGAGAGTTATCCCCAACACGTCCTCCAAATGCTAACAAATTGTTTGAGTTCTTCGTTTTAAACTTTGACGTGAAAGGTCGCAGTCTTTAAACAAATGCTAGTTGTTAACGTTGTTTTTGGTGAAATCTTCGGCTACTGGCTCTAATTTTATATTCTAAAGCCACTTTAGCTTCAAGCTAGTCTATCCCCACTTTTAGTTGATAGACATAGTTTTGCAACTTGTAGCTTCTAGCTAACCTTTGATGCTTTTGCTATGTTTAACTTTTAGTTGGAGTTTTGGCACTTTTAGCTTTTAGTGGGCTTTTTGTTATTTCTAGCTTTTAGCTAATGTTCTGCTACTTTTAGTTTTTAGTTATGCTTTTGTTACTTTTCCCATTTAGCCATCCTTTTGCTACTTGTAGTCATATTTGTAATACTTTTAGCATCTGGCTAGTCTTTTGCTACTTTTAGCTGATGTTTTCTTACATTTAGCTTTGCTGTTGTTACATTTAACTATCAACCATCCTTTTTTCTACTGCAAGCTTTTAGACAGCTTTATAACTCTTTTAGTTTCTAGTTAATCATTTGTTCATTTTAGTGATTTTTCTACTTTTAGCTTTCGGTTAACCTCGTGCTATTTGTAGCTTCTAGCGTGCCTTCTGCTACTATTGACTTTTAGCTAGCACTTTGCTTCGTTTAGCTGTATTTAAGTGTTCTGCTTCTTCTTCAGCTCTCAGCATTCATTCTCACAGAAAATGTGAATTCTCTAGTTTTTACATCTTGTAAAAGACATCAAACTGTGGTAGTAGTAAAACAAACACAAAAAGCCTAAAGCTGTAAATATTCTGGTCAGTGCTGAGCTAATGGCAAGCCTGAGGTCGAGCAAGGTGTGGCGAGTGGCAGAGTTATCAATTATCCAGAGCGCAGTGGCGCACTGGCTTCCTTCAGATATGGTGTTAAATTAAGTTGTCAGCGCTGTCTCTCTGATTTCCCCCATCACATGGGCAGACGGTGATAGCTCGTGACGGCCGCTTGCCGGAGCGCCTCGCCGGCTGCCGCGTCGCATCTTGCCTGCAATTCATCAGCTTCCGAGCAAGCCGATCCAGCCTCAGCCTTTCCGAAGCCAGCGCACGCAGCGTTGCACCGGAGCCAGCCAGCCCGCCAAGCAAGCGCCGCGGCAGAAGGGGGCAAAAAAAAAGGATCGGATCACCTTCCAAAAAACGAGTCGTAGAGGACGTGGTTGCGGCGGACTTTCAGCCCCGAGTCTGATGATGCAGGAGTGTTTGAACTTGTGCAAAGAGAAGCAGACTGTTGAAAACAGCCAATAAGTCTCTGGGTTTCCCATCCTGATGGGACAAGGCCTCAGGTGAGGGCAGAGAATGTGGGACACTAAGCAGGGAGTCTTGGCACATCCCTCGCCGCACATTACTGAGCTGAAGGGCACTGCAAAAGGGAAAGCGAGGGGAGGAGATACACAAAGGACAATCAGGTGACAGAGAGAGAAAAAACGAATAGCTGTAAAGCAGCGGGTTGCTAAGCTCTCAGTGCTTAAGTATTTATTTGTGATGAATAGTTATGACGGCACTCTTCCAAAGCACTTGTTTAATATGAAGAGGGCTCGCGAGGGGCGAGGATGCACTTCCATCTTTACAGGGCCGGCGTGCTCTGAGGCGACCGCGGGGAGATGCCAAACTCTGCCCAGCCCTCCACCTCCCATCTGCATTGAAAAACACTTGCCGTCCCTTTACACAGTCTCTGTCTCTGCTCTGAATAAAACATTAAATGCCATTCTGAGATATTAACCTACTTATTTTTTTTAAAAAGGCAGTGATTTATGTCGATTTGGTTGGCGTTCAACGCTGCCCAGCTGTCACTGCTGAGCCTGTAACCTAAATTACCCAGTGATGCTCTTTCACTCCAGTTAAGGGAATAAGCAGTCCTTTAACACTTCAAACAGGCTTCACTGTGCTAACTTGGAGCCGCAGATTTATTTTTTTCGCACTTCTAAAGTTCGGTAATTATTCAATCTTGGTGATAATGAGCGCCTTGTTGACCTTGCGGATGAAGTAAACCTTCTTTTATCTCCGCGCTTCATGTTTTCCGGGCTAATTTAAGAGAACGGTGCTTAATCTTTCATCAAAAAGTGGCAAAACATCGGGATCCTCGGCGCCGCAGCGGGAGAACCTCTGCGGTTGATAAACAGACAGCATCCAGGCCCCGGCGTGACACTGGCAACGGGTCCGGCTGCCATGGATCAAACAGTCATAACCTCCTGTTCCAAAGATAAGCTGCAATCAGGTCTGCGGGTGGGGTGGGGGGGTCTTTAACCGGGGAGGAGGGTGTTTGTGTGGAAAAGAAACAGAACAGACGGGGGAAGTAAGCATGAAAAAGAACGAGCGGGTGGGAGGGGTGTGCATTTATTCAAATGTGTGCGTGGTTTGCTGAACGGAACCTCGAGGGGGTGCGGACTGAGCCCCTGCGCTTAATTGGGCACTCAAATGTTACCAAGTCCCTTCCCAAACGACTTGGAGGGGACACATGGCCAAGAGAGGGAGTGCAGAGGAACTTGTGGAGAGAGGAAATGGAGCAAAGGGTTTAGCACCTTTTGTGGCCAACTCAACCACCCCCTTTGGGTTTTATTTATTTATCATTTTGCTTGGGATGGCGGTCTAACCGAGTGATAAAGCATTTGGGAAAGGAACCCTTCTCCAAGACGCCGCCATGAGCTGCACTTTCAGATTGATCTAACTTATAAATGTTGTGATTTATCTCTCCAGGGCCACAGAAATGAGCATAATAAGATATGCTACGTTAATCAGCTATAGTGCATATTGCTTTATTATTCGGATTTCTTTATTGTACATTGCAAATACAATGGGACCACGGCAAATTCTTCAAAAATGTTCTATTTACTTCATACTTATTGTAATGCAATGACTTATAATGCTATTTCTGTTAGTACTAGTACTATTGCTAAGGCTAATTTATCTAATACTAATGCTAAATATTAAGTTAGACTTCTGTTACTTTTAGGTAGCATTTTGGTATTTATTTTTAGCATTTAGCAAGCTTTTTGCTATTTTTGGGCTTTAGCAAGCATTTTTCTTTTTTAGCTTTTAGCTAACTTGATCGATAGTTTGCATTTCACTACTTTTGGCTAGCTTTGTGCTATTTCTAGCAAGAGTTTTGCAACTTTTTGTTGCATGTCTTATTATTTTCAGCTAGGATTTTGCACTTTTTTGATGCGAGGGTTTGATACTTAGAGCTTTTGCTACTTTAAGCTTTTAACTAGCATTTTACTAGTTTAAGCTTTGAGATAATATTTTGGTACATTTTAGAAAGAGCGTTATTTTAACTTTCAAGCTGGGTTTTCTTTTCTTTTAGTTAGTGTTTTGCTACTTTTAGCTTTTGCCTGGCATTTTGTTTCCATTGGCTGGAGTTTTTGTACCTTTAGCTTGAAGCTACAATTTTGCCACTTTTAATTAGACTTTTGCTACTTTTAGCTTTTAGCTAGCATTGTGCGAGTTTTGGTAGCTAGCATTTTGTTACATTATCAGCAGTTTGCCACCTTTTGTTGAGCGTTTTTCTACTTTTAACTAAACTTCAGTTTGCATATTGCTGCTTTTATTTAGCGCCTTACTGGCGTTCTGCTACATATAGCTTTTAGCTCAGTTTCAGCTCCTTTTGCAAAGTCATTAAGATCTCTGCAATCACCTTGCATTGTTCAAGAAAATTAATTACCTTTAGTTAGTTGTCTCAATATGTTTAGTTTCTTTGCATTTAGCAGCAGAATCATTATTGCGCATCTTTTCTGATTCCACCGTCTTTTTTACCTATACGGACTAATTCCTGCAGATGTGTGCAGACTGATCCAAATATTGATACCAACACTAGCATTGTATCTATACTGGCGTGATGGGATCAGTACTTGAATTTGTTTCTCTCCTCTACTTTCACTGCGTTGCTCCCTCTTCAAAAGTGCAATGAAAGGGAAAAAACACGTTATGGCATTATGTGTCTGAACCAAAACAAAAACCAAGAACATAAATTTGGAAACAGTCATTCTCCGCTACGCGCAATGAGACTGGAGTGGTTTTCAGCAGATTCAGTTGAATGCTTTATTTACATTTGTCCTGTACCTGCATTTCATAGTTACATATAAACAAATCTGGAAAACTACTACAGAAAACTCTCATGCTGCACCATTTGATATAGTTCTGGATAACCATTTTTTAAGGTTTAATTTAGTTGTTTGCTAAAAGTAACTTCAATCTCATGGAAAAGCAAAACCCAACACAATACCATGTACAAGTGCATCAAAGTCCCCACCATGCTAATCCCTTTCTTATATAAATAGTTCGTTTGGTGGGGAAGGTAGCTGCCGCATGGAGCTCTAACCCTTCTGTCCCCGAAGCTACAGCCAGGATAAGCTGTGTGTTGGATTGGCACATCGGGCTGCCCGGGGCCTGCTGCTGCGCTGGCCGACCAGTACAGATGGAGGGCAGGGCTGGGCAATGCCAGCTTGTCAGTCGGATTAAAACGACTCATTTATTCACTGAAGTATCGTGCAAAGCGACCAGGCCAAAGCAGAGGGAGGCAAAAGGGTGGGGAAAGGAGGGGAGGGGGGGTTGAACAGCAATGTGTGTGAGAGAGAGTCCTCTTCTCTCGGGTCTTCAGTCCTCACACCCTGTCCAACCCTCTGTCCAGCCCTTTTTGCTAGTTACTTATCGTTCTCGGGCTGCCAGAAGCAGTTACCGCGGTGTACGGAAGGCAGACGGCAGGGTGGCATCTCCCAGAGCCGTGGTGACAGATTGCAGCTCGGCATTGGTGGTGAAGGAGGTGTGGGGTGGGAAGTGATTGGCTCTGATGGTCAGGAAGTGGGCACCGTGGGCTGCAGAAGGAGGAGGAGTACAAAGAGGCAGAGAGTGTCGGAGAAACTGACAAGACCTGGTAGAGTCACCTTTCGTAGTGTAGATGGAGCAGAGGCCCTGGTTTTAAGAAGCATGCTTGGCAGCGGTGGTCGCCGTGGCAATTGCAGGCTGAACACGGATGCCAGGGCAAGAAGAGGTGACCTCAACGTTGACATCTCTGGTCCTGCTCAAAAACCCTGCTGTCCCCGCAAAAACCTCAGCGAGGATAAGTAGAGGGCGTACGGCAACGTCTGCAGATTCATCCAAGATTCATCTCTGTGGTTTCAGGGCTGTTGCCAAAATCTGTCTTTGAGTCTTCAAAGTCAAGAGGTGTTGGGGGGGCAGCAAGGAGGGGGGGGGGGGTGTCAGACTTTGACCTAAAAATGAGATAAAATGATCGTTGATGAGCAACGAAAATATATCCTACCTAATTTATTCTTAAAACTAAAAACTCTTTGAAGTTTGAGCGGTTAAAAGTCTGGAGCCTCGTGTTTCCAAATGGCGCATGCCCAGGTCACAGACCGGCCAAATCCGTGTGTGTGCGTCTCAAAGGGGGAGCGAAGCTTGGAAAGGTTTTATCGGGTCTAATTACTCCAGATAGCTGTAATTTACAGGTTGACAGCAGGGAGAAATCGGCAAGATTCACACTTCTGTGGGTCAGCATCTGTCGCCATTACCGCACGGCGAACACTGACGGCCAGTCGGCGAGCGGGAAAGGACGGTAAACAACAAACGGCGTGTGACAGATTAGCAGCACAGGCTAAAGGACCTTCCACTGACACATCATTCCTCTCGCTCTGCGAGTCTGTTTCACTGCAGCTGTCACCAATAAAACAGAAAAGGCAGGAGACGGGGAGGGGGGGGCTTTTGTTTTGGATCCAGAAAGGTGGGCGGGTGAAAGGAGGAGGATGAAGACATGTTGGAGGAGGAAAAAAGGGAGGAAGAAAATGGGGATGGGAGAGAGGGTCAGCGAGGGTGACCTGTTTTAAAAGTCTGAACTCACTTTCTAATGGAGAATTAGCTGGAAAACCAGAGCAGGTCAACCAGTAGTTTTCCGCTGACTCTAATTACCCTCGCGCTTCCTTTTTTAGGTCTGCAGAACAAATTGCTGGTGTCATCCTGAAGAGGTAATTTTAGTTCCATTTGCATCAGCCTGTGTGGTACAGTCAGCACCGAGCTGTTCCAGAGGGTACATCCTGTCCGTGAGCACATTTGTTCAGAAACTGCAGCAATAAACTTTCTGACTCTGCTTCTTCTGGTCCCACAGAGATCTGTCTGGTGCCAGAGTTGGCTGGTAGGATGCATATTTCCAACATGGAGCCCACTTCCTGTACATCCTGGCAAAAACCGGTTTCCTTGACCTCCGTCTAAAGGACATTCCTTAAAGTTGCTGGTTCATAAATTATTCTGTTGAGATTTCAGAAGTAAATGCGAGGCCTTGCAGGAGCGGTTACTGTAAATGCGCTACCGTAAAAGAAGTGCAACATAAAAAGGTCAGTAGTTGCTCAAACCTCACGTCAAGTACAGTCGGCTCAATAAAGCATTATTTTGAATGTGTGATCTGCCTTACTGAAGCATCAAAATATCTCACGGATCGCTCGGTGAATTTAAATGAAATTTTCAGAAAGCAATCGTCGCATCCACAACTGGTACACTTTTGGAGTTAATTTAAAATAGCCACCGCAACTTATTAACCTTAAACAGCACAAAAGATAGCTGGACCTCGAATAATTTTACAGGCATTCGAGGAAAAACTTAGTGTGGTGGTAGCTGAGAGTAATCCCAGACACATACTCTTAAGAGTTCACTAAAAATCTGTGATGAAAATTTTGGCATGTGAGGCAGCAGGTGACATTCCTTCACAAAATACTAATTCTTATTTATCTTAGTTTTTTTTTTTTACAACTGCTAGAGCAAATAAACTAAAAACAGAAAGAACAGTGCAAAGTCGGTCATAAAGTGTGGCCAATATGTCGAGAGATCACTGGTAAACACTAATTGTGTTTCTCTGGTCTGGACCTCTGCTGACAACCCAATTCATTAAAGTCAGCAGGAAAAAAATGTAATTGGATAAGATTCAACATTTAATCACATGATGTGACTCATTATTACCAAAATAAAGCAAAGGAATGGTCCTATTTCAGTTAACGAGACTAATCACTTACTGCCTTAAAATGGTCGCTCACAAACGGGTCTCGTTTTAAAACCGCTAACCACTTTCACAAAACCTAACACACAATTAATGAATAATGCACAAAAAATGAGGCTTAGAGGAAAACATTCAACCTGCCAATTGTTTTTCAGCAGTTCAACAATGAAATGTAATATTTTGAATTGAGAATAAAACACAAGTTTACCTTTTCTTCCTGGAATATTAGCTTTTCGTGGTGCTTCAAGCACAGCGTTTGTTGCCGTTAACGCCAGCGCTGCTGCAGTTCTCCACCTTAACTGTAGGTGTCGCTGAAGAAAAAAACAATAAGGCTAAACACCAGGAGCTTTTTACCCCTACCAGAATTATCTGAAGCGCATATGTTTCCATCCCCATCAACAAGCACATCCATAATTCTTGGTGGTTGTGGGGTGACCGCGCAGGTCTGGCCTTGTCCTGTTCAATATCTAACAGGAGACTGCCCGGTGGCTGGATGTGCCAACCTCCAGAGCTCCCAATTCTCCTCACATGTGCCATATGGGCACCCCAGCTCTGATCCATTAGCAGGGGCCACGCAGCAGCGAGGGGAGGCCCGGACCCAAACCCTCCTGGCCTTCCCCTGGCACTGCCACAGGGCATGTCCTCCCGCTGCCAGCTGCCCACTCTGGGTCAGAAAAACCTGAGTCTGGCAGGAACCAGCTGCTGGTTACAGCAGGTCAAACTCTGCATTAATGTGGAAACAATCTCTTTAAAAGAACTCCAGAAACACGATGCATTATTAGACCAGATAGATTTAGATACAGGTCTTTAAATCGTATTTAGGAGCTCACAGCTTCTGCTGCACAGAATAACGGAGTACAATTTAGCAGCTGAGACTGATTCCCAACTTATCTACTGAGCTCCAACTGCACAAAATCCCTGTTTACAGCTCAGATTGTTGGCAATGTGTCTCATGAACTACAGGAGGAAATTTAAATAAATTTTCACAAAGTTTTTATAAGATACACAATATTGGCTTATAATAAATGAAAAATTTTAATTAAAATACATACATATAAAAATACTTCAATTGTACTCAAATGTAATTATATGTACATATATTTGTAATTTTTTTGTACAATGCATTAATAGTGTATTTGACAATTTTTTTTAAAATAGGGACATTATTGTAATTATGCATAAACTGGTTTAGATGTATTTTTCCAAATATATTTCTAAAAAGTGCACTTAGTCATTAAAGTATCTTGAAATTGTTACGTTAATATTGTTGACACTTGCAAAACGTATTATATTTGTAATACAAGTCAAATATACATGAAATACGTTAAAGTCCATTTTTACCGGGGTCCACTACTGATTACCATTTAGAGTCAAGCTAGTTCAAGATGGCCACCAGAGCTAATCAGCTTCAGTGATTTTTTTTACAGATCCTGAGCTAAACTTGGGCTTACTAGTAGCTAAATGTTATTCACAAAAGATACTTCAAGCATTAGCAGATTACGTGAGGTATCCCTTAGTTGCTTGGAACTGTTGTGATTTTCAAGACTGGGTCAAAATGGCGAGGGTGAGGTTCTGCCTCAAGTGGAGGAGTTCAAGTATCTCGGGGTTTTGTTCACAAGTGAGGGAAGAATGGAGCATGAGATTGACAGGCGGGCTGGTGCAGCGTCTGCAGTATTGTGGACTCTGTGCCGGTCCGTTGTGATGAAGAGGGAACTGAGCTGTAAGACAAAGCTCTCTGTCTACCTGTCAGTTCCTCCCCTCACCTATGGTCATGAACTCTGGGTGGTGACTGAAAGAATGAGATCGTGGATACAGGCGGTTGAAATGAGTTTCCTCTGCAGGGTAGCTGGACTCTTCCTTAATAGAGATAGGGTGAGAAGTTCAGTTATCAGGAGAGACTCAGAGTAGAACCACTGCTCCTCCACATCAAGAGGATCCAGTTGAGGTGGTTCGGACATCTGGTAAGGATGCTTCCTGGGTGCCTCCCTGGGGAGGTGCTTCAGGCATGTCCAACTGGGAGGAGACCTGGGGAAGAGCCAGGACACGCTGGAGAGACTACGTCTCTCAGCTGGCCTGGGAACGTCTTGGGGTCCTCCTGGAAGAGGTGGCTGCGGAGAGAGATGTCTGGACCTCCCTGCTCAAGCTGCTACTCCCGAGATCTGAGCAGAAGATGATGGATGGATGGATGGATGGATGGATGGATGGATGGATGGATGGATGGATGGATGGATGGATGGATGGATGGATGGATGGGTGGATGGATGGATGGATGGGTCAGAATGGCTGCAGCTCTGTCATTTCTCATCATAAGATGGTATTGGTCTAAAACTCGAGCATGAAAGTGATCAAGATCCAAATCCTTCTAAAAATCCCAGTTTGTGTTTAAAAGATGGCGAACAGCTAGAGCAAGCAATGAAAACGATGACTTGACCCGATTTTGCTCTTACACACGAGGAACTAATCACCTCAGGTGTGTGTGTGTGTGAGTTGGGTTAAAATGTTGGATGTAAAGGCATGCGCCACATGTGAGGGCACTTCCCCTAAAGGTGCGCAGAGAGAACCAGGAGGAGGGTGGATGGAGGCAGAGACGTCCAGCACATCACTTGGGAATGTCAGCCTGTATCTGCCACAGGACCTGAGGCCTCTTTTAATTAATCATCACGCAGGATGAATAATTCAGCCATTATCCTTCGGAATAAATAGAAGGGATGGATTTTCTCTGGAGCTTTACTCGCTCAGGTATCCTGTTTACTTTGATAAGTCACAGATTGGAGCATGCAGATAAATACAATGTAAAATAGAGAAATTACATTTGTGAAAGGTGAGCACTGAACGACTGCTGAAATTCACAGAGGAGGCTGAAACCGAGTTACGAAAGCTAAAAGAACAACTCTGGCTACAAGCTGAAGGAAGCAAACTGCTAGGTTAGCTAAAAGTAACAACGAGCTGGTTAAAAGTACCAAAAACTGGCTAAAAAGAGCAAAAGGCTAGTAAAAGTAGCTAAAGACTTGCTAGAAGCTAGAAGTAGCAAATGGTCTCTAAAAGTTAAGTTTTTAAAGGAATGGCTAGAAGCTTAAATTGCCAAAAGGTTTGGAAAATCCTAGAAGGAGCAAAAGTGTCATTTGAAGCTAAAAAGTAGCAAAAGGCTAGACTAATGTAGCTAGAATCAAAAAATAGAAAAAGGCTTACTAGAAGCTAAAAGTACCAAATGGCTGGCTAGAGGCTAAAACTAGTAATAGGCTGCATGGAAGCTAAAACTAGCACAAGTCTAGCTAAAAGTAGCAGATTACATGCATGCCCTGCATCAGAAGCAAATGTGGTGTGGTGGCCATCTTGAATTGGGCTGTCTCAGCACAATTCAAGATGGCCACCACAGCCAGCTGACCTTAGCTGTGCATTGTCCTCAACACAGTTTTAGCACAACACTGGCTGAAAACTTCAGCATTTACTCTTGTAAACCCTCTTTGTCTGTTAGCAAAATATATTGCTATATACCCACTGGATGTTTTTTTATGACATTATTTGAAGGAAATTCTTGGCGGCTCAACGACAACCAATTAATTTTTCAAGTTACGCCAATTTAGGACTGGCTTCTAAGGCAAATCAGCCCTTTCTGGCACAAAAATAGCTGCAAAAATTGTAGATACAGAGCTGGGATTTGGCGCAGCAGCAGCTAGGCCGGTCACGATAACAAATTTTGCTGGGCAACTGATTGTCTCAGAAATTATTGCGATAAACGATAATATTGTTTGATATTTGACAATAATTAGTAATTATTATCAAATTTAAGAAGTAGCGTTGGTTAATTTTTGTGTATAGTACTTTTTTTTGGACCACTGGATGGCAATATAAGACTGAAGTGAAGGATGAATAGTAAGGGAGCGAGCAGAGTGTCCCTTTAAGAAAAATGGGAGGGAGGCCCCTTGACATGACATGGGCGGTCTCTCCTTCCTGTTTTTTGGTTCTCGAAATGGTGGACGCTCGGTGTGGTTTGAACTCTTCAGCATTTTTCACACAAAGCTTTTAATAAAAGTCAGTAAACAAGTTCTCAGCTTCTTTTTGCAGAGAAAAACAACTTTTTACACAAAGGCACGGGTTTCAACCGTGAATTTTGAAGCTTCGACAAGACAGAGGTTTTTTCCCGAGGGCGGCCTGTTAGCTTAGCTCGTAGCTGAGCTTGTAGCTTAGCTGCTTTTAACGATTTAGGAATTTTTTCGCCTCCAAATTCCTACGTGTCCAGTTTCACTACTTTTTGTCTGTCTAAACAGGTCTCACTTGTAAAAGAGTCTTCTAGGCTCAATGTGACTTATCTGTCTAAATAAAGGTTGAATGAATGATCCACAAACGCGATTTTGGACGGTTAAAACTGATTTTAAAGAGAACAGAGAAAGGGAGGGGTCAGTGAAGAACATCGGAGTTGAACTTCTTGTCATCCAGTGTCTTCAGTAGAAAGAGAGACATGAAGAAACGATAGTCGATAAATGAAAATGAGGTCGATAATTTTCATTCATCATGCGATTAATTGATTAATTGATTCATTGTTTATCGCGACAGGCCTAGTAGCAGCTGGGAGTCATTCACAGCACCAGTACTTCCAAGTGCTGACAGATCGTGTGAGCTATCACAATACTACATTAGACATAACTTTATGTTCAAGGATTGGCCAGAACAGATACAACATCATTTTTCAACCAATTATCAACAAAAAAAAGAGGGGGGGTGACAGGATATTAATTTTATTCATGACTGTGTGTCAGAACTATGAACATCGTTGCTCTAATTAGATTAGAATAGATTAAAATTTAAAAACCTCCTTTGGGTGCATGTGTCAACAGAGTGACGTTCATTCAGATGTAGAGGGGACGTCCGCTGAAGCTGCACCATCACTCTGCACCGTTCACCAGTTTGAAAGAAGCAAAGAGAGCTCCACAGACAGACCGACATCAGTCACTTCATCTGTCCGAGTGCAGACACCTGTCACCAGGAGAGATCATTAATTGTCGCTAATTAATAAAAAAAAACGCATCCCGTTTTCTGTCGCTGGCTCGGCAGTATATCAGCATGCTTCGTGCGGCGAGTCACCAGACGCTTCTGGACGGGTCAAAGGTCAAACCGCTGCAGCCGGATGCAGAGCCAGAGAGTCTCAGGCAGACGGTGATTTGTTACAGAACCTCCTCTCGCTGCAGCTGCCTGACTCTCAGCGAGACGACAGCGGGACTTCAACAGGAAGTTATTTGTCACTAAACAAATTGCTACAAATCTGCGAGACAAATACAGAATAGCGCACATGCCATGTTTTAATCTCTCATTTTCCTGTCTTTTGTTTCGATAATCGAAATAAATAAATGAATGGGACCGTGGTATGTTTCATTCTTAATGAAGCGTGTACCGGATGAATATTTTACACACCTGCTGTGTGTCTTTGGTGGGTTCTGACTTGGGACTCAATCCCAGCCCGGGAAGCATGAATATCGGATTAAACATTCATCAAATGCTGTCACAAAAAACTTTATCCTCTCCTGTCAACCACTCATGAAGATGGAAACACTTCTTGCAGGGCCAAAGAAGCCCAGTCAGGGTTTGAACCTGAGCCTTTTGTGCTCTGGTGGAATTATTTAGGCTGCTCTGGACTCATGTCTGAAGGCACACAGGTTATGTAGTGTGGGTTTATGGATATGGATGGGGGCAGTTTGGGTCAACCCTTTGCATCTCTAAAATCCTCCTCCTGTCTTGTTATTGCCTCCAGGTTCCTCATCAGCCTTTCAACCCTCAGCAGACCTCATCCTCTGCTGTTTTCTGGCTCCGAGTGTCGGTGCAGCCGCTCACATGTTTCTTGCAAAGAAGCCCTCGAGGACGTTTTGATGCATGGTTCATCGTACACGTTTTAATCATTCAGTTCTTTAGACACCTCCCAGGAGGTGGCTGCTGTAGCACATTACCAAGCACGCACAATTAGTGATATAATCATGATGATGATAATGAAATGTATTTAGAGCACATCAGCCTGGTTCACTGTGTTTAGGGAGACATTAACAGGACTGCAGCCCCGGAAAGAGCTTGGGCGCTCGGGATCCTGATGCAGCTCCCTCTGGAGACCGGTGGCGCCCGGTGGGTCACCACATTAGAGATCAGCCGTGGTAGCAGTCGGATTGGTGCTCCTTCTGTGCCATCAACTGCAAAAGCTAAACCTGACAGGTGCTGCTCTCAGTCACTACCGCTCCCACAAACTCTCCTTAGACTGATAGGGACGAAGAAAGTCTTTCTCAGAAATGTATTGGGCCTCATCTAGCAAACCCCCTCTCATTGAAAATCCATTGATATCACTTCAGTAGCATCAGTGGGAAACTCAGAGGAGGACTTTTTGCTCAGCTCCCCTCAGGGATGTTCAGTCTGGTGTCAAAGGTCACCGTCAGGATAAAAGCAAGTGTTTCACTGCATCAATATAGATGCAAACAACTGGGTTTTTTTTATATTTACATGTGAGATTAGCTTGTAAACGTAACAAATTTTAGCAACAAAAGCTCGTTTTTGGTTGTTGCCCCTGGCAGTTTGAGGATAAAATACATACAATAAAATAAAATTAACAGCACACATGCACTAATAAGATTACAAATGACAAATAAAGCATAAAATGAAAGAAAACTTACCACGCAGACCTTAAAAGTGATTACAGTTTTGATGTATCTATCTATCTATCTATCTATCTATCTATCTATCTATCTATCTAT
>NC_056515.1:37729724-37756760 GCF_014905685.2 Nematolebias whitei | reverse complement strand
ATCTATCTATCTATCTATCTATCTATCTATCTATCTATCTATCTATCATTTTTGGTTTACAGTATTTAAAGTGGAGGGCCGCAGTGGAGGAAGTCCCGCCTCCCGCAGCTTACTTCCGCTACGTCACTTCTTGTTGCCGGAAAAGATGGAGGCCGCCTGTGAGTCTGCTCCGTTAGTGCCCGGTAATATTGTCATCAAGACCGAGCCTGAGTGCGAGGACGATGTGGTGTCCAGCTCGCGGGATGTGCCGGTTAAACGCGACCCGGTCGTGCCTCTCCTGTCCCCGGTGAGCGGGTCGCAGCCTCTGTCCTGGTCGCAGGACCACCGTCTGGCCGTGTGTACCTCCAGCTCCCTGTCAGTGTTGGAGCTGGTCTGCGACGTCCACAGCAACAAACAGGACCTGACGCTGCACCGGACGTCCATTTCTGTCCCGAACGAGACGCACAAACTGCGGGTGAGTGAGCTCTCATACCCGCCGGTGTGCACCGCTTAGTTTAGCTTCTCAGTCGCGACATTTTAGCTACTGTGCTAATTATGCTAATTTAGGTAATGCTAAAAACACAACAGAGGGCAGCAGCATATCTGCTTCAACATCTCTTTGTGTCTGAATCACTTCGAATCAGCAACAGCTTATTAATGCTGCATTTATGGATTAAATAGTATAAGAATTTAAATTTTGTTCATGGTTTATGTTTAGCTTTCATTAATGTAATTTCAGCTGTGTTATGGAGTTGTTGCTTTATTTACTTTTCCTTCATATTTGCACTAAAGCACCTCTTGTCTAAAGGAAACTTGTATCATGTTTGATGAAGTAAACAGTCAGTTCGCAGTGATAAATGTTATTATTTGCCCTTTTTCTTGATTTCTACACTGTACAAAACATGTGCAGGGACAACTCTGTGCACATCTGCTGCTAAGCCCTGTTTTTCATAGCAGGGAGACAAATCGTTATATTTTTCAGTGCAGCTGTGTGCATTTCAGGTTTTGTATTGATTATCCAAAAGGTCCCAAGAAGCCTCAAAAGTAACAAAATTTTTATTTAGGAATTAATTATTTTAAAGTTTTTACAGGTCCGTCTACGTTCCAAAGCTCACCTGGTACTGGGAACACCTTGGGTCTTCTCCAGGGGAAGTTGTAAAGTGTCACTGGGGAGAGGGATGTTGGGGAAGATGTAGAAGATGGATATGGATTGATTTTTAAATTAAAACCTAAAATCATGTGAGGAGTCAAGTCCGTTTTCTTTCTTTTTTTTCAGTGAAGCACCGTTCCTGCTCATCTTGTGGTGATGCACAGCATCACTTTTGTTTTGTTTGGGTGTAAATGTTGTCATGGTGAACAGCTGTTTGATCAGCTGATTGGGCTTTTGTAAAGTTTTAAAAAGTCTTAAAAGTCCTAAATTTAAATTAAACTATTACTGCAACTTGATCACCTCGGATGTAGAAAAATACAAGCTTGTACTCCTTATATTTTGTCCATCAAATTTTAAAGCAAAAAAATGATACATAGTTTCTTTGAGAGATCTACATAATTTTAACTGAGTCAGTTTTAAAGCGGATTCTGTCATTGTGATCCTAACATGAGATATAAAGAAGATGTTACACATTTGCTAAATAAACTCCGTATTTAATAAATTTTTACTCGTGCTGTTTTTACATCGACAAGTATCTGTTTTTATGAAATGTGCTGATCAACAGAGCAGCCGTGGATACTCTTGTTCAAAAAATAGTGAATTTCTTGTGAGTTTTAATGTGGGTTTTTATTTTTTACAGGTGGGACGAGCAGCAGTGGTAGCTCAGGCGATGGAAAAGTTCGCCACACATCCTGATCCCACAGTAAAGCAAGTTTTTCTGGCGGACATGGTGATCAACCCATCAGTTGGCATGCACAAAGGAATAAAGTACGCCAGCTGGTCCCCGATAGGCTGCGACTCTACTGGATGCTGTCTGCTCGCCTGCCTGACGCTCGACAACAGGCTCACCGTTCATAACAGCTGCAAGCATCTCGAGTGGACCCTCCTGGTTGATCTTTCCAAAAAGTACAGCGAGAGGCTAAAGGAGCGCGGCTACGCCAAGAAAGACGGCCAGCCTCCAGAGGCAGACCTGTTGGACTTTGACGAGCTGCAGCGGCGGTTCTGGATGCAGACGCCCCGGAGGATGGAGTGGTCCAGCGTCTACACGATGAGGCAGGTTCAGCAGGACAACACCTGCGTGAATGTGGACATGGTCCTCCTCGCCGTCCTCATGGAAAACGGTGACCTCGTTTTATGGAGGTTTGAGCTGCCGTTTTCAGTCGGAGACGACGTGGAGTTTTACGACCTGATCGAGTCCGGCGTTCCCAGACCCAGCGGCCTGGCGTGGTGGGAGTACAAGGACGGGGATCGTCAGATGAGCGGCCTGATCGTCGGCAGCGAGGAGGGACCTGTGAAGATCGTGCCGGTCAGCCTGTCCAAAGTGAAGGGCTACTGCACCCTCCGGCACCCCATCGTCCTGTGGAAGGAGTGCGACGATATTCCTGCTGAAAACATTAACTGCATCCCTCTGATGCACCCGATCCACAAATCCAGCTGCAGCCTCATTGTCGCCTCGCGCGGCTGCTACGTCTTCTGGTGTCTACTTCGGATTTCACCAGCTGGACTAAACGTGCACAATTCCCACTTGGCGGGGCTGCACTCTCTTTCTATAGTGTCCCTTGCCGTCAGTCAGGATCATGTTTACACCACCTCCATAGATGGGTGGATTAAAAAGCTGACGCCACGGTTGACGGAAACTTCTGTGACTTTTAAAGTTGAGGACTTGTGGCAACCTGAGAGCCTGACGGGAAGGAGGATCCACGGGATTGCTGTGAGCCACAGTGGGGCGTACATCACTATGGTCACCACTCAAGGGGTCGTTGGTGGCTTTCATTCTGTTTACATCTCTCACAAGGTTCACTTCTTGGCTCTGAAAGCTCCTGAAACTGCAGCAGAGCTCCTGCTCAACTCCCCCGCACAGAACCTGTATAAAATGTCTGACCTGCTCGACCTGGTGAGGTGGGACATCTTGAAAAACAAGCGCATCCCTGCGCCGCTGCTGGAGCAGCTGGATCAGAAAATCCAGGAAGTAGACTTGCCCTACTTGTTGCGCTTCAAGCTGTTTTTGCTGCGAGTTCTCCACCAGTCCCTGCAGGCTCTGCAGGAAGGCCACTGCTGGAAACTCACTCCGACGGAAATGGACGTGTCAGTGAGGGACGATGAGAAGGAGGCGGGGGTGACAGACCGGGCGGACGTCGAGTCTGACGAAGTCAGAAAGACGCAGGAAGAGGAGCGAAGGGCTGAGGTGCTAAATCAGATCAGAACTTTAGAGACCCGTCTGACGAGGGAAAACATGAAGAAAGTGTTGGGGGTGGTTTACCTGAACACTTGGACCACGCAGAACACAAGCGTACCCACCTGCGGCCTGATGGATTACCTGTCCAAAGATCCCAACGACCGAGCTTCAGAGGTAACAACTCTCTGACTCGTTCGCTCTCGTGTCCCGAGTCCTGAACTACAAAACAGGTCCGACTTCTGAAAGGATCAGGGCTGCCGATAGCCAATAAACACCATGTCTACAATAATCAAACAAGTATTTAAGAACTTAGACACTTAAAATGATATATGCACATTTTTTGCTTTAGTTCCTTTTTTTCTTTGGAAGGAATTATAGATTTTTAATAGAAGTCCATCCATCATGCCAGTACGTGCAAATTATCAAGTAGAAAAATGAAGCAGCGACTGAGGTCCACAGTTTAGTTTCTATCAAGTGAGAAAGCTCTTCTATATTAAAACAAGTTATTTTAAATGTTGTTCAATAAACATTTAATTTATACAATCATTTTAATATTTTGTTTAGTAAAAGTACACAAAAATATAAAAATAATAAGTAGGATTTTGTGTTTTATAGCGGCCCTATATTAAAATCTGCATGGACAAGAGAAATCCTCAGATCAGTCGACCTCTAACAGAAACATCTGATTTCGTTAATGTCTGCTTTAATGAACCTGCATGACTTTTATTTTACAGTAAACTTTACCTCATTCAGCTGCACGTGTCGCACCGATTCACAACTAAAAGACGTCCCAGGGTGCTGTGTGTACGAGACAAGCAGGTCCAGTTTAATCTAATTCTATTCAGATTATTTCTATAGCTCCAAGTTAAAACAGAAGTCGTCTCACGACACTGAACAGAAACATTCATATATAAAAAGCCAATTAGTAAAAGTTTTCTATCTAAGGAAGCAGCAGATTGTGTCGAGTCTTCACTTCGTCACAGTCTTCCATCCTGAGCGAGCACAAAGGAGACAGTGGAAAGGAAAAAACTCTTTAAACAGGAAGAAACCTCCAGCAGAACCAGGCTCAGGACGAGCGACCATCTGCTTTGACCAAATGGAGCTTGAGAGGAACAGGAAGGAGGAACAGATTAACACAGAATGACAGGTCTCGGTAGACTTTTTATTGGAGGAAAGACAAAGAAAACATGTTAAGGATATAAATAATAAATACAAACAGGTAGAGTAAGTAAAGACAACAGCAGAGTGAAGAAATGTGGTCATTTTGTCTTCCAGCAGTCTAAGCCTAAAGCAGCAGAACTAAGGGATGGCTCAGGAAACCCAAGCCGACCTCAACTATAGGATTTAACAAAAAGTAACGGTTTCTTTTTTTTGCTGAGACATTTCATCCGAAGGACTTCTTCAGTCTGAGGAGCCACAAACAACCTGGAGTCCCACAAATACCACACTCCCATAGTGGGAAAAACCAGTTTGCTGGTGATAAGATGGTTTCTGGGGCCTGCCTTCTCCCCCATCAACTTCCCTGGGGCAGTCATGCCAAAATGGTTCACAACACAAAAAAAACCCACTTCATTGACTGAAGAAGTCCTTTGGATGCAGGATGAAACGTCTCAGCAAAAAAAGAAATCGTCCAGATGAACAAACTGAACATTGTTGGATTTCTACCTGGATTATTGAGCATGAACTTTTGGCAAAAAGGAAAGTCTTAATCCCAGTCTTAAACTGGACAATGTGTCGGCCTCATGGACAGAAACTGGAAGTTGGTTCCACAAGAGAGGAGCCTGAGAACTGAAAGATCTTCCTCCCATCCTGCTCTTGGAACCACAAGTAAACCTGCAGTCTGAGAGCAAAGTGCTCCGTTAGGAAAATATGGAACAACAAGATCTGTAATTCGTCCCAATATTTTCCATCCAGGTAGAAAAAAAAAAAAAACAGTTTGTGTAAATTATTAATTTAAGAATGGAAGCCAGCTGATTGCATCAAATCTTTGTTTGTCGAAGAAAGTTTGAAGTTCTTGTCTTCTCTGCGGGGTTTTGTTTTCAGGTCCTGATCGGCCACGTTAAGAACAAGATGAACAAGCAGATGTTTGCCGAGCGCTGCAGCCTCTGTCAGGCCGTGCTGCCCTTCGCCGACCACAAACAAGCCGTCTGTGAAAACGGACACGTGTGGCTCAGGTCCGAATGTCACTCAGCTGCTTGTTTGTTTGTTTGTTTGTTTCCCCTCACAGGAAGTGAAGGGCTCTTCTCTTTCTGTCGACGGTTATAGGATGAGAATTGAATCCTCCTTTTGGCAGTTTATTTATTCTCCGAGCGGTAATCAATCCACCCACCTTTTGATATTTGCTCACGCGTCGCCCTTCATCTTCTCATAAATCTCATCTGTCAAACCTTTCTGCTCCGCAGCTGGCTCTGCTGGGCTCAGGTTTCCATCTCCGTGCCCGTCACTTGCACATCAGCGCAGTTTCCACCAAACTTTTAGCTCCTGCGTGTGTGTGTGTGTGTCTGCCATCCAGCCTCCTAATGTATTTGTCGCGGTCTCCTTCCAGGTGTGTGTTGTCACACCAGGCCTGCCAGACGCTGACGTTCAGACGCTGCCTCCTGCAGGATAGCATCGCCAGACTGCCAGAGCCTGAGGGTAAGCGCCACTTTCCATCCGCCTCCTCCTCCGTTTCACAACAGCGCGCTCCGTCAGCCGTCCGCTCCCGTCACCCTCAACGTCAGCCTTCTGCTGCTCAGATCCTCGCTCGAGAACTTAATGCCTAATAAGTCGAACCAGTTTTAAAAATTATCTGTTTAATCTTATGTGAGGAATCCAGTTCATCAAAAGAAAACAATCATGACTTATTGTTTTTTTTAAGCAAGCATTAAGGATTCAGATCATTTATTTCCCCTCTCCATGTTGAAATGATTCAAACGTCAGAACTCACCGCTGTTTTAAATAAGAGCTGCAGCTCAGAAAGGCACATTTACAAATATAAACGCGTTTACACAAAAAAATAAAATTTAAAATGCAAATATAAAGCTAAAAGAGAGCATTATAATCTGTTTTTAATAAGCTATCACTGTAGCTTTCATTAAAAAAATAACATTTACAGCCAAAAATGTGTTTATTTCAAAACTAGTTTATATTACAGCGATAAATGCTTCAAGATTTAAAGAGTTGGGGAACTGGTTCAAAATGAAAGGAAGCGTTTATTGAAACGTGTTTCTCCAAAAATAATCTGGACTCTTAGAATAATTAAAAGCAACAAATCCTGGCAGCAGAAATAATTATTTCTTCTTTTAAAAAGTGTTTATTTTACTGTTCATTCAGATTTTTGTTCCTTCCCAGGACAATGATGAAACGGGTCTTTAACTTGGTTTCTTTGCAATAAGCTTTTTAAAATGTATTTATTAATACTTGTTTTGTTTCCTCTTTTTGGATAAACAAATAAAATCCACAATTTCAATCTGATGAATTTCGCAGTGGTTCCCAACCCTGGTCCCTGAGGAACACCATCCTGCATGTTTTAGTTCCTCTGCTCCAACACACCTGATTTGAATGAAAGGTGACTAACGGGCTTCTGCTGAACTTATGAAAGTAATTAAACCAGTGAATCAGGTGCAACTAAAACATGCAGGATGGTGTTCCTCAAGGACCATGTTTGGGAACCACTGCTTTAAAGGATGTAACCTATAGCTTAGCTGATGTGGAGTTTTCTTTAAAAATCAGGGCAGCCGATATCGATAGCCAAATACCATTTTTACTTTTTTATTTATTTACTATAAGTATTTTTCATTTAATAATAATAATAATATTAAATCTAAATGTTTCACTCAAATTAGCATAATTCACATAATGTAGAAGAGGGTTTATATAGGAGCTTGAAATTCTTGAAAACGCTTTAAAGGTTTTGAATGAAGTGCTTGAAACTGTAACTATTTTTTTGTTTGGATAATGATGTTTAAGATATAAAATACATATTGTCATGATACAACAGCATTGCTGCTGCCACACAAAACAAGAAAAAAAACTGAATCTGGTCTTGAATCCACATTCTGCGAACATTTGACCAATCCCGGTTTGTCTTTAAAGCATCAACCTGATTTAAACGACATGAGAATACCATATTTTTCGCTGTGTAAGTTGCACCTTTTTGCATAAATTTGCATTCCCTGCGACTTATACAGTGAAGTGACTTATTTATGTTTTTTTCCCCATATTTATAAACCAATTTTTGGCTGAAATCTGATGATTTAATTCATTCCGACATGGAAAATATTGAACACTACCATTTTCAGCCACTAGAGAGCGCTTGAGTAATATGGCAAGCTAAGTGTCTCATTAATCGGTAAAAGTGGCTATTAATGAGACACTTGACTTGCCATACAAAGTCACCTTCGTCTCGCTCCCGAACTCCTGGAGCAAACGTCAAATCAGCTGCATTTCGCCGCCCAGGAGAAATGCAGCTGATTTGACCATTAAAGTGCATTTATTAAGGAAAAGTTCAACTGAGACACACCTTTGCTATAATTTCAAACAAACAAATAATTGTTTTTAAGTGTTAATATTGTTAAATTCTTGTTAAAGTCCTCCCATGCACGCTCCCACAGCCGCCATTTGGCAGCCAATCAGTTTTTGGCACAACACCGGCCCACGTTTCTGGGTGGTCAGCGATGACGCATAATAGATGCGACTTATGCGGCGAAGCGACTTATGTTTTTTTTCCCACTTTATTAGACATATTTGGACTGATGCGACGTGTACGGAGGAAAATATGGTAATTTAATGACACGGATAGTTTGTTGAAGGCGAACTAAAGCGATCTGTTGCTTGTAAAAACAGCCTTAAAGCACAATAGCATCTACTTTCATGGGATTAAAAAGTGAACTCGTCCTTTAGACGTTTATTACATTACATTAGTGGTTCTGTTTGGTTGATTGTTCCCAGCAGTCAGTTTTAGTTGGATTTCTGTGGTCCTTGTGGGGTTGGAGGAGACAAATAAATATATAAAGCCTGCATCATGTGGCTGCTGTCTGCACCTCACATCTTTATCCTTCTTGTCTGAGAGCCCGAGGCTGAGCTCTGCTGGTCATTCCTGCCCGTCTGAGCCAAAGGTTGACAGGTCTGTGCTGTTTTTAGGGGCACCTGTCACAGTCGCTACCATTTGACCACGCTCTCCTCAAACCTCAGGTTCAGTTTTCATTCCTCAAAATGTACTTGTTGTTTAAGATAACACACATTTTCAGACAGTAAATACTTTTTATGCTTACCTACAGTTGTGCAAACCGTGAACGCCAGATTAATTTTGGCGGCTTTCAAAGATTTATTCAAACGGTTATTTTTCCCAGGATGCAGTGATTACATATCGTACGACGTAAATGATTTGTAAAAACAAGAACTGCATGCGCAGATTTGAATTTACTGCACATTTTCTCTGATCTACACACATTTATCTAAACGCACCCCTGTAGCATTTGGTTTGATGTCTATTAGCAAGTTGCACCTGGACCACGGGCCTTTTGTATCCATCAACAAGCTTTTGGCTGATCGATCGATCTATCAGTCATCGATAGATCTCGATTGATCGATCGAGATCTATCGATCTATCTCATCTAGATCTATCTATATCTATCTATCTTATCTATATCTATCTAGATCTATCTATATAATCTATATATCTATATCTATCTAATTATATCTATATCTATCTAATTATATCTATATCTATCTAATTATATCTATCTATCTAATCTATATCTATCTATCTAATCTATATCTATCTATATAATCTATATCTATCTATATCTATCTATATAAATCTATATCTATCTATATAATCTATATCTATATATCTATATCTATCTAATTATATCTATCTATCTAATCTATATCTATCTATCTAATCTATATCTATCTATATAATCTATATCTATATCTATCTATATAAATCTATATCTATCTATATAATCTATATATATATATATCTATATCTATATAATTATATCTATATCTATCTAATTATATCTATTTATCTAATCTATATCTATCTATATAATCTATATCTATATCTATCTATATAATCGATATCTATCTATATAACCTATATCTATCTATATAATCTATATCTATATCTATCTATATAATCTATATCTATATCTATCTATATAATCTATATCTATCTATATAATCTATATCTATATCTATCTATATAATCTATATCTATCTATATGATCTATATATATATATCTATATCTATATAATTATATCTATATCTATCTAATTATATCTATTTATCTAATCTATATCTATCTATATAATCTATATCTATATCTATCTATATAATCGATATCTATCTATATAATCTATATCTATCTATATCTATTTATTTATTTAACTAACCAGGAAAGTCCCATTGAGATCGCAGATCTCTTTTGTAAGGGAGGCCTGAAGGCAGCCTAACATGTATGTTTTGGTCTGTGTGAGGAAACCGTAGTACCCGGAGAAAACCCACCCAAGCACGAGAAGAACATGCAAACTCCACCCAGAAAGACCCTGATGTTTGGCCGCTCCTCTTCTTGGCTAAATTATTTGGTTTTATGGGACAGACCCAACTTTTTATCGTGGTCCACAAACTTTTTTGTCATTTTGAGATTGGGGCTTTTGAAGGACAATTCCAAGCCTGATTTATCCAATCAGAAACATGGGGGGGGGGGGGGGGGGGTAACAGGTCAGTGAGATGGGGCGAGGTAAGACCATTAAAGGCTTTATAAAGAAAAAACGTTGCTAGAATTTTTAAACAATCCCAACATGTATACATAAATGTGCAGGATATTGCCAATAATAATGAATACAAATATCTCCATAATTATCTTTTCAGCTATTTACGTTTTACTTTATTGCTATATGTTCAAATATGCACACATTTTAGCCGTCGTGCTTAAAGAAAGCTCATGCAATGCCGTGATCGTGCGGACTTAAAGCGCCACATCGCTGGTGGACAGACTGGTTCCAAAAAATGCAAAATGGCCGCTTCCGTAAAACGTAACGAGAGAAGGCGGGGTCACTTGCTCAGGGATTATGTCGGCTGTTTAGTTGTTGATTTGAGGTTAACTTGAAGAAAAGGTACCGGCAGGTCCATCTGGTATGAGCGATGCACCGGCCTCACAGCATGATGCTTCCACCACCGTGCCGGACTGTTAGTCTGGTGTATTTTAGGTCACCGTGACGACAGGTCAGGGAAACTTTGATAAATCAAATCTTAGCGAGGAAATGCCTTTTTGTTTTTTGCAACCGATATTGTTGTTGCAGTGTTGAACAATGTTTTCCTCAAATCGTGCACTAACCTTCATCGTATATATTCATGTTTCCCCTCAGATCCAGAGTGGATAAAGAAGATCCTGCAGGCTCCCTGCGCTCTCTGCGACTCACCGATGATGTAAAAAGTTTTCCCTCAGAGCGCCACATTCCTGACAGAGTCCAGTTTATCCACTGCTAAATATTTGACTGATTGTATATTCTCCACACTTTTTTATTACTTATATAAAATATGCAAATAAAGAAAGCCTTGTTTGTTTCTGGGTGCTCTTATTTGGCTTTAACGGAATGTTTTGAAGCTCAGCTTTCTTTAATATGTTTCCTCCAACATTAAATTAATTCCCACCCAGTGTTTGCACAGAAACAAAGTTTAAAATGCGCGTTATTATTTTGCGATACTATTAATAATAATGCCATCAGTTGGACTTTAGGATGCCATAAATAAGCTCCCTCGTTTTCCTCTTGTCGACTATATTTTAAAACCTTTGGTGTAGTTTTTTTTTTTTTATTATTGCATGTGGAACTTACCGAGTCCTATTTTAGTGGGTTTTTCTTTTTTTTTTCTGTTTGAGCGTAACAAATAATACTGTGTGAATTATACATACCCTGGAAAAAAAAAAACACTCGACGTACCTACTTTAATTGGCGCTGTAAAACAATTTCCAGGCTCTGCGAGGAGGAGGAGGAGGAGGAAGAGTGTGGCGGTGCTCAGTCATTCCCTCAGATGAGGACTTCCGCTAATGTAAACGCAGAAGAGACGAAGCGGCGAGGCAGACGAAATGAGCAAGAGGCAGGAAGAAAGAGAAAAGTGTTCTTAAACCCCCCCCCACCCCGACTCCCCAGGGGAGCAGCTTCTAATGAGATTCAGCAGTAATGAGGGACAGAACACGATCCAGATGTGATTCTAATTCTAATCAAGAAGGGGAGTGATAAGGGAGGAGGGGGGTTAGAGAGCATATTGTTAAATACGATTAACCCTTTTTTCCTGTTTGGAGGGAACAAGGGCTTCGGGGAGGGGGTTACAGGCTCAGCAGCGTGTTCGGTTTTCATGGGGGTCAGCAGCCGGGAATCCAAAGAACCGGCTGGGCCCGGTGGCGGCTCCTGGCCCGGCAGAGGTGTGTGCATGAGGTGGGGGTGGGTGTCACCCCGAGTCGAGAAGTAAAGGAAAGTTTTATTCTCCAAAAGCCAACGGCCACCCTGAACACGTCTGATCTCGGAAGCTAAGCAGAGTCAGACCTGGTTAGTACTTGGATGGGAGACCGCCTGGGTGCTGTAAAATAATTTTCGGGGGGGGCGAGATGGTGTAGAGGTAGGGCAGCCGACTTGGGACCAGAAAGTCGCAGGCTCAACTCCCTGTCATGCCCACATGTCGTGGTGTCTGAGCAAGACACCTAATCCCCAGTGGTGGAGAAAGTACTCAAACACTGTACTTAAGTAAAGTACAGATATGTGAAAAATGTACTTAAGTACAGTAGCAAAGTACTTGTACTTAATTACATCCCACCACTGCTAATTCCTAACTGCTTCCCAGGCGCTTACGTAGCTGCCCGCTGCTCCACCTGGGTGTATCTCAGGTGTGATGGGTTCAATGCAGAGAACTCATGAGTCATTAGAAACGTACAATGATGACCACACATCCTTGTGTCCTCCATGATGATTCAGTCTGCCAAAGAAAAACTCACTTTAGAAATGCAGAACTCGTCCACGGTTCAACTGAACGCACTAAGGCAACCAACGAGGTCAAACGTTCCCATCCACTCATCACGAGCAAGAAACTCCAAATTAATTTGGGGTTTTATTAGAACCATTCTTTTTCCAGACTAGGCTGATTATCTAGAATACAACTTCAGTGCTTTTTTTATTTATTTAACTATTAAACAGCAATACAGACGTCTACAGCCTTGGCCCTTGTATAACCTTTGAGCTTGAATTGTGACCCTGATCTTAGAACTGGGGTGATGAAAGGAGTATGCAACACTCCGTCTAGCGATGATGCATATGCACATTAAGTTTTGTTAAATTTATGGCCCGAACAAGAGGAAGTTTGTGTACGAAGACTAAAACTCCTGCTAATATTTGGTTAAATGTCTCTTAGCGAGTTGCACCTGGACTGCAGGTTTTATGTTTCATCAACAAGCTTCTGCCTGATATTTGACCAATATTAATTTAAGCATAGTCCATAATTCAAGTTGAGGCTGGGGCTTTAGAAATGCCATTCCAAAAGCTAAATGTGTGTAATATAGTTATATGTATAGGCTGAGCTTAGACAGAAAGTGAGGCAGGGGGTCGACTCGAGATGTACTGTTCTCTTTATTAGCATCGCATATGCACCTGTTCATGCACCTGCCAGCTGTGACGACAACTAGGTACAGATACTGATTACGGACATTCAGACTGCGTACGCACTTTTCAGCAATACATTACATCCACCCTTTCTCAGTAATAAAATAAAAACCGCAATGCTTCAAATATAATAACCTGAGAAAGTATATCTGAAAGCTATCCCACTTCTGACACCATGTAATATACTTATACCAGGTATAGGTTGAGCTTAGGCAGAAAAATGAGGCGGGAGTCAACTCAAGAACTGTACCGTTTCTCTTTGTTAGCATCACATATGCACCTGCTCATGCACCTGCCAGCTGTGACGACAACTAGGTACGGATCTGATTAGGGACATACATACAGCGCACCACGTACACACTTTCAGGAATACATTACCATGTCAACCTGATTTAGCCAGTCAGAAACCCGTTCTGCTTGAACACCAATCTGAGTCCACGATTCAGTTGTCTTGCTGCTAATTTGAGGTGAGACTGAAGAATTTGGAGGTAGTCCTCTTCTTTTTTTGGATTTACCACCAATTGGTAAACTTGACCTCAACTCCTTAAGACATATTTTTGTCACTGTGGGCAAACATCTCAATCTCTGTCTTGTCTGAACATCAAACGTTTTTCCAGGCAGGCATTTGGTCCGTCCACGTGAGCTGCTGCTTATTTCAGTCCAATTTAAAGGCATCGCTGTTGGAGAAGGAGCTTTTGTCTTGGTTGGCACCTCCTTAGGTCATGGTAATATAAAACGAGCTCTACTTTGGGCAGGGACACTGGTGCTACAGCAGTTTAATGACAGGCTAAGAACACTAGCTAAAAGAAACACTCAAAGCTAGAGCAGAATGGCAGCAAGAAGAAAGATGTCAACAAGCCAGTGTGCTGAACCAAAGAGAAAAATAGTTTGGAAATAATAAGAGATCTCAGTGTGTTTCTATGGGGAAGAAAGTGTATAAATGACTAAAACCAAGTCCATCTCCTGAATGAGCTGAACATTTTCACATAAAGCTGAGAAAATACAAAGTTTGCAGTAGTTAGATTTACACAAATTAACAGGAAAACAAAAGCATGATGGGTCAGAATTAACACAACTACACAAAAACTACAGAGGAAAATGGGGCTTTGCTAATAATCGTCTTCCTAAAGACGGTTTTTGTGGCTCAGGTCACCTCTCTTTTGGAATAAATATAAAAATAGTCGTAGACATTAATAATTGCAGCCTGGGCCACAATAACTCAATTACTACATGGTTAAAAACTTTTATATGCGTTGAAAATTGACTTCAAAACACTTCAGGAGCAACTTTTCCATTGCCAGCTCTGTCAGCAAAAACATCCTAAAATAATCTAATTTAGTTCTCCACAGACTATCGGATTAAGTCGAATCTGTTAGAAAAACAAAGAGCAGCATTATTTTCCCATCAGCCACAGTTTACAGGCTCGGAGGGTTGAAAACCCTGAACGTGTCATTAGCTTTGGGTTGGGCCCGGCTGTTGTTCGGCGCCTCGTTGGCTGTCAGGTTTTATTCTTCGCAGCCCGGGGATTCTCTCGTCGCGCTGTTTGTCAACTGGAAGCGGCTCCCTGGCTTGCAATGTTCCTGTCACAGCTAGGTGGAGACCAGCACTGTTCGAGGTTAGCCGTGTTTGGTTGATCCTCCTCCCGCTTTAATATAATGATCCGTCAAAGATCAACTCCACTGGTAATTACCTGCTTCCCCTCCCTTCTTCTCCCACTGTCTTTGCTCTCAAGACTTCAAACAGGGGAGTTTTCTCTTTGCATACAATATTTATATCCTTTATGTCAGCGGCTGGAAGACATAAAACATTCATGGCACCTTTTCACACCTTAATTTCATGTGATATTCCTTTTGTTTTGTTTAGACTGGATTTCAAATGTGATATGTCCCATTGTATCCTCCGGAGGGTATCAGTTCGTTTTGTTGCTTCAGAATATTTCAGTTTAGCAGATGCTCCGCCGCCTCCGACAAGTGACAACTGCTTTTCGACCGGGAGCTTTTACGCGTCTCCTGTTGATTCTGTTTGTTGCATTAATTTACTTTTCCATAAAAGCATTCAGGAGCTGAGTATGATACAGTAACTCTGATTGCATGAGGTTATTTCAGTGGTCTACCATCGACCTGTCAGGGACTACCGATAAAAACTCGCCTTTAAGGCTACAAGTTAGAGGGATGCTCACAGATGACCAGAATGTTTTAGGTCAGTGAAAGCATCACAACACATCTTTGGCGTTTGAACTCCAACTTAGTTTTCCTCAACTTCTAACACGTACTCAGGTTGTGAGAGAAACCCAGCTCCTCCTGAAGGATCCCAAGGTGTTCCGAGGCTAGAGAGGATGTATAGTCCCTCCCGCAAGTTTTGGGTCTCTCTCCAGTGGGACATGCCCGAAAAACCTCCAAAGCGAACATTATAATCAGACGCCTGAACCACCTCAGCTGGCTCCTTCGATGTAGAGGAGCAGCGGCTCTATTCCGAGCTCCCCACTGGATGATGGAGCTCCTCACCCCGAGCCCAGCCACCCTACGAAGGAAGCTCATTTCAGTCGCTCGTATCCAGGTGAGGGCTGGAACGTAGACGGACCAGTAACTCCAGAGCTTTGCTCCTCAAAGTTAGCTTTTTGTAATATATTTAAAGATACCTGGTCATTTGAATTGGGCTTGAAAAGGTTCTGAGCAGCTCATACTTTACCTGTTGTAGATAACTGTCTAAAGAATTCGGACAGACCTGATGAGATGACAGATGGTCGTTGGTGGTGGATCGATTCTGACAACTGCAGCCTTAAAATCTTTATGTAGGCATCAAATTTATGAACTTTTAGACGACTTTCTCGTTGGGTTACTTGATTCTTCCAGCATAAATATCATATACAATAGTACCTCGCTACTTCGCGGTTCATTTTTTGCGGACTCGCTCTATTGCGGTTTTTCAAAATAAGATTGGCCATGACACAATTGGCTGATTGATGGATGAGCCGCACAATCGGCATGGAATTTTTATTTAAAATAAATTATTTTAAATTATTTAACACCTGCTGCACCTTTGTGCAGCCCACACTGCAGGATAAACTTCCTGCTGCAGCTGATCAGCTGTTCTCGGTGCAGAGCGGAGAAGTGGGCGTGGCCAAGAGCGTTTGCAGGTGGCTGAGAGCAGCAGAGGCAGGGAGCTGAAATCATGACATTCTGTGTCTTTTAGAGCGTTTAGAAAGGTAGAATTTTTTTTTTTTTTTTTTACTTTTTTGTTTAGTTCAAAACAAACTAATTAAAAACTTGTGACATTCCTTTTGGTTTGTTTTTATTTCTGATATTACCTCTGTTCTGCAAATGTCTTTTGTTCGTAGTGGCAACAGTAAAAGCCCTATAACCTGCCAAGTGATTAAATTTAAATAAAAGAAAAGAATGCTGTCAAATATAAGTTTGAGAGAAATTGAAGTCGGTCATAATTTGAATCTCTTAAATTGTGTTCATGAACATGAAGCGCCAACTTTTAATGAAAATTTGGAGAAAGTGAAGAAACCCTAAAGATAGAGTCTCCACATTTAGATCTTCGTCGCGTTTTGAAGGCGTTTTAAGATCCGCACGCGCAGAAACACCCGTTCTTTTGCGTTTCTTTAGCTGGAAGTAGGACGTTCATGAGGTTTTATCATTTGATTACAAACCCTCCAACTTTCCTGCAGTCGGCTGTAAACACGCCTGTCTGTAAAGTTTGAGCCCAGAAATACGCCTTAATCAGTGTGGTGCAGGAACACGGCAGAGTTTCGTCTGACTCCCCTTCACGCCCCCACGAGGCCTCGCTCCTCTGTCTCTAAAGTCGTCTAAATTGAGCTGCATCCTCCCCGAGCTTGTCGGCGCTAATGAAGTCGCTGTAAGGTTGCTTTCAGCTCTTTCACCACTGATGGGGTGAACATGGCTGTCAAACCCCGTCCACACCCCTCCTCTCCACTCCGCTCCCTCGGGGGAGGGAACGGGGCAGGGAGGCAGTGACCCGAGACCAGCCGAAAGGTTCTGTTAGAAATGGGGGGGTCCATCATTAGAGTGGCTATTTGTTCCTGCCTTTGAGGGTGATGAAGTGGAACTGATGCTGAGCAGGAGGATGGACGCGCAGAGGGAGGGGCCACTTTTTACAGCTACATTAATGAAGCTCATCCTCAACATGCCGTGCCCCCCTCCACCACCACCACCACCATTGGACCTTCTGGTTCTGCTGTAATTAAGTGATTGTGAGGGGGGCGTTGTTTTAATCTTTGAGGTTTTGCGTCTCTCAGAGGTCAGAGGTCAACGACACAATTAATTCCTCCTTAAAACTCTGAGCTCTTCAACGAGTATTTAAAGTCAACATTTTAATTTATAGGTCGTACACTTATTATTATAACAGGGAGGTTGAATCTGCTGCACGAGTTTCAGTTTGGTTTTGGAGGTGGGCTCACAGTGAGCTGCGCTCGTTAAGAGACTCGCCGGCGACTCAAGATCGCAGGAAACTAAACGAGGAACTGCGTCTCTGAATTCGGTGAAGGCTTTTTGTTTTTTTTGTGCGCGGAGCGTTTCCTCCCGCTCGTCAGAAACGTGTTCGGTGATTTGGCGGCTCTGAACGATCCGTGTGTGTGTGTCGTTCGTCTTTACGTGGCTCGGAGGTGGACTTGAGGCCTGTCCAGGGTCTGCGGGAGGAAAACGCCCGCTCCTCTCGACCCTGAAGGAAGAAGTGGGTAAAGAAACCGGCTGGAAGAACTGATGGATGTAGGAAGTGTTACAGCTAGCTGCTGCTGCTCTTTGACTTCCATGACAACAACCTGTAATGCAAATGTTTATAAAACAGTGTTTGCACGAGCTGCTACGAAACCTTTCGATTAGGCTCGTTTGCCCATCTGAACTAAATTACCGTATTTTCCGGCGTATAAGTCGCAGTTTTTTTTGCATAGATTTGTCAGTCCTGTGACTTATATGCATTTTTATTTTCCCGTAGTCATAACGCACTTTTTGACTGACACTTTAAATTTCAAAGAACTGCAACAGCAAGCCTTCCCATGCACGCTCTCTTCACTCAGCTGGTGCAGGCGGAGGAACGCTGGAGAGCTGGTGGCTCCGGCCGTGATGGATGGATGGCGCTGCGCCGCCCTGGTGAAATGAAGCTGTTCTGACCATTAAATAAACGCGCTGGGGCAGCTGTGATGCATAAAAAATGCAACTTATATGTCATAAAATACGATATTTCTCCAAACTAAGGTTCAAAGAGCTACCTGCAGCAGGTAAGATACTAACGCTTCAATAGGTTTGAATGATTTTTAAAACTTGCTTAGTGTCACAGTACCAGTGGACTCTAGTTTTAACCATTTACGGCTGTAGCTGTGGCGACGAGAGGCCAGCATCTCAAACTCTGAACATGCAGAAGTTTACGCCGGACAGAAATTAGGAACATGTGCGTGAAAATCTTTTGTCTCCTTCGATTAGGAGTTGGCAACTTGTGGCTCATGAGCCGAATATGGAGTTTTGAAAAACTTAACGCTCTGAGACCTGATTTAAAAAGTTGTTCTCATGTAGACACAGAATAATCAGATTTCACTTAAAAACAGCGTTTTATGAACTGGGATCTGCACGTTAGTAGCTTTGATTGACAGACAGCTGTGCTTCATTCCCGACTCAAAGCCAGGGGCACCACCAAAGGGGGGCCCAGAGGGGCTAAGGGCCACCACATTACAACGTTTCTGGAGGTTGCCGCTGCTCAGACGTTTTGTTTTGTTATACTTGAAGATGAAGCGATGAAGTCAAAGCCCTGCTGGCTCTGCGTGAGCACATCTCAGGCGAAACCTCCTGTTCAGCGGGGCCTGCAAGGCGTCGCGCCGCGTTTGTAAACGCAGCCGATGACGGGTGTCTGTCTCCATCAGCGTCTGGCTCAGTGAAGTGACAGCTCTCATATAAAAGCCAGGCGACAAGTCGGGCTCCAGCGGAGACAGATTGCCTTCAGGTGGCTCCGTTTTCAAAAATCCTCACCGAGAAAGTGGAGCGCTTAACTTTCCTTTGATGGCTGAAGGGCTCTCGGCGCCTTTTATTTTGCAGGTTTCGGCTGGGAGAGACGAGCTCATTCGAGAGTTTGCTTTAATATCACGTCTCTCAGAGATCAGAGGGTGTCACAGTCTCACACCTCATATTCCGCAGCATCTATCACAGGCGAGGTGAAACTCCCTTAAAAGTGGATTATGCAATATAATCGCAGGTTTGGGTGACACTTATCCGCCAAGGGGAGGAAGGCTATTATTGCCTTTTACAAAAGGGATTTCATCATGCAGGATTCTCTCCTTTTTTCCCAGCTTTGTCTGGTGATTGCAGCTGATGATGGAAATTACACGTGAACTTGAGTCTTCTCCCCCTCCGACGGTGAAAATAATTCCACCTCGGAGCCAACGCGTACAAGATTTTCATCACAGTTACAGTCGGGACGCCGTCACAGCGGTTGATCTAGATAATTTTCCGTCTCTGTGGGAGTGAGAACTTATTCCAGGCCCCGGTTATGCAGAATTTGTAATGAGTTATTATTATTTTTTATATATATATATATATATATTAAAAAAAAGCAAATAAACTAATTAAAAAGAAGGAAAGAAAGAATACCGGTAATGTGCAAAACCATTAGAATGAATATTTATGTTGCTCGTTATGAAATATTCATCAGGTTTAAAAAAAAGAAACGCAAAAGGAGGATAGGGACAGCAAGAGGGTGTTTACTTGTGTGTATTTGTCTGTAAAAATGGGGGCAGCGGGGCCCTCGTCACCTTTTGTGCAGGAGCGCTGACACCCCCCGCCCCTTCCTGGATCGAATATCTGACATCTCTTAACAAAAGTCGTCTTTCTCCCCTCGTTCCGTCCTCCTCCTCCGCCCGACGTGATACGACGCCCTCCGTTCATCCGATCTCCACCTTTCATTCCTGCACTTCCCCTTCATTCCATCCGCCCAAATTAAGAAATTAATGAGGGATAGGTTCTTTACCAACTGCCCCCGCAATGTTTACCACTGATGAAATTATAATGCGGGCCCTGCTGTATTATTTATGAGCCAATTAGGGGAAGTGTTACTTGATTTGATGGGGAGCCGACACACAGAGTACATTTAACTAATGGAGACCAAGAGAGTAAAGGCAAAGAGGAGGTGGGGAGGAGGGGGGAGGACAGCCGAGGCGGACGGCTCTGTTCGATGCTCTAGGATTACGTGGCTAATTGCCCTGCTTTATCTGTCTGTCACGGATAGCCATGCATATTTTAGCGTTCCCAAAGACTTTGATTGTTTGCACTCGTGTTGGGGCTGTAACAAGTAGAGCAGAGGCCAGAGTGGAGTGTAGTTAAAACTGGCAGCAGAGGGAGGAGGTGGGCGAGGAGGAGGTGGAGGGGGGGGGACACAGAACTCATACACGGTGACAGGTGGAGGAAGAGTTTTGACAAGGAGCAAAAGGGGCGGAAAATCACCTAAAAAATAAAAAAAAAAAACGGCGAGGCCTTCGCGGAGAGGTTGCAGTGGTGGAAGTGGCGGTAATTAATTTCAGCGCGGCTCCACGACCTTCTCTGCAAAGTGATTTCATAATTGTTTTCATCCGATTCACGTACCTGCACCCCACCTTCTGCTCTGTAAAAACAGTTTGTTGTTTCAGCCCAGCGCCAGTTTGGTGAAGTTGATGAAATATTATTAATAAATTAAGAGTTTCTTGGCTAAGCCTAACTATCAAATGTTTAAGGTCATCTTTAATGTCACTGGATTTGAGTTTTTGTAGTTCATGGAGGTAAGAAACAAATAAGAGAGAATTAGTTAAATATTGCACCAAGACAAATGTCCTCCAACAAAGTTGTCACGAAACAGACATTTAACTTCTAAGTATTGTTGTTTTAGCCAAGTCATTTAATATATTCCATCCATCTTTACCCACTTTTTCCTTTTCGGGTAATATATTAGTATTATAGGTTCCGTATTATAGTATGGGTCTAAGTATATACTTTAATTTTAATAACAAAACGGGCCGACATGGCAGAAACTTCTTTCAAAGACAAACTCAAGATGAACTCCAGGAGAACACGGGTTAGAACCAGACATGGTGTGAACATACACACAATGCTCCACTGAGGAATGAGAGAAAACAGGCAGAATGATGAGGAGGTGGAGGCACCTGGGCTGGGTGAGGACTGGGAACAGGTGAGAGTGGGCGTGGCCAGACTGACTGAAGAAGTGGCACAGAGGAACACGAAATGGATCACGTGAAAACAACAAGCATTCGAAATAAACAATCAGTTGTTGTGTTCCAGTTCTGATACCTGTATGGGTACTGGGCCCAATACCAACCTCAAGTATTTGTACTCATAAAAACACCTCAATACCACTTTTAAGCTAATCAAGGACAAATAATAAAAAATGTCTGTACAGTTGTGAGATATTTTGATATCAACACAGATTATCTGTCGTTGTCTTAATAAAATAAATGTGTTTCTAAAGTCGTTGTGTAAGGTTAAAGTACTAACTCATTAATTACTCAGTGTTGGTACACGTATCAATATCGACAAGTACACAAACTGAAGTGCTCATACTTGTACTCACTCTGAAATAAACTAGTATTGGAACACTCCGCATAATCATAAAAAAAACCCCACGACAACCAAAAGATAATAAACTTAAAAATAAACAAAAAGTACTAAAGAAGTCACAGAGACTGACAGAAAGATCAGATTTCAGTCTGGAAACATGTTACTGTATTTCTCAGGCTATAAGTCGCTTTTTTTTGTTGTTGCTTAATTTACATGCCCTGCGACGTATTTATGGATTTTTGTTTCCATATTTATAAACAATTTTTGGCTGAGGTATGACCATTTTCATTCATTCAGACTGAAAATATTGAGCACTACCATTTTCAGCCACTAGATGGCACTCGAGTAGTATGGCATGCCGTTGTGTCATGTAGCAGGTAAAAGTGGCTATTAATGACACAATCGGCTTGCCATAGGCTGCCACCTTCGTCCAGCTCGCCTGTAGCAACCTTCTAATCAGTTTCATTTCGCTGCGCCGCCCCGGAGAAATGTAGCTGCTTTGACCGTTGAAGTTCATTTTTTAAGTAAAAGTTCAACTGAGACACACATTTACTATAATTTCGAACAAACAGATAATTGTTTTTAAGTGTTAATCTTGCTAAATTATTGTTAAAGTCCTCCCGTGCAAGCTCCCGCGGCCGCCATTTGATTTTTGGCACAACGCCGGCCCACGTTTCCGGGTTGTCAGCGGTTACGCATAATAGATGCGACGTATTTATGGATTTTTCCATTTTATTAGACATATTTGGACTGATGCGACTTATAGGGCGGTGCGACGTATACGGCGGAAAATACGGTATATTTTTGTGTTTTTATTTACTGAAACAAGATGCTAGAGTCGAAAGTATTTTAAAAAGTTCTTTGAGGGACTTTATTTGGATTCCATCTGTTTTTCCCCTCAGTTTCAGTCCGGTTCACGACAGAACCAGGAGACCTGAAACAAACGATCCCCCGAACAGAATCTGAGAGCCAAGGCTTAAAGAGGAGAAAATCCTGAGCTGGGTTTTTAGACCACTGTGGTCTGACAGATCCTGAAGGAACCTCCAGGACAGGAGCGAGGACCAACTCCGGCTGATGAGCTTCTTGAAATCCGACCGGACACTTATGCTAAGGAGGGGAAACTGGAGCGAAGGCATCCTTAATTATCTGATGAGGGGAAGCTTATCTGAACGGCTTCTTTTTCTCTCTTCTTTTATCCCGACAGATCACATGGCACATCTTTACATGACAAAAGAACCATATACCTTCGTTCAGAACCCACCCAGAAGATGCTGCCCGGGCCCAGGTTCTGGTCTCGGATTAGCTCTAGCTTCGCGCAGCATACGGAGACTCGTTCTGGAACATTCCCCCAAAACGTTGTGGAAAATCCAAACATATTGGAGCGTTTGTTGTTTTGTTTTTTTTCCTCTCTGCGATGAGAGTGTAATTAATTCACGATTAAAAGTATTAGTGCAGGCTTTGTATTGTGATTTATTTAAAGGCTGGTACTGATGCTGGCTCGGTTTCCTCCTTTAGGAAATGGGTAATAAGATCCGATGCCAGGCCTTCTTTAGCGTCCCTCTCCACACACACACAGATTCGATATCAGTGTGTCTCTTCGATTAGAAGGCAGACGAGCTCTGTCACCAGCAGCGTCACAGTCACCATGTTAACTTATTCATCCCTGTTAAAGCCCATGTAACAGGATAGCTGTTAATTAATATTGCTGTCGGGTAAATGGTTGCCGCCGGACCGTTGCCACCATCCATCAGTAACATTATCTGTGTGTTGTGTTTACGCCAGGCCTCGGGCTCAATTAAGATAATGCTATGCAAACGAGGCCTCTCCCCATTAGCCTCATCACCGAGGGGCCGTTAATGGCATAATTGGGGCACTCCAAAGAACAATTATCACGATGCCTCCACCCCCCCCCACCCCCACCCTCCATTCACTGACGAGTTCGCCGATCATCCGCAAGCGTGACTAAGGAGACACGAGTCGTGACCGTCGGGCGATGAGTCGTGGCTGCACGCTGACCTGGGGAGGTTCAACGGGAGCAGCTGGAGAGTGCTACCTGTAATTATCGTGAAGCGGTGCCGGTAGTACCGTCAAAGTGCGGCCATATGGGCGGTGGGGTTGACTGGTGAATAAAATGTCTTTTTATTCAGATTGAATGCACTGTGGTGGGAAAATATGGCTCATTTCTCAACAATTCAGTTCAGTTTATTTTTACATAGCGCCAAGTCCCAACAGAAGTCATCTGCAGGAAAACTGGTTCATGCATTTGTCACGTCTAGACTGGACTATTGCAATGGTTTGTTATCTGGGTGTCCAAATACGTCTTGAAAAAGTCTTCAGTTGATCCAAAATGCTGCTGCCAGAGTCTGAACTGGAGTTACTGGGAGAGATCATATATCTCCAGTTTTAGCTTCTCTCCATTGGCTCCCTGTCAAATCCAGAACTGAATTCAAAATCTTACTTCTAACCTACAAAGCTCTCAACAACCTAGCTCCATCTTATATTCTAGATCTTATTGTTCCATATTTTCCTAACAAAGCACTTTGTTCTGTTGCGTACACAAGCACAACAAGCATTACAAGTATCGGTAGCCTATGGCAGCATGACAAGCCAACCCTAACTATAGGATTTATCAAGAAGGAAAGTCTTAAGCCCAGTCTTAAACTGGACAACGTGTCAAACTGGAAGTTGGTTCCACAAGAGAGGAGCCTGAGAACTGAAAGATCTTCTTCCCATTCCGCTTTTGGAAACTCTAGGAACCACAAGTAAAACTGCAGTCCCAGATCAAAGTGCGCTGTTAGGAAAATATGGAACAATAAGATCTCAAATATAAGATGGAGCTAGGTTGTTGATGGCTTTGTAGGTTAGAAGTAAGATTTTGAACTCAATTTGGGATTTGCCAGGGAGCCAAATTAAATCAATAAAAACATTTTTTTTCAGAGAAAACCATTATGAATCAAATCCCATTTAGGATTTCGTCACCGCTTATTGAAGGAACGCACGTCAACAGTGCCAAAATTATAAACCAAGCTCTTGGGTGATCTGTTAGCCCTCAGAGTATATGTTGGGGATGACTCTCAGCAACTACCACACTAAATTTCAGCTCGGTATGTCTGAGTTGAAGCCCTTTTTGTGTTGGCTGCTGCCAATGGGCGGCCTTCTCAAGTTGGGTTGCCTCCATAAATTAATGAGCTTTTGATTTACAAGATATGAACTCATACAGGCAATTACATGATCGCCCACCTTTTATGATGACGGGCAATAAAAATAACGAAAAACGTTCACCATTAAAGGCAAATTACGAGTCGATTAATGGTTTTTCCGCAGTTTTCTGACTGAATGCGGAAAAACCTTCCCCCTCAGCAACTCGAATTGACGTTTTTACTGTAGTTTCAAAATAAAACGCACATTCTTTCTGACTTTTACTCTGGAAACACGTCATTACCGCAAAGTAAACCTGCTGCCGTGCGAGTTTGTTAAATTTCCAGGAGACTTCCAGTGTGCTGAGTCACACTCGGTTACCTTTTTACCGCGTGTTTGTTATTGATTTGCTGGTTTTTTGCTCTTCGGCAGGAGGAACTAAAGCCGCATCTTTCCAATTCTGACACCGCTGACTCCTCACACCTCCACTTTTCACCAGAAGGAGCTGCAGCTCCTGCTGTAATGATTCCTCTGACACACATTGGGCCACATCATTCCACTGCACAGCACAGCTTTGCAGCTCAAGGCCCCTAAACCTCCCTCACAGTCCTCACCGGTGCTTTCTATGTGAGTGTGTGTGTTTGTGGCCATGAGGCTGAGCGGTGAGTGGCTCCTTGGGAATTTTAAAAGCCAAGCCCCCCCTTAAATCTTCTCGTTTCAGCTTTACAAAATCAATGGGATAAATATCCTTGTCTTCAGCCGCCCACCCTCCAGCTCACTCAGGTTACCGGAGCGGAGAATCTCGCTCTCACCTCGGGCTATGTTTAAAATAATCCCGTTTTTTTGTTGTTGTTTTTTTTAGGGGGGAGTTCTGAATAACCGAGGATCTCAGGTGCAGCCCAGTAGTTAACAGCGAACAAGAGGGGAAATCATGTTAACATATGCCATCAGAGAGCGCCACCGGCTACGTGCTCAGATCGACCCGCTCCGTGTGTGATTAGCCCGGTGAAGCTGATCCTGGTCCAGACACGGATCGAAGATGCGAGCAGCACCTGCCGTGGCCACATCCAGCTGCTTCTATTGATTTTTTTTTTTGTGTGTGTGTGTGTGTCCTCAATTAAATAATAGAATCTCTGTTCTGGAGTTATACCGTAAATCACCATTTTGACTCGTATAAAAAAGGGATTGCGATCGACCGCTTTAGGCCGCCCCTCTGGAGACATTTGCAGGATAAAGTGTGAGGGTCGGGTGCAGAAGCGCACGTCCGGTGGTTTTATTTGGCGCTCCGGGTGATTGGATTGAAGTCGAGGAGGCACTGACACAAAACTTTTAGCGTGCACTTTGACACATCACAACTCGAGCTCTCACAAATCTGTCCTGGAAAGCCCCTTGGATTAGTTCTCCCAGCACACGGTTGGCTCTTTAATTGGACCACATCCGTGTTTTTAGGCGTCTGATCCGGTGGTAACTTCGCCGAAACACATCGGTAAATCCTTGAACCCTCCTGGGCGTATCGTGTTGACAGGAACATGCAGGTTAGCAGCATCGTGGTGGGCAAACACACAAGTGGACTCACCGAGAAAAAAAACTTTACAAATAAAACTGCTACTTTTAGCTTTCCTTTAGCCATTTTTGGCTGTTTGCTAATCGTTGGCTTCTTTTATCATTTTAGCCAGTGTGTTGCATCTATTATCTAGTGTTCTGCTCCTTTTTGTGCTCCTTTTAGCCCCAAGTTAGTATTTTGCTCCTTTTACTTTTAGCTAGTGTTCTTTTTCAGCAGATTTTTTTTTTACTTCTTTTAGCTTTTAACTGGTCTTCTGCTCCATATAGATATTGTAGTCCTGTTAGCTATTGTAGTCCTTTTAGCTGATGTTCTGCTCCATTTAGCTTTAAGTTAGTATTTTGCTCCTTTTACTTTTAGATAGTGTTCTTCTGTTGTGACTTGAAATTTTCAAGTAACTTAGCTTTTAACTGGTGTTCTCTTTTAGCTGTTGTTCTGCTCCTTATAGCTACCGCTTTGCTCCTTTTAGCCATTGTAGTCCTTTCAGCTAATGTTCTACTTCATTTTGCTTTAAGTTAGTATTTTGCTCCTTTTTGTTTTCGCAAGTGCTCTTTTTCAGCAGGTTTTTGTTCTCTTTTAGCTGGTGTTCTGCTCCTTATAACTAGTGCTTTGCTCCTTTTAGCTATTGTAGCCCTTTAAGCTAATATTTGGGTCCATTTTGTTTTAAGTCAGTATTTCGCTCCTTTTACCTTTAGCTATTCTTTTTCAGCAGTTTTTTTTAACTTTTAGCTTTTAACTGGTATCCTCGTCTGCTGGTGTTTTGGTCCTTATAGCTATTGTAATTTTTTTAGCCAATGTTCTGCTCCATTTAGCTTTAAGTTAGTATTTTGCTTATTTTACT
>NC_056515.1:37727906-37729714 GCF_014905685.2 Nematolebias whitei | reverse complement strand
TACTTATTTTAGCTTTTAGATGGGATTCTCTTTTAGCTGGTGCTTTGTTCCTTTTAGCTATTGTAGTCCTTTTCGCTAATGACCTGCTCCATTTAGTGTTTAGCTAGTGTTTTACTTATTTTAGCTTTTGGCTAGCGCTCTGCTTTTTTAGCTAATGCTAAGCTTTTTTCAAGTAGTTTTCTGATTTTTACTGATCTGCTCCTTTTAGCTGGTGCTCTTTTCTTTTAGCTTTCACATGGTCTTTTGCTGCTTTAATGTTGTGTTTCTTTGAGCTTTTAGCTAGTGTTCTGCTTCTTTCAGCTGTATAAGGCCTTAGTTTCAGCTTCTTCAGAGCTCATTATTCAGCTTCTGTAGTTGACCCTCCTGCTGCCCTTGGGTCAAAATGACCCATGAGACCTCGGTCTAAATCTGAGGTCTCATGGGTCATTTTGATCCAAGGGCAGCAGGAGGGTTAAAAAAATAAAAAAGGACAATTAAAACTTTTTCTCGGCTCCTTTAATCCCTCCACTTTATCGTGAACCAAAGCGTTTTCCGCCCTGCAGACCCGGTAAACTGACCCGAGGTGCTTCACTCATTCAGCACCAACACCAGCTTCATCTCCCAAGTCTTTCCTGTAAACGAGAACATCTTCATTATCACAGTGTGACATCAGACACCTCGAGGAGGACGGTGAAGATGTTGGGTTCGGTGGGAGGGAGGGTAACCCGAGTATTTGATCCTAATCTTGCCACGCTCGGGCATTTTGGGGGATAATTGTAGCCCTGGCAAAGCTCAGGTGATGATCCAGGCGAGCCGCCGGAGTTAAGCCCTATTTTACTTCGCTGTTTGCTCTTCTTCCCCTCACCTGTCCTCCCTGCTCGCTCCTGATCTCATAGTCTCTCTCTTCATTCCAATCTGTGAATATTCTGCAGAATAAAGCTGCGGTTAGGATGCCGTGGGTGCAGAGAGGTGGGCGTAACTTTAGCTGGAGTAATGAGGCCTAATCCCCTGCTGACTGGGGCCTGTTTAAACAGCTCCTGGCTGATCCACCCAGTAATGGAGTAATTAACCCCACCACCCTCCTCTGCCCGCTAGCTCCGCTCCTCCAACACCGACGACCCTCCGAAATCCACTCCGGCTGCACTGCTGCTCCGGCTTGGTCGCAGCAGAGGATGGAAAAAGAATAGGAATGAGCCCCAGACGGAGCGAAGTGTAATGCGAGGTCGTCGTTTCTCTTACAGTACGTCCACAACGGCTCGTCTTTTAGCGGAAAAGCGTTACCATCTGCGAAAGGTCGTTGGGAGCGCCACGAATGACTACTTTCAGGTGTCTTGCTACTGGAAAGTTCACAGCAGCTGCAGATTAATTTAATGACGCGTTCAGGATGTAACTGCTGCATGTACACCTATAAAGGATTAACTTTTAGAGTCGGTGCAATTCAAAGGGGCTACTACAGGGGTCCCTCGCTACTTCGCAGTTCGTTTACCGTGGACTCGCTCTATCGCGGTTTTTCAAAATAGGATCGAACATGACACACAACTGGCTGACTGATGGATGAGCCGCACGATCGGCGTGGAATTTTTATTAAAATGAATTATTTTAAATTATTTAGCACCTGCTGCACCTTTGTGCAGCGCACACTGTAGGATAAACTTCCTGCTGCAGCTGATCAGCTGATGTCCGTGCAGAGCGGAGAAGTGGGCGTGGCCAAGAGCTCTTGCAGCTGGCAAAGAGCAGTGGAGGCAAGGAGCTGAAATCATGACATTCTGTCTTTTAGAGTATTTAGAAACATTGTTTAGAATATTGCAAGAATGTGGGAAGAGTTTAAA
>NC_056515.1:37714659-37727506 GCF_014905685.2 Nematolebias whitei | reverse complement strand
ACATATGTGTGTGTGTGTGTGTGTGTGTGTGTGTGTGTGTGTGTGTGTGTGTGTGTGTGTCTGTGTGTGTGTATCACATCATGTTGCTGCTGATCTGTTTCATTTTGCTGAGTTCATGCGTGCTCATCTGCTCACCCAGACTCATGTTTGTGCTGCTGTTACACGTAGTGTTTTTATGCTATTAGTGCTTAGTGTATTATTTTGTTGATGTTTTTCTTAGTTCATATCTTAGATCTTATTACTGTTTTTCTTTTACATTTTATTGTTGGATCTAACTGGGACCTTGTGTACATAATCTCGTTCCACCTCGTGTACCACATGAGATGCCAATGACAAATAAATCTATGTACTGCTTGTACTACTATTCCTACTTGGCGGATTTTCACTTATTGCAAGTCTTCAGGGAACGGATCTCTGCGATAAACGAGGGACTACTGTATAACAAAGTCATCAAACGACTGTAATTCAGTCAATTTTACAGATTTTCAGGCAAAAATACGGAATTGTAGTAGCTGGGAGTCACCCCAACACATAACCCCCTGGACAGATTCTAATGAACACATCTACAGCTAATTCAAGATGGCTGCCACAACCAACTAACCCTTGAAACAAACAAAAAAAAGGCTAAAACTCTGTCAATGTTACAAATATTCAGCTAAAATCTTAATAATGGCTCGTCTTTAAGTGCAGCGAATCACTTCAAAGGTCATTACGAGCACCACGAACCTCCGGTCTCTCGTCGCCGATCTGATTTCCAGGCAATCATGCACGGCAGACTCGTCGTGTTTGCTTCAGGTGTGCTCACAGAAACAATCAGCGCAATCAAACGGCGCACGCCGCTCACGAGCCAAAAGGGAAAGCCTCGTGTTGTTCATGTCCTGGCTCCCCGGGCGTTTGAAGTGAGCAGCCACCGCACATTACGCCAGATGAAATGCTATCACGCTTGGTCGCTGAATGGTTTGTGTCATTAAGAGAATAAGGCAAACAGCGATGGAGGGGAGTTGGGGGGGGAGGCTGCTCACAACCTGCCTGCTTTCTGAGAGGAAGGCAAGATTAAGGGGATGTTCAGAGGCTCTCGTCTGTCAGGACTTCAAAGATGCCATCGACACTCCTTGTTTCTGCCGACGCGGCGACCAAATCGCACACACTCCGCCGCCTCTGTGGCTGTCAGAGCTCCTCTGACATCCCCTTTATCAGGTGCACGGGCTTTAATCCAGACATGGATAAATAAATCAACACGCGGGGGTCCCTGCTCCTCTCAGCGCCTCCTGGTGGCAGGGTATCTGCACAGAACCAGGAAGTCATTAGTCGTCTGCCGGGGACTACAAAGACCGGCCAATTACACCGTACAGAAGGGATAATTAATGCACATTGTCAAAAAGAATAAAACGACAAGAACCAAATTAACCAACGCGCAGCGCAGTTTCCTCTGCTGGCAGCCACATCAGACAGAGGAGAAGAAAGAACGTGGCATCAAGGCGAGCACTGGGCTCGTCTCCTCCTGCACGCCTGGAAGGAATTTCAAAGTGGTTTCAACAAACACAGAAATGTGTTGCTTTCCACCTTTTCCTCTTTTTTTTTTCATTTCAGGATCCATTTTGACACAAACATCTGGAGCAGAAACGATGAGAGGTTGGAACGAGAGGTGACGTGTCCCGGGGCGTCAGGGTGGACACGTCGAGTCTGTTTGGATGCTGGAAACTGCGATCTTGACAATGAAATCAAAACGTAATCACAAAGACGTTCCTGGTGAAGAGGAACGTGAAACACGCCGGTGTTGTACCTGTCTGAGCGCATTTCCATCGGCTCTGTTCATTTTAGTTCCACGACAAACGCGAAGCAGACAGAGATCACCGCACACCAAAAAAGATGTCTGAATCAAGAAAGGATAGATCTGTTGCTCAGTTGTTGCTTGTTTGTGGTTTTTTGTTTTGAAGACCAGCCTGGCGTCGGAAACACGTCGCCATCAGAAGACAAAAGACGCCTCAGAAGCAACATAAGTGAAGCTTATACGCCGACGACTGACTGTTTGACGAACACGGAGGTGAAAAATATCAGATGTAGGGGGGGGGAACTGAGGGGGAAAGAAAAACTAATTTATATCCTATAAGAGAAACGTGAGGTACCCCGGGGGTGAGGGGGGCTGTAAGTTGTGAAAAATTAAAGGAGACGGATTCAAACTGTCCAATTTCCACATCAAACAAACCCAAGGCTCAATTCTCCTGCCTCAAAAAGAAGGTGCCCCATCCTCCGCCAGTCCACCATGTTTTTATTACATTTCCTCATATATATATATATATATATATATATATAAAGATGTATAAAAAGATATGTCGGCCCTCTTCATTTCCTCAGTAACCCTACTGTGTAATTCCCCTAAGCGCTGTACTGGTTACACTGGCCACCGTCTCTCCCCTGCCTAATTATACCCCTGTGAGTCTATTAATCAACTTGTGAATTATTTAAGAAGGAGAGCTCTTCTGCCTGTAACTGGCTTTGACACGGCGAGATGGAGAAGATATGGGGGAGGCGGGTGAAGGTGGGTGGATGAGAGGAAGAAAGGACAGAAAAGGAAGATGGAAGTGGGGGTCTTCTCGTCCCTGGAGGACGAGGCTCTGCACCAGACGAAACAAACAAACAAACAAAAAAAAAAAACCACCCTGTTTGTCTTTTTGTTGTTGTTGTTGTTGTTTATATTTTTTCCCTCCCCCCTTCTGTATTTTCATGCATGATAAACAGAAAGTTCATGAATATATGGAGCGGTGGAGAAGACAGAAGGGTGAGTGAAAAGTCAGAGCCAAAGAGCGAGCGGAGACACGGGGGGCTGTGAAATTATGGAGACAGCAGGATGCACACAGTCGTGTCTCCACAAGCAGATGCAGCCACATATATTTACACACACGACTTTGCATTACAGGCGGCGAAGCGGGGTCCCTCCACTGCTTGACAGGAGGCAGCGTCTCCCCGGAGCTGCAGGTGCACAAGGCGGCGGAGGTGATGGTTGTTAAGGTGTCCTCCTCGTGGTCCCTCCAGCTGCAGCATCTCCTCATCAGTGGAGGCGAAGAGGCCGACCCTCCTAATGACTCCCATCGGCTCTGACGCCCGCCATAAGCAGCCGGGGCAGAAAGAAGCAGGCGTGAAAGTGAGATGGTTATTATTTTCATAATGTCTGGTGCTCTCGGTCGGACCCCGCGCCGCCTGCAGAATCAAAACCAACTCCAGTGTGAGCTGGTTTTTATTTTAAATTACAAAAACAAAACTTGTTTCTCTTCTGCCTTTAGCGGTTTGTGTTTAGCTGATGTTGATAGTTTGACTCAAAGCCCGCACTAAAAACTGCCGGGTTGTTTCAATAACTCGGGTGCTGGGTTAACATGTTTGCTCAAAAAGACCGACTTTAACGCGTAACAAGTTAAAGAGTAAAAACTTGTAAGATGTTTGAGCTGGTTGGATCGGTCAATCCTTGCATCGTCTTTTGGGGAAAAAAAAAACCACGTGTATATTTTTGTACGCGTCTGTATTTTACTTTTTGGGGTTAATAAGTTCAACTTTTTTCTGACAACGCCTGAAAATCCTTCAACTTGTTTCTTATTTTTCCCAGAATTTATTTTCAAATGCTCTCATGTTTTAGATTAGCTCACATCGTTGTGTTACGTTTTTACATTTGAGAGCCTCTGAGAGACGACGATCAACTCACCCTAGAAGCATCTAGTCCAGAGATCTGCAACCTTTGCGATGAAAAGAGCCATTTTTTGCCACTTTGATTAATTATGATGCTCGGCGCCACGAAACCCGCTACAACTGTCAACTGGTGGCATCTTGGCCCGTGGACCACAAGTTTGTTGGAGACGGTTGTTCCGGCCAGTGGGGGTGATATTATAAAACAATAAAATGTCTAACTATTGTTAACATTTATTGATATTTTTAAATTTTAGCACAAAAGAAAAGACCAGATTCATGTAAAGAAAAAAAAAATAAATTTATAAAAATTAAAACCCTGAACTCTGCAGGCCGATGTGAGTTCTCTTAACTGTTGAAGAATTAGGTTTCCTACTTAAAGCATAAAGTTAAAGACTATAAACTTAGTCCACTTTGTTGGATATCCAATTACTTTTTCAAAGAAAAATAAATACTTTTGTTTACTTCGACTTAATTTTTAATGTTTTATTCTTAATGTTATCACCATATTCCTTCTCAGCAACTTGTCTGAAGGATATTCCAAAACATTCTGGTGGTTTTGAGAGAAAGATCACGCTGAGTGACTGGAAGTCGACTTCAAGCGGCTAACAAACTGCTAGCATGAAGTAGTCCACGTTTTACGCCTCGTATTTTTACTATTCTTCACATATTTGAAAATGACAGGAAATCTGCTAAAAATGGCCACTTTCATTGTTGGTAATAATTTAAATAAGATTCAGTTTTATTTGAGTTTTGGTCAAAGCCTGAACGAGTCGCTGCAGAGGTACCAAAGAGCCACATGTGGCCTCAGAGCCGCAGGTTGCAGACCCTTAATCTAGTCCGACAAAATTGTTTTATTTTGTATGTAAAGAGCAAAAACTCGCTTGTAATGTGCACGAGTGAACACTTGGTCTGAAAAAGCTGCTCCACATGCATGCAGGCTGCAGCATGCCATGTAAAAGCAAAAAAAAAAAAAAACGAACAGAAACTGGTGTAGTTCACAAGTAGAGTTTAAGAAAAGTTAAGATAAAATGAATAATAAATGAGTACAAATTATTTTATAAAACCTCCATATTGAAGAGTCAGGATCTGAAGGGTCCGGTGCGCTGGAGGGTCTCCACAAAACTCTGACCGGTTTGTTTTTCTTCAAATTGTCAAAAATCATTTTGGAAGGAGAAAATACAATTTTTCTTACCCCCCAAAAGAGAGGAAAATATATATATTTTGTTAATTAAAAAAAAAAATATATATATATATTTTCAAACTAAAAGCCCTTAGAAAATTTATTTAAATTAATAATAATAATAAAATACTCTATTTTTTTCAGGCTGAGCTCTAACAGACTGATTAGTTTATTAAGGAAAATATTAAACGTATTTTTAAGCAGTAAAATAAGATGATTTTCCCCTGATGAACATAAATAAAGTTAATTTAATGCTTAACTTTGCACTAAACAGTGAAATTGTTTTCCTAAAACAACTTTAGTTGGTGTTAGGCGACGCTAACTGCGGTTAGCATGAGCTACATAGCACCAACAAATGGATCAAACGAGGCAGACTTTGGATTATTCTTCATAACTCAACTTTTTGGCTCCAACTCAACAAAATTGTCATTTTGACCCATTTCTTTTTTCTCTGGGATGCAAGTATGTGCGTTTTCACAGAGAGCGTGTCCATTTTTTGTGTATGTGTACGTATAAGTGATGTGTAGCACATCTCATTAGGCCCAAGTCGCTCTGTTGTCTGCGAGGGTACAGAAAAAGTCCACGTCTCTGCGGGATGTTTATTAAATTAATAAAAAGTTGCTCAAGGCGAGCTGTAGAAGCGAAGGCCCAGGGCTCGGCTGTGATTGGCACTCGCAGCCGCCCTGCCTTTCCTCCCGGGCCCGCCTGCGTTTGCTTTAACTAACTGTCGGTGACTGAGGAGCGCCGGCTGACATGAAGCCTCCCCCCGTCTTCTTCCTCCCTCCCTCCTCCCGTCCATCTCATCCCTCCTCCGTCCGACTGACTCCTTTACAGGAAACCAGACGAGCTGAAACCTCCAGCTAATTCTTGTTGTGTAAACAAGTCCATGTCGAGCTAATTAACTTGAAAGAATCAATTAGCGAACCTGACAGTTTGGACCCAGTAGGTCCTGGACGGGCATCCCTACGAACAGCTGACGGCTTTGACCGCAGTCATAAACGTGTTTGTAATGAAAAACGATCTAATCTGTTATTACAAACCCCGGATGCACCAAATGCTCGTACAATTTTTGTGTCGTTTTTTTTGTTTAATTAGTTTTCTGGTCAGTGAACGCACCGTAGCGAAGCATCATCACTCGGCGTCCTTGGCGAGGAAGACCCTAAGTTAGATATTTGTATCCGTGTGCTTAAAGACAAGGTCAAATAAAGTACAGAAGGAGAGTGCAGTTATTATACTCATGTTTTTTTACTCTTTAGAATAGAACAGACCTTTACTGTCATTGCATCCGAGTACAACGAAATTTAGGTTTGCTTCCCAGAGCACAAGTAAAAACAGTCTAATATAAAACAAATGTCTAAAAGGTAATAGAGTAGTTTTTAAATCTGTTTGTTCTCGTCTTGATTGATCTGAACCTTCTCCCTGATGGTAACAGGTCAAACATGTCCAGGGTGAGACGTGTCCTTTAAGATGCTGTGGGCTTTTCCTATCTGTGTAGATCTTCCAATAAGAGATCTTCTGGGCTGTGTAGATAACCTGCTGGAGCGTGGTCCTCTGAGCCACTGTGCAGCTACGATACCGCACAGTGATGTAGTATGTTAAGATGCTCTCCATGGAGCTTCCGTAGAAAGACACCAGCAGTCTTTAGGTGATGTTGTTCCTCCTGAGCTCTCGGGAAGTTCAGTCTTTGCTGGGCCTTTTCCTGCAACTCGGAGGTGTTCACGCTTCAGGTTAGATTCCTGTTAATATGGACTCCCAGGAAACGGTAGTCTGCAACTCTCTCCACACTGTCTCCGTTTATAATCAGGGGTGGGACCACCATTTTCCTTTTCCTGAAGTCGATGATCAGCTCCTTAGTCTTTGAGGTGTTGAGGAGCAGATTGTTCCCCCTGCACCACGCAGTCAGTTGTTCCACCTTGTCCGTGTGGGCGGACTCATCCTACAATCGATGAGCTGCACCACTGTGGTGTCGTCCACAAATTTTATTATGGCGTTGCTGTGGTGAGCAGTGGGCAGTCATGAGCAAGGGGCTCAACACACAGCCCTGGGGGACTCTCGTGTTGAGACTGAGGGCTATGGACATGTGATGGCCCACTTTAAAGCTGTTCTTTACATTTCATATACAAAAAGCTAGTTTTTATTTGCATTATTTTGTTTTAAGAAAACTTAATGGATGGACGTGGATAGGTCGTGTCCTCTTTAGTCCAATTTTTTTTCGAATGTTTTTGGACTATAACCAAATTCAGGAAGAAGCAGAAATGCTTTTTTTTTTTTTTTATAATAGTAACTGACTTCTGTCTTGGGGCTAGTTTTATTTTAAATGTTATGTTGGACACTGCTATGAATTATTTTGAATGATTTGAGCTCGCTGTAACAAAAATAAATGTGTTCTCGTTAAATATTTTCAGCTGTATTGTGAAGACGATAAACACTGTAAAGATTTTCACGCTAATTTTACAATGAAGACGCATTTAATTAGTATTGTTTCTTTTTCTCTTGGCTTTTAAACTTCTGTCCCGTAGCATGTAGCTTTTTTTGGTGTAGATTTCCAGTAGCATAAAGAGAAGTGTCTCTTAACGTTTACAGTCCAGACAGTTTTGGAACGTTGATTATATTAATGTGATGATTCTTGAGGGTTCTCTCTCAGTTGTGTGTTCAAGTTCTGCCAGCACTTGGCGCAGCTGGTGAGGATCACGCTGATTACTCCAAACCATATTTAAGGCTGAGTCAAATTCTTTGCAACAGGAAAGTAAAACTTTTCTTTATTTTTTATAGTTTACCTACCTGTGTTCCCCCACAGAGTCCTCTGTCTGTTCCCTGAACTCCTCCATGAACCGGTACACAGTGTCCCCTCGTCCCATGAGCCTCCTATGGAGGCTCCTGTGGAATCCTGACATCTTCCTTGAGCTCCTAACAAACAAATCCCATAAGATCAACCTATACCAAGAACATCTCACTTCTCTGAGACATTTCCTTGTTCCCTTCCCCCAACAGATGCCTGACTTCCTGTACCCTGCAAAATAAAAGCCTCAAATTCAAATACTGTTTCCAGGCCTGCTTATCTGATTCAGAGCCTGAACTTTGAGTAAAAAAATACTAATCATGACAATTAATCACAAAGAAAATGGATCTAATTGAACCTGGAATCAGCGCATCAAAGCTTTACAAAGGCTGGTACTCAAAATTGGTGAGGAACGTAATAATTAGTATAACTTTATTACCAAATCAAGCTTTGCATGTAAAAAAAATAACTTTTTTATTAACTAACTTTGTTTGCTGACTTTCTTTGTTATTTAAAAATGAAACAGCTGCACTGGTGACATAAGTTTTAAGGGTCTTCTAATAAAAATAAAAAAAATCAGATTGTAGGTCAAAGTCAGGAAACTTTATCTCAGATATTGAAAGTGAATTATCTAACAGCTTAAATATGGAAGAGATGTTTTATAATTCAATCTGAAATTAGACATTATATCTATATTTAATTTGAGTTGTTGATTCTTAGAGAAAACTGAGAATTGGACACACCTGGAATAGGCAAGTAAAAACGTTACAATAATTCAGTACCGGAGCCCAGAAGAGCGACATCTCTGTTAGAAACTCAGTTCAACACATTTCCTGTTTGTTTACAGACCTTTGTTGATGCCTCTGTTTAAAAGAGGAACCAAGCAGTACATCGATGTCCACCGTCACAGAGGGATTTGAATAGTAAATGTTTGTAGTATTGGAGATGTTTGTCTGGACTGGAATTGAAAAAGGAAATCACATGAACCTTAATGTTTTTGGTGCAAGATATTCAACATGTAGGAGTTGCACTGTGGAGAAGAACAGAGGTAGTTTTATTATGCTAGTTCAAGGCGCTGCAGAGTGACAAACCCTGGCAAGTGAAGGGAGATTTTTTTTTCCCTCTAGTAGGTACTATGGCGGAGTCAGAGGGTGTCCAGTGGCGGCCCTGGCCCCCATAGATCAAATTTTGGCCACCCTAATCATTTGAGCAAACTGTACTTTCAAGCAATTAAAAACTAGAAAGCATTAGGAGAGTGGTGGCGCAGAGTACAGTTGCATTCGGGTCCAAAAAATCCGACCCGACTTGGCCCCAGCCCATAGTCATAATTTCGACCCCCACCCGACCAGACGGATTAACAATAATTACAGGTCCAAACCCGAAACCACCCCCCCACCGACATTCTTAATTAAGCTTTCACTGCTTAAGTTATTAACGGTAGGCAGACGCGAGCGGCTGAGGGGGCAGAAGATCGGAGCTGAGGGGGCGTTTGTCCTTTCATGGCCGTCAAAGCGCATTAAATCCCTGCTTCTGCCTGCATTCTGCATTATTCAGACACGGACCCTGCTCTGACATGTCAGGTGTGATCTCACCTGTTTGGGGCTGAGCGCAGTGGCTGAATGGACTGATGGATCGCTGGCAGTAGTCCATCTGAAGCTTAACTAAACTTTTGACTTCTTTCAAGGCCAGTCAGAACGCGGTGAAACGGCCCTGTGCGGCTGTTGATAGTATGGCAAGCCATGTTGCCATATAATTGGATCGTCAGCCGCGCACGTCCGCTGACGCAATCAAAAGCCCGGCCCGCACATTAAGCACATTATTATGGACCGGCCCCGCCCTAATTCAGGTGCGGGTTAGAAATGACAGCTCTAGCGCAGTTACAGAAGGTGGGCCTGTGATCGGAAGGTCACCAGTTCAACTCCCCCGGACTGACAACATCAAAGTGTGGGTGGGGATGGTGGAACAACACGCACACCTGCATCTGCCTTCATTTGCCCCACTCTGGGCCCCTGAGCAAGACCTTAATCCCCACCACCTGCTCCCTTGGGTGCCCTTGACAGCAGCTCTCTGCTCCACACAGAGGGCTGTGGTAGCTCGGTGGTCTGTGGTTGTGTCAGGACAAACACAACTGCCAAGTCTTTGTGCGAGCTCGTTCGCTGTGGTGACCCCTGAAGGAGGGAGCAGCCAAAATATAATAATTTAAAAAATAACTAGAAAGCATAGTTTCCTCAAATGATTGGGGCGGATGATTTACATGTGTGGTGGTGGGGGCCATCTTGGATTTTGATCTGGCAACCCAATGTCTAGATGCAGCCACACACTAAAATGGAAGTCTCTACCTCACTTATTTTCCCAGTTATGATGCTCACAACACGGATGGACAGACCCAGAGAGGATGAGGGACAATAAAAGCTGGACGTGAAATTTGGCTTTGTGACGGAGGAACGACCTGCAGGGTGGAGCAGCAGCTTCATCAGAAAACGACTGAACGTTTTAAATAGTCTGATCATTTTAGAGGAAATAATCATGAAGGTAAAGGCCAAGAAACTTTGTTTATATTACAAGTTAATTATCATCCAGCTGAACGATGGAGGAGACTCTTGAGGAAAGACGAGTCTCGTCTGTTTCAGAAGAAACTTTCAAAGACGAGTCATTATGCAGCCGTTTCTCACTTCACAAAAACACTTTATTTAGACTACCAGCTAAATAAAGCGTTTCAATTAAACACAAAAGAAAAGTCAAACTCTTCAGAGGATCTTTTCAGAGAAGACGCAAACAAACGGAAAAATTAAAATATATTATCATCTTTTAAGAATCCCTTTAAACAAGACAAACACAAACAAAACACAACAAAAAAGCCCCTCTCTGTCTCCCGTTCCGTCTTCCTGGCCCTCCCCGGCTCGGATTGGCGACTCTCTGAGGAGGAGGAGGAGGAAGCTGAGAACTCATTTGCATATAAACTGTGAGAGGCAGGGATTGTCGTCGACGCGAGGCGCGCGAGGGGAGAGGATTTTCATGTGCAAATTTCAGCCTTACCAACTCTGTGCATTATTATTTCATCAGCGCCTGAGAAGGAAGCCCCTCCGATCCCCAAACCGCCGCCGCCGTCCCAACGGACGCTCCGAGATTCAAACCAAATCCCCTCACAGCTCCTCTTCCCCAGAAGGCCCCGCTGCTGAGTAGCTGTTTACACCGGGGCCCGCCACGCAGGAGGAGTCAATCTGCTTCTGAGATGGGCCCGAGATCAGACACGAGCCGGCTGCAGGGAGACGGAGCACCGATATGCACCGGTTGTGTGACCAAAAATCTTGGTGTTACTTTGCATTAATTGCTTGTAAACTCCGAGGCTGGAGACTCGCCGGCTTTCAACTTTAAAAAGGAGATTACAGCCAATTAGCAGGAGCTCAGAAAAGCCCTCGCCGCCTGGGGAACGAGTGGCTGATCTCTAATATGGGACAGCTGTGAGCAACAAAAGGAGCAGCCCTGGTTTCGAAAACACACTTGCAAGCGTATTGCTTTCAGAAACGCACGCGCACACACACACACACACACACACACACATATATATATATCGTATAATCTCACGTGAAAACATAAAGAAAACCTGATGGATAACAATAGCTGTAAAAGAAGTGCCATTACGAGCATGAAAAATGAATGAGAGCATAAACGGAGCGAACGCTCCCAAAGTGACAAAACGGGAACAGGAGCGGCGGTAAATATGTTTTAAAGGGTGTGTGTGAGACTGGGGGGGGGGGGGGGGGTATCCTTTTTAAATCAATTTGTCAGGTTTGTAACCAAAAGAGCCGAGCGCTTCCCTGTAAACTGCCATCTTTAATTTCTTTGTCTGACACTGTACCACGACGCACCGGAGACCGAGCGAGAGGTGAGCGGAAGGTTCAAAGCCCAGATGGGAGCAGCGCCTGTGTACCTCTGAGCACGGTGGATCGCTTCACGCGCTCTCATGTCAAACAGGAGGCAGGAAGAGGAGGAACACAAGTCGAAAGATCTCCACAGGCTCCGTAATCTGCCACGATTTGTGCCGAGCCCCGCGACTCCCGCGTTACGAGTCGAACTCGTTCGTTTCCTTCTTTATCTTTCCTCGTTTTATTCTGTCTGCTTTCCGTGTGTGTACCTTTCTGTCAGACTGCACCTGCTCAGCGACACCACGCCGCCCTCACGTCTTCCTCCTGTCTCCCTCGTCCCCGCTCATATTAGCAGCTCTGTCTTCAGGTAATGAGACTCAGCCTCACCTGAAAGAAACTATAAAAACTTCTTGTTGATTTTTATCGTGAAGACAACCTGAAATGAAAAACAGAAAACATGAGCGTGCATAACTTTTCACCCCTCAAAGGAAAAAAAAACGTCCGAGTCGTCTTTTACAGCCACGAGTCTCGTCGGGTCTGTCTCCGTCCAGCCACTGGAGGTTTTCCTCATTTTTTCTTGACAAAATTTAAATTTTTTATATATTTCTTCAGCTCTGACCAGTTTCCCAGTCCCTGCTGATGAAAACCATCCCCGCACTATGATGCCGCCACCACCGTGCTTCATCGTAGGGATGGTGTTCTCCGCACAATCAGAGGCGTTGTCCTCGATCACCTCAAAGTTCAGCTGAAGGTTTGTTTGACTGAACGCAGCACCTTCTTCACTATAGGTGGTCAGTGGTGCGGTCTCGTAATCCGGAGGCTGCAGGTTTGAGCCCAGGTTGCATCAGGAAGGGCACCTGGACATGAAAATTCAACAAATTCATGAGAGGCGACCTCAGAAGAAGAGAGCAATAAAAAAACATTCCAAACTCTCTGCCTTGTTTGTTTTAAATAAATGCTAATCCAGCTCCCAGCCTCATCGGGTTTATCTTTACACTCCTGGATGGTTCTCAGATTAACGCCCTCCTCACCCGGTCTCTGAGTTTCGGTGGACAACCCTCTCTTGGCAGGTTTGTTGTGGTGACGCCATATTTCCATTTACTAATAACAGATTTTTTTTAGCTCTGTGTAACCCAGCCCTGATCTGTTCTTCTCCACAGCTTTGGCTCTAAAGTATTCCTTGGTCTTCATGATGTATCTTGCACATGATGAACTGGTGTTGATCTTGTGGCCTGTCAGAACAGGTGTACAGTACTCCCTCCTTTATCACGGGGGATCCATACCCTGAAGACCCACAATAAGTGAAAAACCGCGAAGTAGGAATAGTAGTACAAGTATTAGTTT
>NC_056515.1:37674095-37714259 GCF_014905685.2 Nematolebias whitei | reverse complement strand
AAACCCTTCCCACACTCTTGCAATATTCTAAACAATGTTTCTAAATGCTCTAAAAAAAAAAATGACTGTCTGATTTCAGCTCCCTGCCTCCTCTGCTCTCAGCCACCTGCAAGCGCTCTTGGCCACGCCCACTTCTCCGCTCTGCACGGTGAACAGCTGATCATCATCAGCAGCAAGTTTATCCTGCAGTATGGGCTGCACAAATGTGCTAAACATTTTTAAAATAATTTATTTTAAATAAACATTCCATGCTGATCCTGCAGCTCATCCATCAATCAGCCAATAGTGCGTCATGTCCAATCTTATTTTGAAAAACCGCGATGGAGCGAGTCCGCGATAAACGACCCGCGAAGTAGCGAGGGACAACTGTAACGGTATAGGTGAGGCTACGTTCATCCCTTCTCATATTTACTGAGATCCTTTGCTTTTGTGATTGTTCACTTTGTAATTTAATCTCCAGTGTAAAGTGTCTACAGCCCTTAAATGAGCCGCAAGACGTCACACGCAGCCCTCCGTGTTCACTAAACGCTACATGTCAGCATGTGTGGATCCATTCTGAAGTTGTGGCGCAATCAGCGCCCAAAAATTCATCTCTTCCATGTTTGTTTTGTCCAATGTTTCCATTTGTTCGGCATTAAATCGAGAAACGAACACAAGCATCGATCCCGTCACGCCAGCGTCGATACGTTCCAACACCAACTTTGGCATCCCAGGACACGGCAACTTCAAAAGTTCATGAAACAGAAATGAGTTTTTGTGTAGTTAGTGATGCTTCGTTTCCGACCCGGGGAGCTTTAACAATTCAACACTGGAGCGTGAGGAGCTCCAAGCTTTGGCATCAGCACAGCCTGATTTTAATGTTAATCTGTAGTCTGGGTTTATGTTTGAACAGAATCAACTGATTTATCAACACACCGATTGGTTCATTATTCGCCCAGAATAGATTTTCTAATCATCAACTCATCTATTTCTCTTAATTTTTCATGCAGCTTGTTTTGTAGCATTAGACGCTCCGTCCCGTTGAGCTCAGGGGAGTGTTTGTTCATAGCTTGAACTCTCGGGCGAGTCAGCAGCTGCTTTCCGTGAGGCTTAGTGGCAACATGGCCATCCTTCAAAATGTTGCCTTGTTGCCTTTTATTCCGTTGCAGCTAACGAATCCTAATTAGAACTAATGGCTTGCTCGTTAAAAAGCTCTGCGGCTAATTGGCGTAGTGAACGGCGTGCGGGGAAACACCACAAGGGGGTCAGGAATTTAAAAAAAATCACGTGAAAGCTGTAAACAGGGGGAGGCTGACCACAGAATGCTGCTAGCTTTCTTATCAAACTGAATATTTAATCGGGATGATCAATATTCAAAGCAATGGATTTACCACAGTTTATATATCCATCATGCATCATAAATACTTAATGCTTTAAGAAAATCTGAAACCCCAACACTGCCCAAATTTTATTCCCCAAGTCTATAGCAATCTGGCTAATCGGATACGATTAATTATAAATTGAAGCATTACGGCACGTCTCAGGGTTTCACGTTCACAAATTGCTTTCGCGACTGGGGTGGAACATGATTTTTTTTTTTCGTTTGCTCTCCTGGTATCACTCCAGCTTTCATACAAAGTCATCCGCTCCGATACACCAGTTCTGTTTCTTCTGAGCCCAGCAGGACTCCAGTGGGCAGGGAACACTTTCCATGAGCGGATCAATACGTTCAGGGTGACGTCACAATAGCACAGGTGGAAAGAGTACTGAAAATTTGTACTCAAGTACAAATACTGTTACACTGCTTGAATTGTACTGTTACAAGTAAAATTACTGGTGTTATAAAAATACGGTAAGTAAAAGTACAAAGTACTTTTCTCAAAAACTACTCGGAGTATTAATTACTTTTTAACTGATGATTTATTGTGTCAATAGAAGATATTCAGTTTGAGTTACTGTATATTAAAGCTACATTCAAAGTACATTTCTCAGAAGCTCCGTCTTATTTTAGTATCAGGCAAACCGATGAGTGACAATATCGAAGATCTTTGCATACTTTGCGAACTAACAACCCACACATACAAACAGTGAAAAAGTAATATCATACAGGTAGTTGTAAAACTTTGTGTACTGCAATGTGTTCTTTAAGATCAGATGCTGAAGTTTTGTAAGCTACAATCACCGTAGAGATCAAACAAAGTTTGTATCTGGACGCCGTCTCCTTTTCGCACTCCGGACATGAAACATTCCTCCAGGTACGTCCACGGGCACTCGTCCTCAGCCTTCACCTCCTCATTTTCTCGGTTGTTGTCCTCCGTCTCCATTTTGGCTTTTTCTCCAAATCTTCGGTCCATAAATGACTCTCTACTCTACGGAGGTGTCCTTTGCTCACATCATAGGTAATTGGTTCGTTCACGATCTGAGAGCCTTATTGGCTACAAAGATGCAGATGAACATTTGAATATTAATTTAAATTGTGGTCGTACTCAGTAGCGACTTCTGATTTTAAAAGTAGCAAAGTGTATAGTATATAGTAGAGATGCACTGATAAGATATTGATATCGGTATCGATCCCAATATAAAAAAAACTTCTGGATCGGGTATTGGTGACAATGTGACCGATCCATGACTGGGTAGATCCATTTACTCTAACTCTACGCTTTGTGCTCTGAGTGACGTCACTTGCTAGTGAACTCACCGCACAGATTGTTTTTAAAATGGAGCGAGCGAAAGGATCAGCCATCCGGAACGGTTTCACACTACCTCAGCCAACACATTCGACAGCTACGTGCAATACGTGCACAGCGACGGTTCCAGGGGGTGTCACTAAAACTTCCAGTTATAACACTACCAACTTAATTAAGCCTCTCCAGAGAGTTCACCCTAAAGAGCACGCAGAGTTCGCTGAACAGAATCCAGCACTGTTTTCCCTGTATCGGATCGGTATCGGCCGAATCTAAACCCTCAGATATCGGTATCGGTATTTGAAGTGGAAAAGGTGGATCAGTGCATCCATAGTATATACATGGTCTAAATTGTACTCAAGTATGAGTAAAAGTACACACTTGAAAAAAATACTCAGAAAAGTACAAGTATCCAAAAAATGTACTCAATTACAATTACAATAATGTGAGTACCAGTATTTTTAATTTGTTGCTTCCACCCCTGCAGACAAGGTTATTAATCAGTTCATCCATCCATCCATCCATCCATCCATCCATCCATCCATCCATCTTCCGCTGGTTCCAGAATCAGGTCTGGAGGGCAGCATCTTGAGCAGGGAGGTCCAGACATCTCTTTCCACAGCCACCTCTTCCAGTTCTTCGGGGAGGACTCCAAGGCGTTCCCAGGCCAACCGAGAGACAAAGTCTCCCCAGCCAGTCCTGGGTCTTCCCCGGAGTCTCCTCCCAGTTGGACATGCTCATAAAACCTCAGGGAGCATCCTTACCAGATACCCGAACCAGCTCAACTGGCTCCTCTGGATGTGGAGGAGCAGCAGTTCTACTCCAAGTCTCTCCCGTCTAATTGAACTTCTCACCCTGTCTCGAAGGGAGAGTCCAGCTACCCTGCTGAGGAATCTCATTTTGACTGCTTCTATCTGTGATCTTGTTCTTTCAGTCACTACGCAGAGTTCTGGACCATAGCTGAGGAGCAGAGTCCACGCTTTTCTGTTGAGGACCATGACCTCAGAGTTGAAGGTGCTGATCCTGAGCAGCTCGGCTTCTTCACACTCGGCTGTAAACGGAGACCCCGGCGCGATGACGCCAACAGGACCACATCATCTGCAAACAGCAGATGTAAACCTAAGGCCACCGAACTGAGAACATCTGTCCATAAAAGTTATGAACAGAATCGGGGACGATGGGCAGCCCTGCCAGAGTCCATCACCCTGAAAGGGTTCGAGTTACCATTTCACCTCTCTCTCTGGTTGTATGGTTGTTTAATCAATTTACTTTTCCACAAAGGCATTAGGAGCGTGCTACAAGCTGAAATGATATATTCTAAAACATTTAGCTCGTCCAAATGTAATGTCTGCCATTTATTTAAATATAATCACATTCATGTCACCACTTCACTGAGCATCGAGAATTGTCATCTTTTTGAAAATTGTCCGGTAGAAAAAAACTAACTCGATCAAATTCGACCAAAATGAATAACAAAAACCTCTAGAACACACGAATGCTTCCTAAAAGATGTGTTTATTTGACAGAACAAGCAGCAGATGTAACTGAACTTGAACTTTCCCCCTCATGACTTGAACCGTGACTCCACAGGAATTCTCTACAAATAAGAGTTGTTAAAAAATACACGACAGAAATATTCCTCGTTACTGTATTTTCCCGTGTATGTTATAAGTCACATCAGTCAAAAAAGCATCATGAAGAGGTAAAAAAAAACATATATACTGTATTTTTTTGCCTATAAGTCACTTTTTTCTTGCATAATTAACATGCCCTGCGACTTATATGCAGAAGCGACATATTTATGGATTTTTTTCCCATATTTATAAACCAATTTTTGGCTGAGATATGACCGTTTTCATTCATTCTGACTGAAAATATTGAACACTACCATTTTCAGCCGCTAGATGGCAGCAGAGTAGTAGTAGCAGTAAGGCATGCCGCTGTATCATGTAATAGGTAAACTTGGCTATAATGAAAATTTCAAAAAACTTTTGGACTTTATTTATTATACTTTACTGTTTATGTCTTGAACTTTTTTTTTTTATTTATCATGTGACTGAGAATTTTCACCAGCTATTATTGACTCAATCGGCTTTCCATAGATTCCACCTTTGTTCTGCTTGCTGCTTGGAGCAAGTCAAACCAGCTGCACCGCCCCGGCAAAATGCAGCTAATTTGACCATTAAAGTGCATTTATTAAGTAAACGTTTAACTGAGACACACCTTTGCTATAATTTCGAGCAAACAAATAATTGCTTTTAGGTGCTTATCTTGTTAAATTTCGAATAAATGCGGAGGCTCGTCCCTGTGCGCGTGCCCGCCGCTTCCGTGAATCGGCTTGTGAAATGCAGCTGATTTAGCCGTCAAAGTGCATTTATTAAAGAAAAGTGAAACTGAGACACATCTTTGCAATAATTTAGAGCAAACAAATAATTGTTTAAGTGTTAAATTCTTGTTAAAGTCCTCCTGTTCGTGCTCTCAGCGGTGACGCATAATAGATGCAACGTATACAGCGAAGCAACGTATTTATAGATTTTTTGACTTTTTTAGACATTAGGACTGATGCGACTTATAGGGTAGTGTGACGGGTACGGTGGAAAATACGGTAAGCTGCTTTGACGTATAAGTCACATTTATTATGCATCACTGCTGACCTGTCATGTTTATTATGCATTTATTTAATGGTCAAAACAACTTTATTTCGCCTGGGCGGAAGCGTCAGTCAAAAATTGCGTTATGGATATGGAAAAAAAACGTACACAAGTTGCTTTGGCGTACAAGTCGCAGGACTGACAAATCTCTGCAAAAAAATTGTGACTTATGCACCAGAAAATACGGTAATTTCTTTGCCGTTTCATACAAACAAAGTAGGATTTTGGCGCTTCGGTCGTTCTCCACGTCGGCTCGTTCAGAGGAGCAGAAGGCAAATGCCGACAGTCAAAACACATTAGTGCAGTAAGTGGAAAAAAAAAAGCTTTTCTGGATTTTTCTCCCTGAAAAAGACACTGAACGCACGAAGCTGAGGCCTCTGAGGAGCCGGATCTAAAACCTCACAGCCCGAGGACAACGCAGGAAATAAACAGGCATAAAAACCGTGCCTCCAACCGCTCCCATTACAGACTCAACACGGCAAACAGTGGGAAACAATAAAGTTATTTCAGAGCAGAGTGCAGCAGGACACAGAGAGCCGGCGTCTTGGGGCAGAGGCCTGCAGGGCTGGGTGGGGGCCACTCAGGCAGAGGTGGAACATGGGGATGCTTTAATGGGCTTTGGGAGGCTGGCGAACCCCCGCTGGAGGCCCACAGGAGGCCCTAGCCTGTGGTCTTGCCTTGGGCAGGCCTGCCACAGCAGCAGTCAGGTGGGCTGACAGACTGAGGAAGAGGAGACCCACCCCATGTGGCCTGCCTTCGTCACCCCCCCAACCCACGTGCACAGATGTTCAGAGTTAAGGGAGCAACAAGCTGCGCACAAACAAACAAAGACAGATAACGTGTTGAAGCTTCGCTTGGGTCGATACTTCTCAACATTTAGATCATTTATGAATTAAAGTAGAAGCGAAGACGTTTGTTAAAGTTCAACTTAACTAAAGCAAAACTATCAAAACAGAAGCTAAACTCACAGTAGCTCAAAGCTAAGATGAGCAAAACAGGAGCCGAAAGGTCAGATTTGTAAAAACGGAGCTAAATGTAGCCAAACGGTGGCTACAAGCTACATGTAGCAAAACCACAAATAAAGGCAACATAAGTAAAAGAGTAGCTAAAATGTTTTATTAATAAAATGTGAAATTTTGTTTTACATTTACTAATAGCTAAAAGAAAAGCTAAAATCAGTTATAACCATAACTTAAAGCTGCACAGAGGAACGCAGTTTATTTTTTGTTTAACACAACTATTGTTCAACTTAATAATTGTTTCATCCAGGAAGTCCTTCTTGATGCAGCCTGGAGTCAAACCTGCAGCCTCAAGATTACAAGACTGAACTCAACTTAGCAAAACTGTAGCTACAAGCTAAAAGTGGAACAATTGTAGCTAAATGTTCAATGATCAAAACCACATCTATAAAGTAAAATTATCAAAACAGTTGCTGTAAACAGAAATGCACCAAAGTGTTGCTAGAAGGTAAAATTAGCAACACCACAGCTAAAAGATGAATGTAGCTTAACTGTAGCTAAACTGTAGCTAAAAGGTGAAATGAACAAAACCATAAAAATTGAACAAAATTAACCAAACAGTGGGTAAAACATAAAATTATATTACTTTTATTTAAGTGGTAAGAACAGCAAAAAAATAGCTAAAAGCTAAAATAAGCAAAAATGCATGTAAAAGGTCAAATTAGCAAAACCACAGCTAAAAGTTGAATGTAGCTAAACTGTAGCTAAAAGGTAAAATGAACAAAGCAGTGGGTAAAACATAAAATTCGAATAACTTTATTTAAATGTAGCTAAAATGAGCAAAAATGCACCTGAAAGCTAAAATGAGCAAAACCACAGCTTAAAGCTAAAGTAAAACAATATTTTTGTTTCGTTGTAATTGTTTCATGCCAGATGTTCTTCCTGTGCTCAAACCTGCAACCTCAGGATTACCACAGCACTGTCCCCCAGCAAAAGCTCAGGTCAAAGCTAAAATTAGCTAACATGAGCTAAAGACGACAAAAAATAAAGCAAATTTGCTAAAGTAGACGCCAGAGAACGATGCTTCTGACGGAACAGAAAAGACCTCCGTGTTCCTGTGGGTGAAAACGTCTCTAAATAGATTAATGATTCAAAAAGTATAAAAATTATAAATATTAAAAATCAGACAACAGTATTCTGGACTGAGCCAACAATTTCATATTCGCAAATTGTTAAAATACCACAAAGTATGCAAAGTACCACAGTTTGCAACGTTCATAAAGTATAAATAGCAAAATGACACGTGATAATTAACGGCTAAAACGGACGTTGGCTCAGACTTTTGTTCAAAGTTGGTTTCAAACAGAAGCAGCACACACCAGCCTTTTTTTATTTTTTATCTTGGATGCATTGTGACTCGCTCCGTTCCTGTACAGTCAACCTTTACTCCATCCAAACCCCAGGAGCCCCGTTCATAAAGCCCTTTGTAGGAGGTAAAGATGGGGTCGGAGCGGCTCGGAGTCTCCCCTCCTGGCCGGGGAGACGAGTGAAGCCTCTGGCAGAACTCGCAGCGTGGGGAAAGGCCAGCTTTATCACCGCTGCTCAAACATTCATCACACGACCTCTCCTGCAGCACGCTCCGAAGGGAGACGAGCTCCCGTCCTCAAGCTTCCGATTTAGGAAGAGCGGTGGCAGAGAGGCGGCTTCAGAAGTTTTCGGGGGAGTTGGGTCAACGCGCATCACACCAAAGACGAAGATGAGGGACAGAAGAGCAGAAGCTCTCAGCAGTCAGGAGGGAGGTCATTACCGGGCCGTGTTTATCCCCACACTGATGTGTGCTGCTGCCTCAACGTCTGGAATATAGAGCTGCAGCCGTCACTGCAGGCAAAATAGTTTATGTTCCTCTCTTTGCTTATGTTCTTGGAGAAGTCTGCAGAGGAAAGACTTTACCTGATATTTGCATTATTTCTGCTTAAAGACATGACAGAGGTTTTCCACTGAAAAACCCTCCACGCTTCTGCTCAAACAGTACAAACCATGCAGTCATGGGAAACAGAAAGTACACCTTCTTCCAGTTCCAGGGTTTCACCAGGTTCCAAAATTATCCAAATCTAACCTCAACAGATGCAACAAATACACAACAGACCCCGGCACGTCATCATTTATTCAACAAAGACCAGGCCAAAATGGAAAAGCAGTGTGTGGATGAACCGAGTCCAGCTCTGCTGTTTCCGAGGTATTTAACAGGGATAACTGCAGCCAGGCGCTGCTGATCAAATATTTCAGTTGAACCACCTCTAGAAAAGCAGGAGTTTTTGCTGCTCTGGAGCATACAGGTGAAAGTTAATGCGACACCAAGGCGGAAAGACATCAGCAATTAACTTAGAGAAGCAGCTGTTGCTGCCCATCCATCAGGGAAGGGTCAAAGGTCATTACCAAACTGCTTGGAGTTCATCGTTGTACAGAGAGAACGATTATTCACGTTATAGATGGCTGCCAATCTTCCCAGGAATGGCAGCAAATTCACCCCGAAGGTCAGACCGTGCGATGCTTAAAGTAAGGCGCTCCATCTCAGAGACTACAGGCCTCAGTTAGCAGGTCAAAGGTCACAGCATGTGTTTGTAGGAGTTGCAGGAGAAAGACTTTCCCTGACTTCTGGAATAATGTCCTCTGGACAGATAAGACAAGAATGGAGACGTTTACCCAGAATGCACTGCAGCAAACACCTGATCCCAGCTGTCAGCACGGTGGTGGAGGGCTGATGGTTTGGGCTCCTTGCAGTTTTTAAGTGGAGCATGAACTCTCTAGACGAGTCAAACGTCTGTCCAACAGCTGAAGCTCGGACCGAACAGAACCGTGATCCCAAACACAGCAGCTGATCTATAACAGAACGGGTCCGAAACAACAGAATCGGAGCGCTTCAGCGGTCCGGTCAGGCTGTGATGAGACCTTCAGAGAGCTGAGAAGAAACCTCAATAAACTGAAGCAACGTTGGAAAGACGACCACGTGAGACAAACAGAAAAAGGCTGAGAGTTCTGCTGCTGAACGAGGTTCTAAAAGCTGCTGGACCACTCGCAGCTTATTTATTTATTCAACAACTAAATGAACAACGACTTGGTGGAATGTGTTTTTACTCACAGATAATTTAACGTTCTCGATTTCTCCATCTCACCCTGTTGCAAAACCCAATTTTGCATTTTGCATTAAAACTTATTTCTGGCAGATGTGCCCTTGTGCACTTGCACTCATCAAATTCTACACAAGCCAAATGATAGCAGTGTTAAAGTTTATAAAATAGTGTTCACACAAGTCGCTATCTACACTGCGGTAGCTCAGTATGTTGACCCTAAAGCTGCAGTTTCAAAAGTTTGATGAGATCAGGGAAGTTTGTTTTTGTGTCTAAATCGTGCTTTTGGTCAAACACAGCGATGTTAAGATAACACTGAGAATAAATTAAATTATACATTAAGTGTGTGTTGTTTTTGCACCGTGCGGTTCTAAAAATAAAACTGCTCGACTCGCGTTAAAAGCAGCTCAAAACAACGACGGAGACGCTTTTCTTCCAAACCTTTCCTGCATCCACAGACCAGTTAACCTACATTCCGTGAACGCACCGCGCGACGGAAACGAGCAAAACAAAAGTCAAACTATGCCACGACGCCGACGATGTCGAGTTAAGCGCGAGCGCACATTTAAAGTTTGAATCTGGCAAAGCGACAACCTCGTGCGCTCGCTCGGAAGGCGAGAAGAGGGTTAAGCGAACAAAGCCTCGGAAAAGGAGTCCAATTCTCCAGCTCCTGCCCCAATCCTCGCAGTTACCCCGCACAAAGTACACAAGAAAAAAGAAAATAGCATCATGCATATCATTCATTAGCAGCAAATAAAAGAAATTCTCTCTAATAGTGCCCCCAAATCCCCGAGCTCCCAGCACCACGGAGCAGGCAACGAAAAGAAAATAGAAAGGAGAGGGGGATGCAAAAGGAAGCAGTCTCCCTCAAGTGCTTGTTAGGCCCAAATTATTATGGCGATGAATAATTTTAAAAATAAATAAGAAAATAAATAAATAAATGAAAAGAAACATTTATAGATCTAAGTATTATCAGAGGAGCTGCGGGTCTGCTGCTGAGCTCTCAGGGCCCGTTTGAAATCCGCCTTTGTTTTTCGCTTTGATCTCTAACTGCTAACCTATCCAGCGCTTCACCTGATTCCACCCCCCGCTACATCCATCACCCACGTCCTCGCAGCTAAAGTTGAGCTGCCCGCGCTAAGCGCTAATCATCCTCCTCGTCATTAACTTTATGCCGTTTCTCAGCAGTAATTAACGCGCTGCGATTACCGAGAGGCGCTGCAGGAAATCACCGTGGAGCAGCGAGAAATGGAAATGAAACAGAGAGCGTGCACGTCTGAGACCGAGGCGACTCCGTTCTGTTACTTTGCTTCTCTCCGCTTCAGATTTGTCTTTGCTTCCTGTCGTCTAACACATCCTTCCTGTTCGACTCGGACGTTTCCCTCGTTTGATCTCATTTTTTCCCCTTCTTGTCTCGTTTTAAGTCTTTCTTTGGTCTCCCGTCCTTCTGTTTGATCTTTCTTGCTTTTTTCATCTATTTGTTCAATTTTATTGTTATTGCGTCGCGTCATCCTTTCCCGTTTTTCCACTTTTCATGGCTCGACAATCCTTTAATTCCCTCCGTTTTCCATTTCTAGTCTGGATTTTTCCAGTTTATCTCGTTTTATTTATTTAATTCCATAATTGCTCGCTGCCATAAAAGGCGAGATTTAATAAAATTATTTGTGTATGTTAGCAAAATATCTTATGAAACACTGGATAGACTTTGACAAAACGACATACCTAACATTTGGAATAAACTCAAGATGGCCGCCATAGCTGATCAATCTTAGCAAACACAAATATTGTTTATGTCTCAGTCCATTTTTACAGATATTAAGCAAAATGTTGTGTTGTAGTAGTGGAGAGTTGTCTCCGACACAAACTCTGACCTTTGTTTAAAATGTTTACATGTAAGGCGGCAGCACGGTAATGTTTTAGCTATTGCTTTACTGGCTTTAGCTTTTGTCTACTGTTTAAGTGGCTATGGTTTTACTAATTTTAACTTTTGGTTAAGGTTTCCTAATTTAAAATTTTATTTTATTTTTTTAATTAGCATTTAGCTACTATTTTTCTGGTTTTAGCTATTGCTTTATGGGTTGTAGCTTAAATCTGCTGTTTAAGCGGCTTTAGCTTTTAGCTATGGTTTTGCTCATTTTAACTTTTAGCTAAGGTTGTCCAGATTTTTTTATTTAATTTATGAATTAGCTAATTTTAGTTTTTAGCTTTTGGTTTGCTGGTTTTAGCTACTACTTTATTAACTTTAGCTAATAGTATTTAACTAGCTTTAGCTTTTATCTATGATTTTGTCAATTTTAACTTTTAGCTATGTTTTTCCTAATTTTTAGATTTAATTTTTTATTTAGAAAATTTAGCTTTTAGCTACTATTTTTCTGGTTTTATCTATTGCTTTAAGGGTTCTAGCTTATATCTACTGTTTAAGTGGATTTAGCTTTTAGCTATGGTTTTGCTCATTTTAACGTTTAGCTAAGATTGTTCTTATATTTAGATTTATGAATTAGCTCATTTTAGTTTTTAGCTATTGGTTTGCTGGTTTTAGCTATTACTTTATTGGCTTCAGCTTACAGCTACCATTTAACTAGCTTTAGCTTTAAGCTATGGTTTTGCCAATTTTAACTTTTAGCAAAGTTTTTCCTGATTTTTAGATTTTATTTATAATTTAGCAAATTTTAGCATTTAGTACGTAGTTTCCTGGTTTTAGCTATTGCTTTATTGGCTTTAGCTTACAGCTACAGTTTAACTAACTATAGCTTTTAGCTATGGTTTTTCTAATTTTAACTTTTAGGAAAGATTTTCTTGATTTTATCTTTTATTTGCAAACTTCAGCATGAAGCTAATATATAAATTTTTGGCTTGTAGCTACGGTTTCGCTAGTTTTAGCTACTATTTAGTTACTATTATTCGCTGAGTTATGTTTGTTTAGTTTTTAATCCTCTTTTCTCTCTTTTTATTTCCTTTAATCACAGATGTAAAAGTATCTCAAGACAAGTTTTTTTCTTTTCATTCTGTTTTATTTTTGTCTTTTCTTTCATTCAATTGTTTTCTGTCCTTCGGCTTCTTTCCTTCGGCTTCTTTCTTCCACATTAATTCTCTCCTCTCATTTAATTTGACTGGATTTCTTTCCTTCTCCTCTCCTTGTGGTTTTTCTCATCTCCTCGGTTCCTGACCTTCACTAAAGGGACATCCCGACCTCTGTGATCCATATTGTAATGAGACCCGCCCCAACCATCCTCACCCTGCTCCCCCAGTCTCCACTCCCACCTCACCCCCTCCTCTCATCTTCCCTGGTATGTGCCCATCGTCGCCCCCTCTACCTCCTGATCTCCCCGAGCCCCTGAGTGGCTCGCTGGATTCTGTTTCATCGCACATCAAACGAGCCTCGTGCTCTCCACGCAGGGAGGACCCTGGGACCGCAACATCTGCACGGGGGAGGCGTGGGAGGGGTACTCAGGCGTCCGAGTGTGTGTGTGGAGCAGATGTTGATGGGACCCGAGCAGCAGGCTGGGGGGGACGCCACGGGGAAACAGAGAGCCCATCCCTGCAGCCAGGCCTTCTGAGCCGCCCCCCACCCCCACCCCCTGTCTGACAGTACAATTAGGTAATTAGTCACCTCAACACTAATAACCTCATCATTACTTGTCTCTGTGTGTTTCCTCTCCATCTCAGACTCTGAGTCCACAGGCCGTCCCCGGAGTCCTGATTTAAAGGTGGAGGGGCAAAGAAGCTGTGCAGGTACAGCACACTGAGGGCCAGGACTCTGATCTGGACCACACCAAAGGGCCCCTTGTCAATGGAACCAGAAAACCGGCTTCATGACGGGGGAGTCAGGTTCGCTCTCACATCCATTAACACCAAAGCTGTTTCATCAGCGTCTGGTTCTGGCAGGCGGGGGGCTGCAGGGGGCTGTGATCAGCCTCCGCGGAGCGCCGACGCTGTTAGGACGAATCCAAAGCTGCTGCTGTCAATGAGTCATCAAAGTTCCCGCTTGAGAACAGCCGTCGACGTCAGCGCTCCGCTGCGACGGTGAACCCTTCCTGACGTGTCACCGGGATCAGGCTTGACAGAATTATTTTAGACGGGAAGACAAGTCGGTGCAAGCGCATCAACGTGATGATTTCCAAACTGAATATTCTGTGTCAAGTTTTGGATTTTGCAGGAAGTCGTTAAAAAAACTCATTTGATTCCTTCCTCGATGGATTGTGTGAAGTTGTGCTTTTATTTTGACGTGGAAAATTGCTTTAAAACTAGCAGGCGTGCTCAGTTAGAGCTGAGCTGGATATTTTCTTGAACAAAAAATTTTTTCAAATCATTTTTCTCTGTAATACGCATGTAGCGCCTCTGGATTGTGGGACCGTCCACATCAGCAACATCAAATACAGAGAATGACCACGTTTGGTTGGTCTAAAAGTCTCCCAAATGGACCAATAATATTTTTCCTTTGATTCCATTTACAGTTTCCTGTGAGTTATTAACCATTTCAGCACATGAGCTCAGTTTGACGGCAACAGGATCAGAATATAAAGCAACACAAATACAGAAAAACTGTAAAAACAGCTTCATTGTTGTTTTGGTTTTTAGGGTCCAAAGTGATGAACGACAATATCCACTTTGGACAGTATTTTTAATTCCAAAAGAACATCTCCACTTTTGAAAAATGTTTGGAGTAGTGTAGCTCGTGCTTAGATCAACAAACAGCCACAATAATGAAATGACTCTTGAAATAATTGACTTTACGGGAGTAAAGACAAAATATTAGCTCACATTCATGGCAAAACTTTACCAAAAATGATAACATGATTTGTGTTGAAAAATATTTTCGTTTATCTCAAACAAAACCACACTCCACAGCAGGAGATTTTTAACCGGTACTTGCAAGACCAGGTTACATAAATATACATAAAGTACACATGAAGACCAGTAAGGAGAATCTGACCCGAGCCGCCTTCTCAGCTTGCTTTTATAGCCTTATCAGTTCAGCCGAGGTCACTGATCTCAGGTGTCCTCGGCTGCAGCCTCACCCAGCTCCTTCACTACCCCAAACATATGGTTCATGGGCAGAGATAAGATTCTCAGCCATAGTAATAAAAACATTCATAACCTTTGACCAAAAATTGTCTAACGATTTGTGTTAGCACTACTAATGGTAACTTTTGTTTTGTTGCCTCACAACCTGGAAATTAATTGGAACTTTATGTTGATTAAAAGAAATAAATCCATTTATTATTTTTTAATAATCAACATAAATGGGGAAAACCTTGTTTTATGTGTTTCTACTGGTTTATTAAACTATAAATTGGTGCATGCATTTATATTCATGTTTTACAGCAGCTCCAGCCTCCGGTGTGTCCAGGTCCTGAGGCTGAGCAGCTCCTTCAGCTGCTCGAGTCCAACAGACTTTTTACCTGACTACTTCAGGACCGGGTTTTCTTTGAACCGGGGTCGGGTGTTGCTTCATCAGTGCGCTTATCGTATTTTTCAGACTATAAGGTACAATATCAATGAAAAGGTCTGTTTTCATACATAAGGTGCATTCAGTGAAACGAGTTCATTTTGACAGAATCTTAAGTGCCGTGGACCACATACAAACAGCACGAGGTCAGTAAGCACAAACAGAATTAATACATAAGGTGCACCTGATTATAAGGCTCACCGTCGATTTTTGAGAAAATGAAAGGATTTTAAGTGTCTTATAGTCTGAAAAAAACGGTAAGCCTAAAAAAAACGGTAAGCCTAAATCGCTCAAATATTTCTCCATTTTTTTTGCTCCATTAATCTTTCCCTAAACTCTGAGCAGTTTTCCAGTCCCTGCTGATGAAAAACATTGCATCATGATGCTGCCACCGCCGTGCTTCGCTGTAGAGACGGTGTTCTCAACATAATGGAAGTCGTTAAGTTTATTAATTTAACTTTATTTTAATGGATTGACACAAAGACAGATGTTGACAGCTGTTTTCCATAACATCTAATGCGTCGACCAAGTTTTTAAAATCCTTTTTCAGGAAGCGTTTTTGATTTCATTCATACATTATACAACAAAGTGAAGAAGCAACCGTTACCTTAATTGCTATAAACCTAAATCTAGTTGTACCGCTGAGCGCATTAAACCAAGAGGGGTTCAGATATTATTAGGGGAAACCAGAAGTGAACACGCTTTAACAAACACATTCTGATTAAAGGTGCTTTAAATCTGCTTTTCAATGCGGATTAACGCTCAAACATTCGCAAGCTTCGAGTTTCCCGAGAACGCTGAAGTTTCCGCTCGTCTTTGCCGTGAAACCGCCCTCACGTATTCCTCGTAATCTAGTTTCATGTTTTCGGTTTTGAGGAGTTCGGATCACCTGCTGGCGCGCTCGCAGCGGCAGCTGTCGTGTCAGCCTCCATATTTCCCAGCTTTTATTGGAGCCAAACAGCTGTTTTGCATGGCAGACTAAATTAGAACGCGTCATGACATCCTGACATTCGGGTGGCAGAAAAAAAGGGACTGATGTCTTGGAGAAATAAAAAAAAATAAAAAATCTGCACAGATCAAAACTGGTGTTGGAATCCTCAGAATGAAGAATTGCAACAGTTTTAATAAGTACTGTGGGGGTTATTAGTGTGGAAGTCTAACAGTGAGCTTCTATACTTGTATACAAATGAAGATTCTCCATGAATAAAACATCTAAACTGAATGTGGAGGAGTTTTAACCACAGAGGAAAGCATGAAAGAAGGAGAAACTAAAACTAATCGATTCAGCCACTAACAATATTCCCGTCTTTAACAAACGCCTGCAAATGGATTTCACAACTTGTTTGCCTTTATTAGACAGAAGCTCGTGCTCTGCTTTAGCTCAAGTTGCTGCGCTTTATTTACCGTCTGGATAACGAGCGATAACTTCCCTTCGTTGACAGGAAGCAGGTCCAGCACCACAACCCTCGTGCACTTCTCCAGCAGTAATTATTCACAGCTTGTTGAATTTTTTTTTTTTACATTTGAGAGCATCAGATAACCAGAGGCCTGCTGTAGGGCTAACCAAGCAGCGTGATAATAAATTAAAGGTCTCGGGCTGTTTGACAAAGTACCGGAGGATTCGCTAATAGCCAAGCTGTGGTGTCGCCGTGTGTTAAAAACTCTCTGGCTGATTAGTTCAGTCAAAACTTGATGCTGTTTTTTTGTTCACTGCACACTTTTCAAACCATGAGATCAGAATAAATTTACAGTAAGTTCCTATAATCTGCTGTTTATTAGAGACTACCAAGTGGTTTTCTGACAATAATCTGTGAGGTTTAGGACCATTTGCCAAATTTAGCTTTACTTCGACAATAAATGACGAAAACAAGTTAAGCACCCAGAAAGAATGGACTGGTTTGGATGGGATTTGGTCCACTTGCAGACCAGCAGTGGATGTGGTTTGCATCAAATGGCACAAGTGGAGTTATCAGGTAGTTGCCAGCATGAGGACAGGCCACCTCATCTCAATTTGCCTGGAGGCTCTGTAAATTTGATGCTCTGCCCCCTCCCCTCCCACCGAGGAAGTCTACAGACCGAACAGAGGGACCTGGCTGAAGAAACATCGTGTCAACATTTCAGGACTCTTGGATTCTCTCTGGTGCTGTCTTGGGTCAGCCTTGGCACCCATCGAGAGCGTTTACGGATCTCATCAGAGGGAACTGATTAATTATATTACCAGAACCCCTACAGTACCTCTGGGGTGTCCTTGGACACGCTCACCTCTCTTGTCGTCTCCCCTCCCCTGCAGAATGTCTGCGTCATTATGCGCTTATGTGCGGGGTGTTTTTTTCAATCTCAGGCTCTCTATCCTCGGCCAATGAATGAGAATTTGATAGGAACTTTTATTCCTTCCAAATCCTACATGTGTCACTTTCATTATTTTTAGTCTGTCTAAACAGGTCTCACTTGTAAAAGAGTCTTCGAGGCTCAATGTGATTGTGTGTAAATAAAGGTTGAATGTGAGTTATGGTCAGCAGATAGAGGATGTCTTGTGGACGCATTACAGTGTTTCCCCTACCCTTACACAAGCAGGGTGCCATGCCTATCAAACCGAACTGTCCCCCCCATCCCCTGTCGACAACTGCAGGCACTGACGTAGCGCTAAGCTAGCTGTGCACAATACAGACGCGCTAGCTAAAAAGCTAGAGGTAGCGCTCCGTTTCCCTGATGCTGAGCCGTCTCCCTTCGTTCAAAAACTGTCGGTACAAACAGTGCGCAACAGAGACGTGACTCCATCTCCACCACCCCCCACCCCCCCACCCCCGTTGAATGAGTTGAGTGCCCTGCCAAGGCAAGAAATCTTGGGGAAACACTGCATTAGTCAACATGACCAGCACCTAACTGAGTTTGATATGTCACAACGTGGGGTGTACAGACGTCTCAGTGGCCCAATGTTGGAACCAGTGGATACACGAGGACTAGTTGTGAAGGTTCTCATCACGAGAGACAGACCACACCAGCATCGGATCAAAGAACCCCGTGACTTCCATCCAGACAGGAGGAACTGGACCCTTTCCATTAGTTGTTCTTACAGTTGGGGTTTGGAGTCCACCGTCAGTCATGAAACTTCAGGGTTTTGGGACAATATCTAGAACTGAAATGAAACTTAAATGTGGTTGCTAACAGCGTATTTTGCCACGATTGTCACAAACGAACAAGAAACATGAATAGTCTTTAATTTATATCAAATACTAAAATAACTGTTGAAGCTGTGCTGTCAAATCCTTGTTCAGTTCACTTACTGGCAACGTAACGACTTACTCTTTGAACATTTTAACCAGCAACAGATGCGATCACAAGTTTCTGTTGTTTTGTGGATCAGAAGCTGAAACGTATGGGAACCACTGCGTTACACTGTGGTTACATTGTGTCCCTTGTGTTGGCTGCCATTACCACCAGGGCAGAGACGATCTGTATCGCCCTGGATCTTATGGTGGCGCCAGGGGGAGAGGACCACGCTTGTCAATGTTGTGGAGAGACATTGGTGTTACTTCGGGCATCGTGGTCCGACTTCGTGTCACCCTGGTACTGATGTGAGGGGTCCTGACACAAAGGAACATCAGCAACGTCCTACATGTCTTACCCCTTCTAGACGGTGCCTGGTTCAGTGTGGACAGCCCGTGCTAGATTGAGGTCCTCCCATTGCAAACCAGGTCCATTAGAACATGTGAGGGATCAGCCCAGACACCAACGCCAACCTGGTGCCAATAAGATCAATCTCAAGGGTCAGTTAAGGACAGCTGAGGGCTGACTCACTGCAGAATATGTTACAGCCACAACATGACACAGTTCTACACTAAATAATCGCTTGTACCTGAGAAGGAGCCACACCCTACTAACATCAGAACAGAAGTCTTCCCCACACCAACTCTCTATATATAATCTGGTATTTGAACCGTTTGTTGCTTGATCGTTCAGTTTTCACCACTTTGTCTGGATTGACTGACTGAAAATTGTTGGATTGTATACCTGGATTATTGAGCATGGAATTTGTTGGTTTGTCTGGATGCTTTATCTATATTTTCTCTGTATGTGTATCAAAGTTTCAGCGTGCTAAATGAGTCGTACATTACTTTTAAAATCCACAGAAGTGTGGAGCACTTTGAAGCGCATTTAAATGGGATTTTACTGCACGCTACATGAGGTAGCCCAGCAAAAAGCATATTGGATGGGAAAGTGGGAACAGCTGCACACAGTTGCAATGATCTCCAGAAAATAACCACATATCTTAAAGAAATGAGCTTTTACTGTGAAGTGGCGCATCAGCTGTGACAGCGAACCACTTCCTCATTGTATCAAATAATCCCTCATCATTCGGTATTTTATTTCCGAAGCCCTTTCCCACAACAGCCCTGATTAGAAGCATCTCTGCTTGACTAACGTAGCAGAACCGAGCTCTGAATATCAATATCTGTGTTGCTGAATGGGGAGGATAAGATCTGATTGACAGGCGGGTTCTCACCCGTTCAAGGTGGAGATGCAAAGGGTGGCTGCTTCCCGGTGTCTCGTGTTTGTTGCACTTGACAGGTGCAGCCAGACGTTCAGCAGTCCTGGTGGAGCTCAGCGTCGTTTATGCAGATTAACACGTCAAGAGTACAAACGAACAAACAAACCGGAGAGCACAAATCAGGCATTTAGCCCGAGGCGACGCCATCATTAACAGATTAAACAAAGTGACTAATCACCAAAACAATCAGAAGCGGAGGGTGTTAAAAGACGCCAAAGTCTGGGGGGTAAGAAGCTAAGTTATCTTAATTATTCTGCGACGGACAAACAAAGAATTCAAAATAAACGGAAAGGTTGAAAATAAAAATAGTAACTGTCAGCGCACACGCTCTGCCGTTTTCAATCTAATTATCTGTGACAGTTTGATATAAAGTGAGGAAATGTATGAAGAAATTTAACGTACGCCAGAACATCTTTATTCTCTAAAGCCAAATAAAAGTTGAGACATTTATTTATTTATTTATTTATTTCAGACAATATATCGACGTTTTAATGTAGGTTAAGTGTCAAAAGAAACCAAGACTCAAGGAAATGTCCAAGCTGCTGCCAGCGGCTCAGACTCACCTGCGTCTCTCACTCCCTCACAGCACTCTTAATAAGACAACCAGAATCGCTGACTAAAAAATAAGCCTCAAACAAACAGCCACTGAGAGAAAACTATAAATTAATCACGATGGTAAAAGCTTCTGTTGTCACACATTTACCGTATTTTTTAGATTATAAGGTGCATTAAGCAAAATAAGTTCATTTTGACAGATTTTTGAGCGCCGTGCACCACATAAAATCTGTCTGAGGTCAGTAAACACAACCAGAAGTAATAATTAAGGCTCACTGTTGATTTTTGCGAAAATTCAAGGATTTTAAGTGCGTCTTATAGTCCAAAAAATACAGTAAATTTTTATGACAAATAGACAAATGTTCTCGACTTGCATTAAGAACTATAAAAATATGAGGCTTGAAGAGTTCGAATGCAAAACGTTTAGGCAGCTCATCGCGCTTAAATTTAAGACTCTGTGGTAAAATCTTCAAAAGTTAAACTAGAAATGTACTAAAACTAAAAAACTCATCCAAGTGCCAGTGCAGTCTTGTAAAACCAGCATTTCGGAGATCCATTTCAACGCTGAACGACGTTTCTTCTGTGGAGCGAGTCGGAGCTACAGGAATCCAAAAGACGGATGGGTTTTGGTATTTGAGCATTTTTTTTATTTACGAGTTTTTCCAAAGCTGAGGACGGAACTGAAAACTGTGACGCGAACAGACGGATAATGGGCGACTCGTAGCACGTATTGGCGTCCTTGATTAAGATGTTCTTGAACTAAAAGTTAGTTTGGGGATGGGATCAGGCCATGAGGCAGGCGTTGAGGCCTTTTGGGAATAGCCTGGGTCAGAAACCTGATGACGAACACACGAGACTCCTGCAGAGTTTTTTGACACAACAAAGAAAATCCTTCGTCCTTTGAAACCCAAATGAGATGATGCTGATGCTGAGCTTTTGTTTGAACGCACCGCCGTGCCACTGGTGAATCCTCCCTGCTTCAAACTTCCCGTTAATATTTAAATCTAGAGATGACCGAAGCAGCCTAAACCGGAGCGTCAGTCTTCTTTAATCCTGGACGCAACATCCTAAAGGGCCCTCCCGGTTTACAGACCTCCCTCCACGCTGAGCTGACGACGGTCTCCTTTGACCTTCACACCAAGCCATGGCCCGAAACCTCAACTATTGATTGCTTTAACTATCTGTTTACTCCTCGTCTGCACACTTTCCCAGCTGCTTGGAGAGCATCGTTTGCCCCGAGGCGATCAGCGGGGCTCAGCTTGTTCCAGTCTTTGATCATCGTTCAGCCAGCGGATTAACATATGCACACTCTCTTCCTCCCTTTGTCGCTGAGCTTGATAATAAATCTGCAACCCTTCCGCCATTTCTCTCCCCTCTCTCTCCTCCAGTACGGGACGAGCCGTGAATCAATCACCCCTGCTTTACGCCTCGTGTCCGACATGGATGCAAATCACACAAGGATCTGCGGGTAAAGCTCCCTGCTTATTAAAAACCCGATCCCGCGCTCATTACGGCCCCACTCACGCACATGCACGTCGCCAAGACGAACAGCAGGTAACGCTCGTGGAAAACAGGAGATAAAACACAAACGGACAAGATTAACAGATTTCTAAGACTATTATCGCAACAGAGGCCAAAAAAAAAAACTAAGCTTCATCCACTTTGCCAAACCTAAAGGAGAACTGGAAGCTAATGAAGTTAATTAGAGACGTTGTGGGAGGTTAAGGTGTCGTCTAAAAGGAGCTTAATCTGAAGGAAAGCGTGGGGCAGAGGTTTGAGGTCGTACCTGCCCTCGCTGTGCAGTAAGTGTCCTAATTAAGGTTGGTTTGGAGCCTGCAACCAGTTAGCTCTAAAAGAGCCGGGGCTTCTGGGGTTTGGAACAACACCGGCACGGACTCTGCAAGTAGGGCACCGAGCAAACGAAGCAGGAGGCAGAGGAAGAGTATTTCCAGGTAGACCTGTAGCCTATCTGGTTTCTCTAATGGCCACAGCTCCCTGTTGCCTTTTCTTATTTATTACGACCTAATTATATCAGCGTGTCAGCGAGCGGCTCCGTGCCCTAAATGCCGCGACGCTCTCGTGGCAGAGCTCGACTTTGTGTTTCCGAGCCGTGTAGCGTTTAACCACGACTTCTCTCGCCTTGTTTAGCCCATCGGCGATGCAGCGGGCGAGGCAGAGGAGCGCACGGAGTGAATAAAAATACAGTAGCGGCGTGTGCTCAGGACTGACAGGAGGAGGAGGAGGAGGAGGAGTGAGCTTGGATGAGTTCCCCTCCTCCTCATCATCATCAGAGCGCCGGCCTGAGCTGTGAGGTGTGAGTCCTATTAAAAATAGAAAAAAACGGTTCAAGTTGCAGGAAGAGACGCGTCCTCTCACCTCGGGAGACAATGACCTCGCTCGCCCTGACAGTGAGGCGGCGGTGACCCGGCATGCCGAGGCGAAGCGTCTCCACACACTGATGAGCGCTTTCCCAGACATCAAACCGGAGCGCCGCAGACCTCCCCGCGACCCTCCTGCGCCGCCTTGTCTCCTGCACTCCGCTCTCACTCAAAAACTGATGCGCGCAGACACATCTGCAAAAAGAACAATAATAAAAAAATTTAAAAATCGATCAGCGCGCGCTCGGTAAAACTCTCCCTGCAGGTTTGGCAGGTGATCACTGGGCCTGGTGCAGACTGTTGCACGCTCTGAAAAACAAATTGTTCACATTTAACCAGTAAGACTGGCGCAACCGTTTAAACCGGGGAGTTTAAGACCAATATTTTAGATGAAACCGATGACGCAACCTGATTTTATTTCTTTGGAGCGTCTCAATTCATCCAAACAAGCAGCCAACCCCAAAACGAGGTTCTGAAAGCGTGGAGAATAATGCATGCGAGTCCAATCATCGACATTCAAATGATTTGGACTCATCCCCAGCTCCTCTCCTCGTCTGCCTTCTGTCGAGGCCTCGCCGACTGGATCGAAGGGAAGCAGGCTGAAGATGCTGAAGGTTTGAATTAGGAATGGCCCGTTATTAATTAAGCTGGCTGAGGTTGGATTTTTTTGACAGGGGCTCCCGAGGCGGCAGGCGGTGTGGATCTTGGCGCTGACCTGGCCCAGCAGGGGAAAGAGCTGTGTCTTTGAGGTGGTGTAGGCTAGAACGGGTGGGAGAAGGGAAAAAAGGAAGAAGAAGAAGAAGAGGAAGGGGTGGGTGTGAGGAGGGGGGCTGGCTCCATGCCGACAGCCAGGCCTGCCACGTCTGCGTGCCCGCTTTGAAGTGTCACCTTGAGGGAAGAGTCGATGGCCGGGAAGCCGGGAGGGCGGGAGCCGCGGAGAGGAGTGGCACCGTTGGCACCGGCAGACATGGCGCTTTAATATTGCATGGGCTCCCGTCCATCTCTGTACACACTCAGGACATTCCTTCTGCTTGATTTAGTTTGAAAGTAGATCTTTGTTGGGGTTTTTTTTGTTCCTCCCCTCGCCCTCTCCTCAACACCTGCGCTGGTTTCAGCCACCGACAAATGTCGAGCGCTGCAGTCACAGGAAGTGGAACAACTCCCTGCATCATGGACGCCGACACCGCTGCAAAGCGAAGCACGGCCGGAGCAGAAACCTTCCTGATCTGATCCCGACAACCAGAAGTTTCAGGTGCACGCAAAGGCCTGCGCCGCTTGGGACAACGAAAAAGACTCTCAGCTACTACCACATTAACTCTTAGCGCCGTATCTGTAAAAGTGACTGAGCTGTGTTGGCTAATTTTGATTAGCTGTAGGGGGCCATCTTGTTTTGTCTCGAATCCAAACTGCACACCTAAAATTACGCAATTAAAATCCTGACACGTCAGTATTGTTTAAAAACTGAAAGTGACAAATTCCTGCGTTGCTTCTTTAGGAAAAGCCTCAGATCTTTGTGCTTCTTTGTTGTTGTTTTTTGGCTAATCGTTAATTCTGCTTTCATTGCTTCCTCAAAACGCCGCCCTCCTTCGCAAAACCACATCGCCGGGGACTCAACTCCAACTTTTATCATCTCTCCTCTCTCCGCTTCCCTCCTGACCCCGCCGCCAGCTCCGTTACGCAACACGGCGAATCAAACGTTAGCGTTAGCTAGAGGAGAGGCGTCGGAGTTTACCGAGCCGCAGGAAGGGGGAAGGAGGTGTTTTGAAGTGAGGAAAAGCTTCTTTTTTTTTTTGTTTTGTTTTTATAAAGAAGAAAAACATTGCATTCACTTTCTACCCACTTTAACAACCGTCCCAGTTCACAAATAGCAGTTTTAACTCCCCTGATTAGCGCTGACATCTGCAGCCTTTCATCTCTTCCTCCATCTTGTTTTTTTAATCAGATTAACCCAAACGGGCATCCTTTAATGGCCTCTTTTTTTTTAGGAAAGCTGAAAGAGGAGAGATAATTAAAATAATTAAACCGCTGGGACCGGTCTGTGCGCGCTCATCTCCCGCTCTTTTTTTTCCCGCTCTTTTTTCTTCTTCTCCCCTTTAAGTTCAGATTCTGCTTTGCTTACTGATTCAGGATGCACACAGAGAGAAAAGCTCATCATCCTCACTTAATTGCATTAAGTCGACTCTCCGAGGCCCAATTTTTCCCTCCAAAACTGACAGCCAGCAGATCTGATCTTTAGGTGCACGTCGGCCCGTCTAACTCTGGAAGCAGGAGGAGGGACGCCGCCGTCTAAACAGCCTTTATGGAGCAGATTTATTTAGTGAGTTTATTTTGCATAAGGCCTGAGATAAAAAAAAAAAAGGGAGGAGAAAAGTATCCCTTTTTAAGAATTATTTATTCATGAACTTTTAAGCTTTTAATGAGGACAAATGAAGCCGTTTTTCACTGTGTCAGTATGTAGTAACCAAAAATATTCTTGTTTAGCATTTTCTTTTTGCGCTGTGTGTCCGCGAGGAATAAACACTTACATTTAATAAATATAACTAGGAGTTTTCCGGGCATTAGGATTGTTTTGATCTTGCATAAATATCAAATTTTCCCCGTTTTGATCAGGCTCTGTGATGATTATGGTTTATTTATTTTCAGTGATTCTCAAAGGAGAGGCTTAAATCTTATGACCACTGCACCAAAACAGCAAATTCTAAGTTTTTTTTTCTTTACCAAGGCGACTATTTAAATTTCTTATTTAAATTGAAACTTATCCTCAACTTCCTGTTTAATTTATTCTCCTTCAAGCCGACGCAAGTGTTTCAATAAAAGGTGTACATATCCTGAATATTATAATCACTCATCTTTACACAAATTCAAACTTTCCTTTCTGTCAGAGGGAATCTAATGAATTCTTGCATGAGGTTTTTTTTTTTTACAGCTCAAGATGTCGTCCTCAGGAGTGCAGCCCCAAACTTTCTACAAGCTCCGACGTCTCTTTCGTCCTCTTTCGCTTCATTCAGATCATTTTCACAGGGCTTCATTTCAAGTTGGCATGGAGGAGGAAGGGAAAAAAGTGTGTGTGGGGGGGGAGAATCCCTTTGCTGGAAATACTTAAGATTTATATTTAAATTTTCATGGAATCTTTGAGAACATTGAGGAGCAATTTCACATTTGCACTGACATCTAATTTCTCAAGTAGAGTCTGAAAGCACAAATTGCCAACGATTCCCTGTGTGCCCAATTATCCTGCATCAATTTCCTTGACCCTGTGGAATGCTGGTAAATTAATCATGCTACTACTTCTCTTATTTTTTTCACTTCACTCTCGTGCAATACATATGCATGTGTTTGATAAACTAATCAGATTTGGTTGGTTATATTAAAGGAAATAATTCCCCGAACGAATCGGCGGAAAGGCCCAGGATTGTGAAATACATGTCCAAACATAAACTACACGCAAAACAAATGAAATACAACAAAAAGGCTAAATATTGTTGGCACAAAATGCCCTTTTTTTAATATGCATTTGAAGAATTGTAACGTTTCAAATAGACTTTTGTAGCAAAACTGTATTTATTTTAAAATGTTTATTTTTTTTGTGCAGAAAAGCTTTATGGATTTGAAAATAAATCCAGTTTAAACAGAAAAGTGCAAATTACTGAAAACATATAGACTGTAAAGTATTTTCTAGAAGATTAAAATGACTTTTTTTAAATTTAGGTAAACCTCTACATTAAAACATGTAAATAAGTAAATAAAACTACCAGAACTTCAGCTCATCAGCACATCTGCACCACCTGGAACATCAACCATCAGCTGGGCGGCTCATCCAACATGGCCGAACATCATGGAGGGAGATTTTAGAGCAACAGTGTCCTCTGGTGGGAAACTAAACAAAACAACAACAGAAGAAGGTAAACAAACATCTCTTTAGATATATACACATGTATATAATTGCATATTTAAACAGGCATATTTACCATTAATTTATCTAGAAATCAAATCACGAGGTTATCCAAAAACATATTGTGGCTACAAAGATCTATGCAAGGTTTTGTCTAATAATTACTGTTTGAAATGTTCTACAGGTTTACTTTTATCTGGACTTGTGGATTCCTAAATACGTAATGTTAATCTTAATGTCTAGATCACTTTCTACTTTGGTTTCTAGAAACAAAGACTTTTTAAAATCTCAAAATCTAGATTTAAAATCAATATACTGTTTTGAAGTTAATAATAAATTACCGTATTTTCCGCCGTACACATTGCACCGCTGTATAAGTCGCATCAGTCTAATAAAGTGGCCAAAAAAACATAAATAAGTTACTTTGCCGTATAACTTGCCTCTAATATACGTCACCGCTGACAATCCGGAAACGTGGGCCAGTGTTGTATCAAAAATCCATTGGCTGCCAAATGGCGGATGCGGGAGCGTGCACTGGAAGACTTTAATAAGAATTTAACAAGATTAACAATATGTGGTTATCTAGAAAAATACTGCATCTCCAAAGATGTTTTTGTCTGGAAATCTAGATTGAAATATAGATCTATACATGTCAGAGATTGGGTTAACGATTAGATTATATGTAGAAATGCATTTATGTATAGTGTCCAACATCTTTTTAATCTAAAAATCAAAACTGAAATTGGTCTAGACATAATTTAGATATTTAAATAGGTCATTAGTTGCAATGTCCCAGTTCCCCAACACCTGACTCAGACCTTGTTATTCCAGGTGATGTTCGAGCCAGCCGTACGCCAGCACTGATCCACCTCACCAGGACTGGATAAATGCCGTTGAACGGTGTCCAAGAGAAGCCAGGTGATCAAAACTGAAAGGGTTGAACTATCTGAAGGCAACATTGCAGATGTCGACTACGGTTACAATTGTCTTGGAATCCCGCAGGCAAATGGCTTTCATGATGAGGCCGCAAGGAAGTCAGCCACATCCAAGTACCTACAGAGTACGGCAGGTTCTGAAGAACAAAGTCCGAGCCACCAACATGTATACAGCGCCAGTCATCAGGTACCCAGCTGGTATAATAGCCTGACCAAAGGAGGAGATGGAAGCTGCTGACATCCAAGACTGGAAAGCTCCTCACAATGAATGGAGGGTTCCACCCCAAGTCCAGCACCCTGAGAGTAAACACTGAAGAGAAAGGAGGGAGGCAGAGGACTAGTGAACAGTAAACAGGACGAAACAATCAAGATCTTGGAGTACATCAGGAGGAAAGCCCCCGATGATGAACTGATGGGTGAATGTCTCAGGCAGCAGGAAAAACCCAATGTGGAAGAGGAGGAACAAGAGGAGCCATCATGGAAAGACAAGCCCCTGAATGGCATGTACAGACCAGCAGATTGAGGAAGTGGCTGATATCAAGAAATACTATAGTGGCTAGAGAGGGCTGGACTGAATGACAGCACCAAGGCACTAATCATGGAACAAGAACAGACCCTCAGCACAAAAGCAATAGAGGGCGGGGTCTACCATACCAGACAAGACCCAAGAGGCAGGCTGTGCAAAGATACTCCTGAGACAGTCCAACACATTACAGCAGGGTGTAAGGTCCAGGAAGGATGAGCACACGTGGAACAATCTAACCAAGTGGCTGGAATAATATACACAAACATCTGTGCCGAGAAAGGAATGGAGGTCCCACAGTCAAAGTAGGAGATGCTACCGAGAGTGGTGGAAAATGTAAGGGCTTAATGTGGGACTTCCCAGATCCAGACCAACAAACAGGTGATGGCAAACCAACCGGACACTGCAGTGTTCGACAAGCAAGAGAAGATGGCAGTGGTGATAGATGTAGCAATCCCAAGTGACTGTAGCATCAGGAATGAGGAGCACAAGACGCTCGAGAAATACCAATGGGCTGAAAGGGAAAATACAGACGATGTGGAGTCAAAGCGTCAGTAGTCCCAGAGGTCACTGGCGCTCTCAGTGCCGTGACCCCCAAAATGGAAAAAGTGGATCCAAGAGATCCCAAGAACAACCTCAGTGATCTCTGTTCAGAAGAATGCAGTCCTAGGAACAGTTGAGACTCTGAACAGAACCCTCAAACTCCCAGGCCTCTGGTAGACGACCCAAGTTTGAAATGAAGTGGAACCGCCCCGAGTAGAAGAGTAGGGCGAGCTACAAGTAAAAAAATAAAACAAGTCAAGGTCAAAATCTAACCAGAACTTCACCAGCTTCAGTTGGCGCCCCCGATTTAAAGGTAGTAGCTTCTAAAATAAGGTGCAATCGTTAAAAATGCTTTCCCACATTTTAACTTTTTGAAAGTGAATTTTCCTTCAGAGCCGAGATAAACTGCATCCACCGAACTGTTTACTCCAAATATAAGACACAAACAGCACAAAGATGGAAACAACGCAGAGCGAACTGTAGTGCAAAACATTGAAGACGATCTTTATTGTTCACAGTTAAACACAAGCCACTGCTTCAAGAACTTCCTGTTTGTTTTTTGTCCCAGATTCTGCGGCTCCGTGCAGTTCTGGGTTCTTCTGTTTGTGCTGATTGTACCTTCAGTCCCGGTTTGCTGTAGTTACTACGGCTGGCGTTTAAAGAGGATTGTTGAACATGCTTTAGATAGTGAGGCAGAAAGAAATGACAGCAGGAGTTCCCAGTGGACAACAGGCTTCAGACGGCTTTCATGATCAGTTTGCCTTAAAAAAAATAAAAATGACAAAAAAGAAATGTCAATCAGAACCTCAGGAATGAAACCCATCGGACCGTACTTGATGAAACTGACATGAAGGTACACACAAAACATTTTTACAGTTTGTGTCTCGTTTAAATTTGGTAAACGCAGTAGTGGAAACACTGGCTGAAGATCATTAAATGATTCATCTTTGGCACCAACTCAGTGAAAGCTTCTTTCTGATGAGACATTTTGTTCACACCTCAAGGTCCAGAACCACCTAAAGACCTCGACGTTAGAAATGTTGGACCGCACCGACCAAAGAGCCAAACTGAAATGTTCCGTTTTTGTGCCAAAAGTATATTTTTAAAATTGGTAACAGGAAAGGGGTAACTACAGAAGAGGATTAGGGCCACGGTGCAATTTTTTCCCCTTAATTCTGAGGGGGAAAAAGTCTGAATTCTGAGATTAAAGTCAGAATTCTGAGAATAAAGCTAGAATTCTGAGAAAAGTGAAAATTCTGAGATTAAAATCAGAATTCTGAGATTAAAATCAGAATTCGGAGTTAAAGTCTGAGATTAAAGTCAGAGTTCTGAGATTAACGCTAGAATTCTGAGAACAGTGAGAATTCTGAGATTAAAATCAGAATTCTGAGATTAAAATCAGAATTCTGATTTTCTGAAATTCATATTTTAATCTCAGAATTCTCTCTTTTTTTTCCCTCAGAATTAAGGAAAAATAAATATTGCACTGTGGCCCTAATCCTCTTCCGTAGTTAGCAGCTGCCGTCGGGAACAATATCGAAGCAAATTTATTAGATAATTTTATTAAATGAAACAAATAATTTTGTCAGCTTTTAGATTTCTGCTTTTAGTTAGTTGTGTTGTTAAAATCTTTATCATTTTTTTTAAATTTAGGGTAGTTTCACTTTTCAACCTACAGTGAGAATTCACATAAAAACTAAAACCAAAAAGAAGACAAACTGGATTAGAGACGTCAAATTACATAATTTCCTTCATGTCGTCGTGTCCTACAGGCATCTCAAGTGGGATAAATAAAACCGGAGCTTCCTGCGGTTTAAAATTTGGATGAGTTTAAACAAAAGAGTCACAGTTTCACATATAAAGAACTCGGTGAGTTTCCTGTTAGCTTATCCGTCAACAACCTGGTAATTCAAACAACAGATTGCGTATTTTTTAGAAAAATTACATTTAAAACAAAGGGGCGGGAAAATCCTGTTGTCCACTCAGAAAAACGGGACAAATAACACTGAATGCCAACGAGCTGTGAACATGATACTCTTTTCTTGTTTTTGATGATTTGTAGCTTTTCTCCGTGGTTTTATCTCAGTCTCGTCCCGTTTCCACGCCCCTAACTGTGCTCGTGATGCGTTTCGTTGTAGTCCATGATCTTTAGCTGCTGCTGCCGAGGGCGACCCGCCCCCGCCTGGCCCCTGCCTCCAACTGGCCCCGCCCCTGCCTTCCTGCGGGGACTTCCCTGGCTGAGGACTCGCTGCTTCAGCTCAGACGGAGGCTCCTTGGTGGACAAGGTGGCGGAGGTCGACGTTAGGGAAAGCGTGGGGTCGACGAGGGCGGGGTGACTTGCGGAGGGCGACTCCACGCACAGCTCAGTTTTCAGGTCGTGGGCGAGGCCGGCCAGGCGCGGCGGCAGGTCGTCGTCGCACTGGCTCTCGCTCTTGTTGCGGAACAGCTCGCGAGCCTTCATACCCAGGAAGCTCTTGGCGCTGGGGTACGAGCCCACGGTGAGCGGCGCGTCCGATGCCGGCAGGGACGTGAGCGGGTCGGCGTGCGGACAGGACCGGGCGGGCTCCACCAGCCGCGGCGCGTTCAGGTCCTGACTTCCGTTCATGGAGTTGCCCGCGGACTTGGAAGAGTTGCTTGCCTTTGGTTGCTTTGACACTAAAGTGCTGCCGTTGCCCCAGGGGGAGGCGTGAGGTGATCTGCTGTCCCTCTCCTCACGGGGGTGAACTCTACTTGGTCCGTGTGGCACGACGACACTGGAGGTCAAAAATAACGACACGAAAATAAAAAATATTAACAAAGAAGGAGAACGTGGAGCTTTAAGTGTTTCCGAAACCGTTCTCCTCGACGCGAGGAGCGACCTCGTCTTTATATTTAAATAACTTGTCCATGGTGTGGTGCGCCGTGGTGAGAACTTTACTTGCTCTCTCTCCAGATAGAAAGAACTTACCAGTACTCACTGCCCTGTTGACCACGAGGCTAATACGGCTAAACTGGAAACCACCTACATATACCAGCTGGATTAGAGAAGAACTTTATTTTCTTAAACTGGAAACAAATCAGGGTGATTTAGCTCGGTCTGCTCCTCCCACACGTAATGGTTCGCTCAGGGATCGTCAACAAATTACCGAACCAAACTCTCCAGAAACAAAAATTTATATATTTTACATCATTTGACCCACCGACACAAAACTAATGTTAAAATAGAGCTGGACTATAATTCGATATATCTCGCGATATACTTTTATTCAATAAAGACGATAAGAGTTTTAAGCACATTTTCGATATTTCGATTGGACTACAGCGTTTCAATGACGCATTTCTTTTTCTGTTCCGGTCGAAGCGGCTGCTTCAGTTTCAACCCGGACGGAAAAAGCTGCGACACAACTGCGTAAGTGCGTAGATGCTACGCAGAGCTCGAGTCCAGCTAAGCTAATCTCAAACGCGCGTTAAGTTTTCACTTCAAAATGAGTTCCCGTGACGTCGGAATGTGACTGAACGAGCTTTCACAAGCGACGAGGAAGCCGATGACATCACCGATGAGAGAGGAAAGACTAATTCGGCGGTGTGGAAGTGGTTCGGCTACTCGGCTAAAAGCAAACTTCAGCTGCATGGGTTATGTTACGGTGCTTAAAGTTAAATATATATGTCGTTATTGATGAGAAGATGGAAATCAAGTAAATTACTTAAGAATAAAAATAGCTAAATAAAAGTTTTTGAATGACAAAGCTTTATGTTTATTGTACAATTTAATGATTGTTCCATATTTAATCTGTTGTATTTAAGTTTGGGGAAAAGCATGCACAACAATTACAAACCCTATTTTTAATTTTACAAAAAAGAGCTCTAAGAATTATTAGTAGGAAGTGCTATGGTCACCCAACAAATATATTATTTCATGAGTTGAGATTATTAAAAAAATTATGATTTGGTTGAATATAGTATTTTACAAGTCATGTATAAAGCTCCTAAAAAATATTAACCGCAAATATTCAATTAAAATTTGATTAAAAAGAGAATCATTATAACTTTAAGAGAACGGAAATACTTGTTCGTTTTCGCTTTGGGGTTGAAGCCTGACTTGTTGTTTAAAGTTATTAATTTTTTTAATAAGGGGCAGATATTCTTCTTCTTTCTGCACCTTAATGTTTCTTTCTTTTTGATGAATTTGTTTTGTTTCTCTTAAAATTTGACGGTGATTTCAAATTTCTTTGAAGGCTAAATATAAATAAAAGGTGAACATTAATTTATTTGTACAGTTTTTCTGAGGTTTTTATATTGTTTATATCGAATTATATCGTTATCGACCGACACTAAGAAATATATCGTGATAAAAGTTTTGGCCGTATCGTCCAGCCCTGTGTTAAACTACTCTAACAGACCTGACACACAACATTTATCTCTCATTTTAAAGCATTTCTAATCAGTTATTGAGCAAAAACCATGATTTTTGAACAAATAAACTATGTAAAATTAGAAAATACTTTAAAATGATAAATAAATGAGGGCGCCTCGTCTGTCAGGTCTAGTAGAGAAGTTTAACAGAAGTTTTGTGTCAGTGAGTCACATGACGTGAAAATTGTTGTGTAAAAACCACTGAATGTCTGATTTCTTTGTGTAGCTTTGAAAATGTATAAAAGCAAACTTAAAGTTGCAGTATGTAACTTTTATTAAAAATATTTTTATAAACGTTACGGTTTTTTTTTACATATTTGTTAAAACTGTCACCATGTCGTGACAGTATAAGACAGTCTGTGAAAAGATTGAGCTCCAAGACTTGAGGTCTTGGTCTTGACTTACAACACTAGCTGGTACTAAATAAAAAAACTGGCTAAATAGGTTCATTTTTTTCCGAGGTAGACAAAAATCAAACTCTTTTTAGTGAAATAATTTGGTTTTATGACAATGGTCTGAACAAAACTGACAAAAATACTGACAAACATATGTACTTGTGTTTTTTTAACAAGCAAATCAACACGGTCAGTAAAAAAAGTGATAAAGTGACGTGTTTGTAGTTTTATCGCTGGTGCACTTGACACTTAAAAATTAAAAACAGCCGAGGTCCTGACCTGGAATCAGCAGGAGTGTGCGTGTCGGCTCCGCCCCCTGCAGGTGAACTCCTGCTCCTGCTGCTGGGGCCGGCCGGAGCCTCCGTCTCCACCCGGCTGTACAGCTGCAGGAGCTCAGTCTGCAGCAACTGAGAGATTCTCCTTTGAGCTTGGTACCTGCTGTCTGAAGCCTGCAGCTCCGCCCTGCGCAGAAACGAGAAGAAGCGACGCAAAGACGTACGGGTGCGATGAAACAAATTCAAAAGACTGATTCCACAAACACACGAGCAGTTTGTCAGACAACATGAAGACCTGAACTCACTTTGCTTGACATTTTACATCTTCAAGGAACTTCTTCTGCTCTGCGATGAGGTGCTCCTTCTTGGAGAGGTGGGTCTCCAGCTCGGCTACTCTCTGCTGCGCCGCCTCCAGCTTTTGCCCCTGGACCACCAGACTCTGCCTGAGCGTCTCCACTTCCTTCACATGAGACATCTGCAGCATCTGCGCCTCCTGCGGTGGAAAGTGGAGCAAACGCGTGGAAGGATGAAGAGTTTTTACTGAGCTCTCTTGGGATCTCGGACACTCAGGCCTCCCATCGTACCTTTGGATGGCTGGTTCCTGCGTGCAGCAATTCCTGCACGGAGAGCTTATGCGCCTCCCCGAGGAGCAGCAGCTGCTTGTTCAGGAAGCTCATCTGCTGCTGGGTGCTCTCGCTGTTGCTCAGCTGAAGGACAAACGAGACAAACAACGATGACGGAGGACAAAGAAGCAATTAGGCTAGGAATAAAACCTGTCCAAGAGGGTTTGAGAGCGCGTCAGGGTAAATCATGGCAGCGTTACTCTGTGACTTTGGTCCATTCATCAGATAAATACTGTAAATAAATAAAATAGGTTGCTGCAGATCTGTCGTGTGAACTTCATCAACGTCAGTCACAGCAACTTGTAAACAAGCTAACGGCTAATGCTGCTTTTTGGATAAGAGTTTAAAGCGAACACGAGCGGCTTCACCTCCTCGCTGCAGCTTTCTGATGCTTTCTAAACGTAAGGCAAAGAAAACGAGATGATGTTCCTACAAAACAACTTACAATAAACTGATCGATTTTCATTCTACGGATGATAAATTAAAACTTTGTCAGCACGTTCACAAAACAAACCTTTCGTTGTAGATAGTTTTGGTTTGATGTTTATTTCTTGAACTTACAACCTTTTTATATTAGGAATTTCAGTTTCTGATAAAATTTGTTCCAGCTGCCTGCTCACCATCTCGCCCACCTTTAATTCAGAAAAGCAGGAATAAACAAATAAGAAGCTCTCTACGAGAATAAAACGTAGCCAATGTGATGTAAAGTTGTTTTAATTACTGGAGTATCGAATCTTTTACCTAGAAAAGAAGCAAAAATCCAAAACTTCAAATCTGTAATCATACCAAGACCAACACTTGTACCCTGCAAATAAACTACTAAAATATCTTTAAAAAGCAAAATATATAAAAAGATAGCGTTAATTTTGGAAAACTATATCAAAACATGAATAAAAACATGTTTTAAAATTAAGATTTGGTGTTTGTACGTAGAGAAATGAGCATTAATGAACTAATCGATTTTTAGAATCACTGAATCAAATCGTCTCTGGTAATGATGCACGATATTATCGGCATGATATCGTTATCGGACGAAATTATCGATAAAGTTAAATATCGGACATCCCATCAAAATAACTTACCGATATAAAAGTTGCCTTTTTATATATATATATATATATATATATATTTATATAGTGTTACATCATTTTCAGCCCCCTTTTTTAACATCTGGTAACATTTGGTAGCAGGTCAAATTGACAAAGACCATGCAGAATAATGTATTTTAATTCCACAGCAGAGAAAGCTATGGAGTCTCTAAGTAGATCTAGGAGGAAAAATATCGGTTCTGGTATCGATTATCGGCCAAATAAGTTTAATCATATCGGCCAAAAATCCAATATCGTGCATCTCTAATCTCTGGTCTTGAGCAATGACTGAATGACAAAAAAAACAAAACATATTAAAATAGCAAAACAGGAGAACGGCCACATTTGTTCCTTTTACCTTGACAGTCATCTGGTTGAGGAGGTGACCGGTGTGTCCGACTTTATTGTTGGCTCTCTGGAGTTCGGCCTCCAGTTCATCCATCCTCTTCTGACACTCCTGTAACTTGCTCTGTGGAAAACAGATTCACGGTAAACTAATTAATGTTGTGTAATAATAATTATAAAAACAGACAAATATATTAAAGCTGTGTTGGTTACGCAGATGTTTGTCCATGTGATGATCCACAAATGTTGCCATCAGTATAAATATTGTGCACATGCACAAAACTTAAGAATCATCTCTCTTTTCTTTTTATTTTGCTTCCAGTCAACCAAAATTTCTCAACACTTTAATGCTCACAATGTTAATAATGAACCTTCTTCCAACACCAAAGTTATTCAAGGGGTTCCTCAGGGTTCTGTGCTTGGACCAACACTCTTAACTTCATTTATGCGTTCATTTGTTTTTCATATGTTGACCTCTATGCATAAATGTATTATGATGTCATCGTATGTTGCAAGGTCATTTTTGCATCTTTTAAACTGTTTCCCAGTCAGGAAATGATGCGAGACATGATTTTTTTTTGGCTTCCTCCACCCTCGTGTTCTCTTTTTCTCATCTGCCTGTATGTTGTATGTATAGGTCTCTCTTGTAAATTAATCTTCGATGCTCAATGGGAACTAACCTGTATAAATAAAGGTCTAATAATAATAATAATAATTTGGTAAAGTTTTTTTATACAGTGTTATGCTGATGATACTCTGTTATATTTATCCAAGAAATCTGGCAAATCCATTCAGTTCTTTCAGATTACAAGCTTGTCTTAGAGACAAAAAACATGGATGACTCCTAATATTGTGCTTTTAAACTCAGACAAGACACAGGTGTGGTTTTTAGGCCTGGGCATCTTAGGAAGAAACTTTGCAACCCTTCACTTCCCCTGGATGACATTAATTTGTCCTCTAGCTCTGATGTAAAGAACTTTTGTGATTTTCAACCGTTTTGCTGTCAGGGTAAAAGAGTCAAAGATCTTCCAAAGACCCAAACAACTCCAGGTCAAAAGCCACTTTAACTGATTACAAGAAACAAAATATCTGAAGTGAGAGCTAGTGTGAGAGCTCGACACAGCTCTGAGGGTACCTGCAGCTCCTGGTTCTTGGTGTAGTAGTCGTCCCGGCTCTGCTGCAGCTGTCTGATCTGACTGTGCAGTCTGGTCACCACCATCTCGCGGTCGTCCCAAAGCTGCCGGTAGCGCTGCTGCTCCACGTGCAGACTCTCCCTCAGAGACAGGATGTCCACGCTCTGCAGGTTCAGCTGGTCCTTCTGCACAAAAACACACCAAGCTAAGGTCAAAAGGACTAAAGGTCTGAGGGAAATGGTTTATTTTTGAACAGATTGCAAAAAGCAGCTTCAGCCATATTTTCATTAATGCATGCTGGGTGATTAGACGAGCTGGTTTTATTAAAAGTTACAAAAGTTTGATGAATGTTCCCAACAGATATGAAAAGAACAAAACTGCTGCACCTCAAGTACAAATAGCCGTACAACCTTTTTTGACCCATTGTAAACCAGAGGAAAGCAACAGAAAGGTGCACAAACTTGCCATGGCATTGTTCTGCTCCTCCAGCGCGGTGGCGTTGATGATGCGTCGGAGGAGGCGGCGGTTGCGGACGGCGTGCTGCTCCCTCTTGTAGCGCTCGAACAGCAGCTGGTTGTGCAGCAGGAACAGCTGGCTGCGCAGCGTGTGGAGCTCATCAAGAGGAGCTGAACCTGAGAACAACCACGGCAAAATTGAGGAAACCAACAGAAACATGCACACACGCACACAACTGGAAACAACAAGTGTTTAAAAAAAACAATAGAACTGCACAAGAAACAAAATCAAGAGGAACGTCCTGAATCAACTCTGTCCTTAGCTTTCTGTGCGTGTACCACAATGAGGGGCTGAGATGGGGTAGAGGCAGGGCAGCCAACTCGGGACCCGAAAGTCCCAGGTTCAATCCCCAACCACGTCGTGGTGTCTCTGAACAAGACACCTAATCCCCAGCTGCTCCCCAGGTGCCTACATAGCTGCTCACTGCTCCACCTGGGTGTATCTCACGTGTGATGGGTTAAATGTAAAAACTAAATTCATCATCGTATGAGAACATACAATGACCTGTTTCCTTCCTTATTTCCTTCCTTTATTATTTCCTTAATTTTCTTTTTTTCCTTATTTTTTCCATTCAACCTTTATTTAGACAGGTAAATCCCATTGAGCCTCGAGGACTCATTTACAAGAGAGACCTGATTTCAACAAAGAAAGATGACAACAACGATAAGAATAGACAAATATAAAAAGTCATACAGATTATTATTATTATTTTATTTTTTTGCAAATAAGATGGCAAAAAAAGTAACAAAAACAGCTAGATTATAAGGCGAATGTAGAAAACTAAAAACAGGAACATGTCTGCATTACTTTTCTATTTCCTTCCTTCCTTCCTTATTTCCATCCTTCCTTCCTTATTTCTTTCCTTCCTTCTTAATTTATTTCCTCATTTCCTTCTTTCTCTTTTCTTTATTATTTCTTTATTTCTTTCCTTTTTTCATTGTTTCTTTCCTTATTTCTTTTCTTCCTTCCTTATTGCTTTTTATTGCTTTCCTTCTTTATTTATTTCCTTGTTTTTTCTTTCCTCATTTCCTTCCTTCCTTATTTTTTTCCTTTCTTATTTCCTTATTTCCTGCCTCCCTCCCTCCCTCCCTCCCTCCCTCCCTCCCTAGTTTAACATGTCCCTACAAATTATTTCCCATTTTTAAGGGTACCATCCATTTTTTCAAGTTTTGTTAGTTTTTAGGAATAAGTCAGATTCTGAATTATTCATAGAAAAAAAAAACATTTTTATTTCAAGTTATCTCTAAGGCTTTTGCTGAGTTTTCTTTCTTTAATAAAAAGGTACAAACAAATGTATCTGTTGGTATTTTAAGCATGTCTGAACATCAGATTGTTCTGTTAGCTGCTGGTCTTTTTACGTGCACGTCGGTAAAAAAAACTTGTTGTACAACGAGACAAGTTTCTAGGGCTCTATGTTCTGAACGAGCGGCATTAGTTTTGAACTCGGAACAAAGAAACTGGTTTCACCACTGCTGACCATTTAAAATTAAAATCCTTGATGACAACAACTGCAGTATTCCTGGTCATCAACCTGAACAGTTTGTCTCAACAAGTCAACTGATTTAAATTAATAAACTGAAGGTAAAAAGAGAAAGACTCAATAATAAGGAGATTATTTGAATTGATAAGAATTAAGAGAGGGGGAAAACCCAGGTAGAGTATTCTCTGGACAGTATTTTAGGTCTGCAAACAATTTTCTCCCTGTAAGACACCTGGAGTGACATGACTCGTTACCCGGGGCACTTTATTCAGGTCCAGAGTTGGACCTGGCAGAGTTTAGGTCTGTTTTGTTGTGACTCCTGTGACCAAGTACTGAAAAAAACGCAGATGTCAAAATAGACATTTTTTCATTTGTGTTAAGCAGCTTCATCGTGACTGTGGGAAGTTTGTTTTGATGAACCTCAGATGAAATAATCTGGTTTATTTTAACCTAACGGTGATGGTTGAGAGCTCGTGACGATGCTTAGATAATGCTCTGACTGCAGCGCTAACATAAACGTCTTGTATCAGGGTGCAGCATCAGTGCAGTTGAGCAGGATTTTATTTTCCCCTTTGGTGCAATCGTGATTCATGGTCCGAGTCACAATCCTCAAGTTTTATTTAACTTGTGATCTTATGACTCGCGGCGCTACCCCGCAGCAGTTCAGCTTGTTGTCAGTCTGTCTGCAGGGTTGGACCACGTACAATAGGGTGTATTACAACCTGTCAGCCTGGAATTTTGTACATTTACTGGTCAAAACTCTGGAGGAAAAGTTTACTTGATTAAAACAAAGTGGAAAATATTGTTCTAAAAAAAAAAAACCTTCCACATGACTTTAAAGGCTCTCTCCTCTGATCTCCTCCTCTCACTGCAAAGCTGTTCTGGTGAATATTTTACCTCCAAAATGTGTCCAGTCAGCTGACTTACTTGGCAAAGGTAATCTGTAGAAGGAAAAACATAAAAACAAGTCATTAAAATCATTTTAGACTCCATGCAACACAGCTCAGTGTTGTTTTGAATTGAATTAGTGAAAAAAGGAGGTTTTCTAAGGGAACCAATTAATATTCAGTTTTGATTTGAACTATTTTTTATTCTAAAACTACAGTTGTAATAAATGCAAAAGCAAAAATTGTGTTAACTGAATATCCTGATGCAGGCTCAATAGTCCTATATTATTCTAATTATCCACATTATCCTAATATTGTGATAAATGAAGTTGAAAGTTCAAACATTAGCTGAAGGAGACTCCGATTGTAGAAAGTTTAACCAATTTAAAACTGGTGCTGAAACCACTTTTGTTCAAAAAAGGTCTTTCTGCACAGTGCAAGTCCTCTAGAACAATCTACAGATAAAACTAGGGATGCGCCAACGCCATTTTTATGTGATGGTGGCTTTATTGATCCATCAATAAGAATCACCAGTAGAAGACGTAGTTTCAAGCAGAAACTGAGCAGAAATTAAAAATTTGCAGCATTTAAGAGTAGAACCCCTGCCGGCTAATATATCAATATGGACAAATATATATGAGTAAGGGCTAATATATCAGTGGGGGCAAATATATCGTTTGGGGCTAATATATCGGTAGGGGCAAATATATCGGTAGGGGCAAATATATTGGTAGGGGCTGATATATCGGTAGGGGCTGATATATCGGTAGGGGCTAATATATCGGTAGGGGTAAATATATCGGTA
>NC_056515.1:37648841-37674085 GCF_014905685.2 Nematolebias whitei | reverse complement strand
TATATCGGTAGGGGTAAATATATCGGTAGGGGCAAATATATCGGTTGGGGCTAATATATCGGTAGGGGTTAATATATCAGTAGGGGGCTAATATATCAGTAGGGGGCTAATATATCAGTAGGGGCTAATATATAAGTAGGGGCTAATATATTGGTAGGACCAATATAGGCGTTTGGGGACATATTGTATCTGTGATAATTGGCCCATTATGCGTTTATATTAACACTTCTAAATTTCTCCTCTAACATGCTGGGAAAAAGCGGTGTCCTTACTTGCAAATGGTGTAATTGTACAGAGAGGGTAGGGCTGTACAATAATTCGATATCGATATATATCACGATATACTTTTATTCAATAACGGTGATTTTAATTTTAAGCACATTTTCGATACTTCATTTTACATTACGCTATGATCACAGCGTTTCACTGAAGCGTTTCTTTTTCTGTTTGGGCTGAAGCTTCAACCGCAGATGTTTGCTGCATGGGTTAGCGTCATGTTGTTGTTTAAAGTTAAAACTATTAATATTGACAAAGTTGAGAGTTTTATGTTTATTTGACAGTGATTTCAAATTTCTTTGAAGGCTAAATACAAATAAAAGGTGAACATTAATTTATTTGTACAGTTTTCTGAGGCTTTTATATTGTTATATCGATATCGGAATTATTTTGTTATCGACCGAAATTAAGAAATACATCGTGATAAAAGTTTCTGCCATATCGTCCAGCCCTAAGAGAAGGCACATGCAGACTACTTTCAAGTCATGGATGTTCACTTAAGTTTCACTTTCAGCTTAGCCGAAGCAGGGAGCAACACGGTGTAACGTATTTTGCTGAACAGAGCATGGTAAGTTTATTGTAAAAGATCTGTAAAACAAATCAACAACAATAAATTCTCTTCACTCCTCCAACCCGCTTGTCATTAGGTATGTGCCTCTCAAGTTAAGTTGTTAGGAAAACGGGGGAGGAAAAAAAAAGCTGCCACCCTGATCAGAGCCTGGGAGGAAAGAAATGTTTTAGAAATGTTACCGGGCAGGAATCGTGCTGAAAATGACCGTGACGACTACTAAAAGTGATGGACATTTATGGGGAATGGGGGGCATTGAAACCAGTTGTTTTAGTTGCCACTTTTCATAGAATAAATGCGTTTAAAATATAATTTTTCCACATACAAATCATCTGCTGGAATGAATCAAATTTGTAACTAAACATTGGACTAATTGTAAGATGAATAATGGCACTTCTTAGTACCAGTACTTGGTATTGGCAAGTACTCAAATATAAGTACTTGCATTCTGTTTGGGAAAAAAAAGTGGTTTCGGTGCATCCCTGGATTAAAATCGACCCCCAGAGATTTGAGCCTGATCCAAAGGGAAGCCTCTCACCTCTTGAGAACTTTATCGTGGGCGTCACTCCCCTGCTGAACAAGGCGATCCAGCACCTCCAGTGGTGAAGCAGACACAACCCCCTCCTCCTCCCCGTCCTCCAGCCCCTCCTCCCGCTGCAGCAGCCTCTCCATCGTCGCCTTGTTGACCGCCTCCGCTGTTTTCTGGCCCACGAGAAACGAGGTGGCCCTCGGCAGGGCCAGGTCGAAGAACGACTCGTAGGGCACCGGGGCCTTGCTGCACAGGCTTGGCGAGAGAATCCCAAACTTGCTCACCTCGTCGTCGGGGGCCGAGGAGCTTCGGTGCAGGTGGTGCTCAATGGGGGTGAAGCACGACTGAAATGACCAGGAGTGCTCCAGGGCGAAGCTCCTGCTTTCTCCTCCTGCGCCTCCTCTTTCACTGCCGACGCCGCTGCTGCTTGCAGACACCTCAGCTTTGTCCGGTGTGGACACGGTGTGGTGGGTTTCTCGGACGTGGGCTCCAGGGTGGGGGTTGGAGGGCTTGTCCTGCATCTGACTGCCAGTCAGAGTCTCGGTGGTGCGAAAGAAAGGGGAGTCGAAGCCCCTCAGGTCCGACAGCTCCAGCTTATCTTCAGTGAGTTTCAGCAGCTCCTCAGTAATGGCAGCTGCAGCAGAAAAGAATGAATTGCTTAAATTAAAATCGGCTGAACTGAGGACAACAAATAATTTTAACAACAGATACTAATGGTTCATAATTTTTTCCACAGAACCCACTTCAAAAGTTCTGAACTGATGTTAAGATCTGCTTCTAGCACATACACACGTTCACCTTCTTCTTTCTCCTTTTCTGTCCTCAGCTGAAGGTCCAGCTCCTGCTTCTTCATGAAAACCGACAGCTCAGTCAGCGTCATGGACACATTCGCTGCCAGTCCTGCATCTGATGAGGGAAAAACATGAAAGCCGGGAACCACAAAAGCAACCAGTCTAATTTTGTAATTTTTTGTAAGATGGATCCAGATAATAAAAATCAGCCAAAGAAAAAAAAATTGTGTATGCTTTTATTTTGTGAGGCTTGGCAGCATCTCTGAGTCCATCATAGCACCTGTAGGACTCCTGTCTCAATCAAATCAAAGATGAATCTACTTCACCGCAACACAGAAAACAACACAAATTAGAGCTCATTACCATATTTTCCCGGTATAAGTCGCATAAATTAGCAAGTCCTGTGACTTTTAGTCCCAAGCAACTAATTTACGTTTTTTTCCCCCTTATTTATAAACCAATTTTTAGCTGAGATCTGACGATTTAATTCATTCTGACATGGAAAATATTGAACACCACCATTTTCAGCTGCTAGAGGGCCCTCGAGTAGTATGGCAAGCCAATTGTCTCATTAATAGGTAAAAGTGGCTATTAATGAGACACTTGGCTTGCCATACCAAAGCCACCTTGGTCTCGCTCCAGAACTCCTGGAACGTCATTTTGCCGCGCCCCCCAGGTGAAATGCAGCTAATACGACCATTAAAGTGCATTTTTTAAGGAAAAGTTCAACTGAGACACACCTTTACTATAATTTTGAACAAACAAATAATTGTTTTTAAGTGTTAATCTTGTTAAAGTCCTCCTGTGCACGCTCCTGCAGCCGCCATTTGGCAGCCAATCGATTTTTGGCACACCGGCCTGCGTTTCCAGGTGGTCGGCAGTGACGCGTAACAAACGCAACGCATCAGCGGTGACGCATAATAGGTGCAACTTTTAAGGCGAAGCGACTTATTTATGTTTTTTTCCACTTTATAGATAGACATAATTGGACTGATGCGACTTATACGGCGGTGTGACTTTAAAGGCGGAAAGTACGGTACAGCTGCGGTTTAAAAAGTGAAATTCTAGCTCTTTCGGGGGGACTGTTTTAGTGTCAACATTTCAGATACATCTTTTGTGTTATAGGTCTTTTTCCCCCAGTTGGTTTTGATTTTTTATTTTGAAAGCAATTACATCAAACCACACGGAGGACTCTTACACCTCGTTCACATCTATCGCTAAAATCCGTCTTGAGTTATCGGATATCAGTCACTAAATACAAGAATGCCCACAATGTGCATTGAAAGTATTTTAAAAGCTTTCAAATGTGATCTGGACCACTTTCACTCACTTAAGTTTGATACTGAGCACATTTCTTCCAGAGCCCCACTGTAGGACCTCCTACTTAACTGACGTAATCCTAAACAAGCAGCAGTTATAATTAAAGCCCGACTGATATATCAGTAGGGCCGATATTTTAGGCCGATATAGGCGTTTGGAGACATATCGTATTGGTGATAACCGTTCCATAGTGCACTGATATAAACATTTCTAAATTTCACCCCTAAAATGCTGGGAACGAGCCGTAATTGTACAATGTATCCAGCAGAAGGTGCTCACTTTGTTTAAGTTTCACTTTCAGCACAGCCGAAGCAGGAAGCAATATTGTGCAGCATATTTTGCTGAACAGAGCATGGTAAGTTTATTTTAATTAATCTGTAAAATAAAATTAAAAACAACAATAAATTCTCTTCAACCCTCCAACCCGTTTGTCATTAGCTACATGCCTCTTAAGTTAAATAGCTAATGTTTAGATAAGCTAGTATAGGCTATTGCCTTGTACAACTTTATCCAGAACAACAAATATAACTTAGAGGTAAAATATATTAGTGTTAGTAACGTTATATTTGTCATCCTCAATGAAATGCATTTGTCTGAAATCTTTACTTCTCTGCAAAGATAAATAAACTCTGCTGCGGTCATTACAAATTAGACCTTCACTGTACGTGAATGACTGTGTAAACAATGAACAGGAAGGGTGTTTCTTTGTTTAATTTGTATTTTTGTAACACATTTGATAAGTTTAGGGTGAATAGTGGAGGATAGAAAATGTGAACGCATGTTAGGAAGACATCACCTGTAAACCTACTGTGGGACTCGGTATAGCACGGATCTGATTAGCTTAGCTTCATGGTCGCTAACAGCTGTGCTAAAAAAACAAGCCCCGCTCCACTTGCTGTTTTCTTAAGATTCTTTGGAGTGGACAAAGCTCAAAACTTTTCAGACAGCATTTCGGTGATTGGCGGCCGCATTCATTCCTAATATCGGTAGCGGTAATAGCCAAAATTTCCATATCAGTCGGGCTCTAGTTATAACCTGGATGTCTTGAGATATAAAAAAAAAAGTCCACTCAGCTGCTGGCTCATCTTTGGGACTATTCTGACGATGCACCTTTTTTTTCTCTTTGTTCTGGATTTTATTTTTATGCTAAAAGCAGGTGTGAAAGCTAGCAGTCAGAGCGGATCTCTTACAAGCCTGACAAATATAAAGTTCGAGGTGTGAACAGGGTCTTATGGTGTCTAACCTCTGTTGGTGGACCCTTCTGCATTCTTCTCCACATCCCTGACTGGTTCCTGTCTCACCAGTCCTGGTTTGCTGGTTTCTCCTTGCCGACGATCCTAAAAAGTCAAAACATTTGTTTGTCATCATTTAGTTTCTGGAAACAAATAAAGTGGTTTGATCTGTCAAAGTTTCTCATAAACCTATGGAAGGATCCAAACCCTAAAAAAAGCTAGGTTTGAAAAGGACAGTTGTCACAAATGGACGAAATATTTTCAGGTGTTTAGATTTCAAGAACTTGCGTTTCCAGCAATGTGGAAACATCTTACTCTTCTTGGAGGACTGGACTGGACCGTGTTGGCTGGTAAGGAGATAACAGGGAAGTCGTCCGACAGAGCAGGAGGTGGAGATGAGGTGGCGGGTGTGCTGGAGGCTGGCGTTCCTTTCCCTCCTGATCAAACCAAAACAACCCAACATTCAGGTGCAGGTCTAGAATAAACATTAAGATAGGCGACATGGGTTCAGGACGTACCTGATGTGCAGTGGAAGCGACTCGGAAGGTGTGAGGCACTGTGGGAGAGCTCCAAATTGGGCGACATGCCCCTTGAGGAAGGGGGCGTGGCCATGCCACACAAAGAGGAGGGGCTCCACAGAGGGTCCTTCCCCCCGCAGGAAGAGTTCAGTTCACAGGTGGAGTTCTGAACAAGAGAAAGAAAGAAAGAAAATGAAACCACAAAGGAGATATAAACAAACGCGGGTTCGACAAAGTCGATTATGGCCCGTCGCTGAAGGCTAAAAGGCATATTTTAACGCAACTAGGCCTGTCATGATAACAAATTTTGTTGGGCGATTGTCTCGGAAATTATTGCGATAAACGATAATATTGTTTGAAATTTGACAATAGTTAGTAATTATTGTCAAATTTAAGAAGAAATGTTGGTTAATTTTTGTGTGTAATACCTTTTTTGACCACTGGATGGCAGTATAAGACTGTTTGAACCGAAGGACGGATAGTGAGGGAGCGAGCAGCGTGTTTCTAAGAAAAATGGGAGGGAGGCCCCTTGATGTGACATGGGCTGTTGCTCCTTCCTGTTTTTTGTTTCTCAAAATGATGGATGCTCGGTAATGGTTTGAGCTCTTTAGCATAGCATTTTTCACACAAAGCTTTTAATAAAAAAACAAGTAAACAAGTTCTCAGCTTCTTTTTGCAAAGAAAAAACTACTTTTTAGAAAGAAGGCCCGGGTTTCAACGGTGAGTTTTGGAGCTTTGACAAGACGGAGGTTTTTTCCCCAAGGTCGGCCTGTTAGCTTAGCTCGTAGCTTAGCTTCTCAACTTGGCTGCTTTGAACGATCCAAAAACATAATTTTGGACGGTTAAAACTGAATTTAAAGAGAAAGGGAGGGGTCAGTGAAGAGCACTGGAGTTTGAGCCTTTTGTCATCCAGTGTCTTCAGTAGAAAGAGAGAGACACGAAGAAACGATAAAGCCAATAAATGAAAATGAGGTTGATGATTTTAATTTATCATGCGATTCATTGATTTAATGTTTATCGCAACAGGCCTGAACGCAACTATGAATGTTCTACTTTAGCAAACACAAAAATAGCTATAACAGCACTTTATTTCATAGCAAATGAGCAAGCTCCGTTTTAAAACACTGCCTTTAACTATTGGAATCAACTGTCTGTTAGCAAAATATCTCATGAACCAGCAGCCAAATTTTATTGTAACTTTTAGAAAGTAATCATTTAAAGAACTAACCAACTACAAATGATTCATGTTTGTTTGATTGATCAGCTTAGTTTGAACTTTAAAGAGAAAACTGGAAAATGTATCTACAGAAGCTGTTTGGCTGTATGCAAAAAATATTTACAGACATAAAGATGCATAACTACATTTATGTAAAAAATAGTTTGGAGCCAATCCATTACACAATGGACACTATATCTAAGCATGCTTAGCAAAAACTAAAATGTTTGTCCAAATATTTTTACACATATTGATATAGTCGAGAGTAAAAAACATATTTTGATACATTTTCGTCATTTACAAGTCTGGACTAAAACAGCTACAACTCTGTTCATCACAGAATGATCTTTAAATGCCCTGTAAAATCTTTAAAATGTCTTCTAAACTGTTAGTTTGTTATTGTTCAGAGTGTTTTGTTTGTCCACCCTTTAATTTCACTGACACCGTGTCCTGGCATCACTCCCTGGTCATTAATTACTGACCAATCCCGCGTCCTGAAACGCAGTTTTTGACAGCTTTGGATCCTGTTATGGATGGTCTTACCTGCCGTCTGGAGGTCTGTGGGCTGCGGTGAGAGGGCTGTGTCCCTGAGAAGGGGGGCAAGGACAGGGGCGGGGGTAGTGGCTGCCGCGGAGTGGAGAACGGGGTCGAAGAAGAGCTTCCTGTTGTCAAGAAGACAAACGGTCTGATCAATTTATGAATTAACGCAGGAAAATGAGCTGAGGACAGAAAACACACAAGCCTCTGAATTACCGGAGTCGTAACGATGTATAGAAACGTTCCACGTTTTATGATGAACTGTAACTTAAATTTTATTTGTGAAACTGGAGCAAAAAACTCATCCTGTTGTATACTGATGACTGCACACATGATGACCAGTGAGTAAAATTAGCTGACAACCAAATAGCGACAATCTACGCACAAACAAATCCCTGTAGAAAATGTCACAAAATGTTTTAGCCCAAGTCCGTCTGTTAAGCAAAATACGTTAAGCAGCAGTTCATTAAAAACAGGTCCGATTCTGTTACAAGCATCAGCAACATGTCCACAATGCATTATCTGTAAACACAGTTCACCGTGCCGTTTACAAATGCTGCTTAAAGCTCTACGATGCAAAGAAGTCACCGTGTGCTAACGCTATTCACAACAAAAACGCCTTATTCTCGGGGCCAACGCTCAAATAAAATGGATCGAGGCTCAATGGTTTTCAGGAACAACAGATGCAACACCCTCCATATTAAAGAAGAGTGGGACCAACCAGCCTGTTAACAGCACAAAGATCAAAAACCTGCCTCTCTGATGGTATAGGGCTACATTAGTGCCATTGGAAAGAGCAGGTTACATACAGTATCTGTAAAGGCAGCAATAATACAGAAATGCATATACAAGTTTGAAATCTGCATATGCCCCCATTCACAAGAAAATTTTTAGGGAAGGGCTTGCATATTTTAGCAAGACCATGCTAAACCACTCCATAGGCGTTGCAACAATTATATGTGAAGGGGACTTGTCCCCCTCACATTTAAAAAAAGATTCATTTGGACGCCCCATTTACCATGAAATATTAGTTCACACAGCGCTGTTTCTATTTCTTTGTGAACAAATCCATTCCCCTTGATTAATAGGAGAATACTCAAACTACTAAAAGTCCACTCCAGGTTTTCCTAGTTGCCGGCAACAACTCACCAGAACAGTGTTTCTCAGAGGTCACTTGGCTTGGCAAAGCGCTCAACTCTGAGGGGCTTTTTGTGGACGGAGCGGGGAGGAGGGAGAAACACCTCTGTGTTGTGCGCCAGCTTAGCGCTATATTACTGTTGGCAGTTGTCAACTGGGGAGGGGAGGGTGTATAGGATGCATGGGAGAAGTGGAGCGCTATGTCTGAAGCATCTTAGCTAGCTCGTCTGTATTGTCCTGCACTAGCTTAGCGCTACGTTAGTGCTGGTAGTTGTCGAACTGGGGTGGGGGGTTAGGATGCGTGCTCTATTCACACAAGGAGGGCTGTTGGTCAGGCTACTTCTTGTTGTGCTCTCTAAAATAGTTATTGAATCAAGGGTTTACATATGTAGGTAAACTTGGATGTTTAACAGTCTGTTAAAATACACCAGAATGCAGGAAATGGCATCTACTTTATAAACTCCATCAGCTGGTCTCCTCAGTCCTTAATGTTTATAGACTGTTGCTAAAAGAGGAGATGCTACTACTAAAGCACCTACCAAAGGTTTGTGAAAACTTCTTCATTCAAACCAAAAAATAACTATTTTGTTCTATAAACTTTTTATTATGCTGTAAAAAGAGTGTCACACTTTAGAGTTTTCTAACCATAGCTGCTGTGGAGGTCGGTGTATGGGCTTGAAGCACAGTCTTGTGGCCGCAGGTGCAGCTGGGGATTAAAATTTTCAGGCATGGTGGTGTAGCCCTCCTCACAGGAGGCCTCCTTGGGGTCTAGGGACACTTTGGCACATTCAATGACAATATCGTGGATCTCGTACTTTTTCCACCTAGAATAAAGCATAGCACAGCGAGGCAGAGTTAACGTAGACTTAAATGAAGGAATGAACAGTATGCACGTGTATATATTTAACATTTTTCATCTTTATAGGCATAGCAGCAAGGGTTTTACCTGGTTGGGTCGAGCTCGTGGTCCTTGGTTCCCGTCACCAGCTCGGGGTGTATGCGGACATGTTCAAGCATCGGCTAAAGGGTGTGCAACAGACTCATCTGTCATTTTTCAATAAAATAAGCAGGAAGTAGCATCAACATTAGGGGTGTAACAAGCTCTCGTGCCGCAGATCTATGATCCAGTTACCAGATTAGATCCATTTCGTGTTGGGTTGAAAACTGTCTTGCAAACCTAAAAAGCCCGTCTTATGACTTTATCTGGTGAAATTGTTACTAAAGATGGCTCCACCATAATAGTTTTTGTAGCAGCAGTTTAAACAAACATGTCCGGCACTAGGACCATGCTGTGCCTTTGCTGAAGCCGTGCTGTAAGGAGCTTTCCCCGCTCCTCCCGTTGCCTCTGCAGCTACGTGCTGAGAGGAAGAGTCTCCATTGAGCATTTGTTTAAAATAGAAAAGACTCAGTTTTCACAGGGATTTGTTAACTTAGAAGATGAAAAAATAGTTAAAGTTTTTAAATTTGTTAAAAGGAAAAAGTCAATCAAAATTTGAGATGGATGTAAAAATAAAATCTAACTGTACAGTTCATTGCTCTCCACACAAGTCGTTTAGCTACCTGTATTCATCAATGTGAGCAACTTTTCTCTAATAAAAATACTGTCATGAAAAACTCAAACAACGTAGTTTCGCTCTAATGTCCTCCTCAGCCAGGCCTGAGAGTTTCTACGTCTGTCAAAGCAGATCAGTCTATCCGAGTTCATTTTATCCAAACTGTCTTTTTGTTTGTCCTGTAAATAAAATGTGAAACATTTGTACCCGTTTTAATTTTTACTACCGGTAAGTTTAATTTGAGCTGTTTTGATGGACTTTTGCTAAACGTTTTCTTTACAAAACAATAAAAATAGTGATTAAAAAGTCAGAATCCAGTACATTGTTTGTTCTGACTGATAAAAAGTTATATTGAGAAAGGGTAAGTTCATATTTCTGTATGAAATATTTAAAAGAGTACACAGCTTTAATGACAGATCAGAAGGGCGTGTAATGTTGAAGCACCATTCTAAGTTCTGACTTGACCCATGAGAACCAGCCAGGTGAGGGACCAGTCAGTTGAATTTGTAGAAAAAGCTCAATTTCCTCAAAAATGTTTTAAAAAATCTCGTCAATACAGGATTTTATCTAGTCCCGTGAGACGTGCGTCCTGTTACACCCCTAACAAACAACAAAAATCTCACCTTCACCACCTCCTCAAAGGTTTCCATGTTCTCCTTCATGCTGTAATGGGAGCGTAGGTAGGACACAAAGTTGCACGGGTACATGCCGTAAAGCCTGTGGAAGAGTGAGTAAACGCTGGCGTGCAGGTGGATTAGGTAAACCTCTGAAACATGGCCTGCGTGTGAAGGAAAACAAAATATCTCATAAAACTACAAGTTAAAAAAAGTTCTCAATAATCCAGGTAGAAATCCAACACTGTTCAGTCAGGTCATCTGGACGGTTTCTTTTTTTGCTGAGACGTTTCATCCAAAGGACTTCTTCAGTCCGAGGAGACGCCAAACAAATTGATTCTGAACAGTTTTGTGGGAGCAGCGGTGTTCAAAGCGTGTGAAAAAAGTAGCGGCTTATAGTCCGTAAATTACGGTAATTAACAAAACACACAACAAGTTAAATCACGCTGCAGAACTTTTAACGACTCGGGTAGAAGTTTTTACCTGGATTCTTGAGGTTCCATGATGCCAGACGACCAAAAATATCAAAATACTCCCACAGGTGTTGCTTCCCAGCTTGAGGGATCATCGGCAGCAGAGTGATCAGCACCAGCACTCCGGTTATGAGTACGACTACATCTGTGTCCGTCTGCCAGGAAATAAAGCTTTTACATTTAGAACAGGGACAGATATTAAGGAGACAAGTCTAAAAATAAAAATAAAAACAAAGACAGCTTCAGTCTTGATGGTTCTGAGCATTTGTTAAGATTTAAGCAATTAAGCTCCAGATAAGTGAAGAGCAGCAGGTTTTTTTTATGCTTGCCAGAAGAAAAATGCAATATTTTATACAAAAAAGGGTTCGACTTCAAGAAGCTTTATAGCTTTTATAGGAAACCTTTGCTGTTTTCTTCACCGAGTCGTGTTTTTGTGGCTACCTTGAGGCATTTCAGCAGAGAGAGCAGCAGAGGGTAACGGGCGATCTTGTGGATCCAGGACGGCTGTTTGCGGACTACATGGCCAAGAAGCATGAGGGCGGGCAGCCGGCAGGCCTGTTTGGTCAAACAGTCGTTCATCTTGTCTAAAAGGTGCTGTGGAGGACAGACGGCAAGGTTAGCTGCGGAAAATCATCGTTCAATATGGAAGGAAAGGACATGCTGATTGTTAATCGTAAACTAAAACTTTATGCATCAGTTCATCAATTAATTTAATTTTTGGGTGTCTCTTTCTAGATGTCGCTGTGCGAGTGGCGGAGGACGCCCTGGACAGGTCGCATGTCCATCACAGGGACACAAAGACAAACGAGACAATCACTCTCACTCACACCCAGGGACAATTTAGAGTTAGCAGTTAACCTAAAATGCATGTTTTGGGTCTGTGGGAGGAAACCGGAGTACCCTTGAGTGCACGAGGAGAACAGCCAAACTCCACAGAGAAACGGGAGGCGAACCTGCGACCTTCTTATTAGGGGTGCACCGATAAATTTAATTTTGGGAAATAGGAAATCGGCCGATACTTGCATGAGAAACCGATTTTACAGATTTTTTTTGTTTGTTTTAACAACAATTGTCTGAACTTCATTTACATTTCAGAGCACTACATCATGGCCAGTTAAAACAAGTTTGTATTGTTTCTATTGTTCAAGGGTCTGTTTTTCAATAAAATAATATTGGAAAATTGAAGGTGCGTTGTGAACTTATAACACCTGACAATGTCGCTTATAAAACAAAATCGGTATCGGCCAAAATCGGAATCGGCAGGTCAGACTTTTTAGAAATCGGTGCTCGGCCAGAAAACTACAATCGGTGCAGCCCTACTTCTTATTGTGAGGCAACAGCATTAACCAGAACGTAACTGTATTTTTAGTTTGCGTTTTTCTTAATTCATATCTTACACCTTATCACTGTTTTTATTTTGCATTTTATTGTTGGATGTAACTGGGACCTTGTGTACCATCACGTGCTGGAACGACAATAAAGAAACTCTGGCTCTGAACTTTACTGTGCTGCTCCAAATTTTGCATATGTGCAAGAAAAATCTTATAGCTGCTTTATTCTAAGCTTAGAAACTACAACGATTTGCATATTATGAAAGAACTATGAAATAACGTTTTGCAGTCATTGGCAAACACCAGACCAAACACCCTGAGGCTGCTTTTATTGTTGCTGGTGTCTTTAACCACTCCAACTTGAAGACAGTCCTCCCCAGATTCCACCAACATGTCTCCTGCCACACCAGAGGGGACAAGACTTTGGACCATGTTTACTTCAACCTGGCTGGAGCATACAGAGCAACACCCCTCCCCCACATCAGACCATCTCTCTCTTTTCCTCACACCTCGGTACTCACCACTCCTCCAACGTGTGAAACCCACTGTGAGGTAGGAATGTGCAATATGGTATAAAATTCATATCACGATATGTATTGTGAAGGGTGGCGATAACGATGTATATCGCGATATGAAAAAATGAGTCTGTGGCTTTGACCAGAGGGTCTCGCAGTAAAATCACACAACACAGCGTTCTTTTCACAGATCAGAGAGCAGGTTTCTCTAAAGCTGACCCAACGCTTACTTTAACTTTCCATGGAAAAAAAAACAAAAAAACTTTTGAAGGAACACGTTTTGCGCATGCGTCAGAATACGGCAACTCTACGGCAAGCCGGCCGTAGTTAGCTTGTAGCTTCACTACTTAGCTCTCAAAGAAAAAACTAACGCCACACGCACAGTTTTCAGCTCAAAAAAAGTAACGATTAAACTGACAACTCTGATTTTACATCAGACACAGCCTTACTGCAGTTAGCCGGTAGAAGACAAATCTATATCGTAGGCTAAATTTCTATCGTTTCTACCGTGTACCGTTTATATTGCGCATTCCTACTGTGAGGACAATAAAAGTGTGGCCAGAGGGGACAGACGCTGTGCTCCAGGACCGGTTCAAAAACTGGAATATGTTCACTCGCACAGACTTGGAACAGTACGCCTCATCTGTACTGGACCACATCTCCACCACTGTGGACAGTGTCACCACCCAGAAACAGATCACCATGTACCCCAACCAGAAGCCTTGGATGAATCAGGATGTATGTCTCCTGCTGAAGGCCCACAACATTACCTTCAGATCAGAGGATGCACAGGCCTACAGTACACCCAGGGCTGAGCTGAAGAGGGGCATCAAAAAGGCCAGACACCACTACAAGGGGAGGATAGAAGAACACTTCTCCAACTCCAACCCCCGACGTATGTGGCAACGATTCCAGATTCATACAGATTACAGGGCCATCAACCCCTCCCCCGTCTCCTCTGATGTCTCCTTCCTCAACGAGCTCAACAATTTCTATGCTCGTTTTGAGAGAGGGAACCCAACAACTGCAACCAAGGCAGATGTGTCTCCAGACCACCAACCACTGACTCTTTTCCCCACTGATGTAGGAGCGGCGCTGACCAGGATTAAAGTCCACAAGGCTGCGGGTCCTGATGGCATCCCTGGACGTGTTCTTAGAGCGCGTTCTGGGGAGCTGGTAGGAGTAATGATGGACATATTCAACCTGTCCTTGGCCCGTGCTGTGGTACCGACCTGCTTCAAAACCACCTCCATCATCCCGATACCCAAAAACTCCAACCCATCAAGACTCAATGACTACCGTTTGGTAGCCCTCACCTCCATCATCACAAAGTGTATTGAGCAGCTGGTTCTAGTACACCTCAAATCCTGTCTCCCCCCCACCCTGGACCCCAACCAATTTGCATACCACCAGAACAGGACACAGAGGATGCAGTTTCTATAGCGCTGCACTCTGTCCTCTCACACTTGGACAACAAAAACACCTTTGCCCAGATGCTGTTCAAAGATTTTTATAGTTCAGCATTCAACACAGTCATCCCCTCAAAACTCATCACAAAACTCAGACTTAGGCATCAGTTCCCTCATGTGCAACTGGTTACTGGACTTTCTGACTAACTGACCCCAACATGTCCAGCTGGATAACTACTGCTCACCTACCATCACTATAAACACCGGTGTACCACAAGGCTGTGTGATGAGTCCCTTCCTCTACTTCCTCTTCACAGATGACTGCAAACCTGACGATGGTTCCAATACCATCATTAAGTTTGCAGATGACACCACGGTGATCGGTCTCATCAAAGACAACGATGAGACCGCTTATAGGGAGGAGGTGGTTCGTCTGGCTGAGTGGTGTGACACCAACAACCTGCTGCTCAACACTGAGAAGACTACGGAGCTCATCGGGGACTTCAGGAGGAACGCTGACCCACATCCACCCATTTACATCAAGGGGACAGTGGTGAAGCGTGTGAACAGCTTCAAGTTCCTGGGTGTCCACATCTCCGAGGATCTCACCTGGACGACCGGCTGTTCGAAGCTGGTGAAGAAGGCTCACCAGCGCCTTTTCTTTCTGAGGACTCTGAGGAAGAACCACCTGTCCTCAGACATCCTGGTGAACTTTTACTGCTGCACCACTGAGAGCATCCTGACCAACTGCATCACAGTCTGGTACGGGAGCTGCTCTGCCTCAGACTGGAAGGTACTGCAGAGGGTGGTGAAAGCTGCCCAACGCATCACCGGAGCACCACTTCCTGCCATAGAAGACATCTACAGGAAGCGGTGTCTGAAAAGGGCTGGGAAAATCATCAAAGACTCCAGCCACCCAGCACACAGACTCTTCACCCTCCTGCCCTCTGGGAGGCGCTACAGGAACCTCCGGACTAAAACCACCAGGTACTGGAACAGCTTCTTCCCCACAGCTGTCACACTCCTGAGCTCTGCCTCCTGACATCTGAACAACAACAACTGTCTGTATTCTCATACCAACAACACATGGACTGAAACACCACTTTCATCCGTTAGCCCACTACTGTACAAAATGTACACATAATCTACTACCTACTGTTCATAAGTACTCACATACTTATATATTTTTTTATTTTATACAGTTTGTTTATACCCCTTCATATTTATAACCTGTTCATAGTCTGTACACTCATAACCTGTATATATTTATACTTATAGCATATTCAAAACAACTTAATGTATATTGTATACTATGCTTTTGCTAAGCACTTCTGGATAGATGCAAACTGCATTTTGTTGTTTTGTACTTGTGACGTGCAATGACAATAAAGTTGAATTATATTCTATTCTACATTGCATATCCCTCTTAGACTTGTAATTGTATACATTATTTTAAACGTGTCTGAATTTGATGCCAACAACTATTACAGAAACAGACAAAAATACACAACAGATTCCCCCACACATTCTCCGCAACACTCAAGCTCAGTGGTGGAGGGCTGATGGTTTGGGCTCCTTGCGGTCATTGAGCCGACCACGAGCGATGTGACACTGAAAAAAGTCAGAGAGAAACCACCACTGAGGCTTGTTGCTTCAAAAGGAGGTTCTACAAGGATTAAGGTCATTTTTCACAGCTTTGATATTTAGACTCTTTGTTTAAATCTACTGAGTGTTTTGTTAACTTTAGGTTAAATTGAAGTAATTTTAGAACCTGATAACTCTGATTATGTCCTGATTCATCAAAGCCTAAACCTGAAAGAGGGTGGACTTTGGTTTTGTTGTGGGGGACTGTAAGACAGGATAAGAACGCACCTACTGGCATTATATTTAGTGTCAAAGCAAAAGTCCGGTTTATGCATAACCACGTGAGGTTCTGACCTTATCATGTGGCTCTCTGACGGACGAGAGGATATGCATGGCCTGGGCGGAGTTGGTCTCCAAAAAGTAATCCACCAGCCCGTTCAGCAACATGGAGCCTCGCTCTTCAAAGACAACAGGAAGGACATTTTAAATGGGTTTGTTAAAATGAGAACACGTCCGCACGTCAGCTGGTGTCGACGTACCGGTGTTGAGCTGCTCGTTGATAAGGCCTCGGATCTCTTCGAGCTGCTGGAGGTCGGAGGTCTCCAGGAGTGGGAGGAGGTCCCCCACGTTGGGCTGCTCTCGGGCCATGGTGGTGGCAGTGCTGGAGGAGGAGGCCGCACTTCTCTCACAGTCAGTCCTGGCTTGCCTGGAGGACTCCTGGGGCCCACCCACCAACACAGTCTCCAGGCACCTCTGCCGATTCAGAACCAGATTTAGCTCGGAGCTCTGATCCGGGATTCTTTGTTGCTCAAACCGTCACACTAACAACTAAACAACAGGAAGAGTTTGCAGCTAACGGCGCTTCCTTTGGCTGATCCCTAAAGAGATAAACTCAGAATATTTCTGCAGAACCAATAAACCGAAGTGAAGTTGCACCAATTTAACAAACATAACAAACAGTGTGTTTAACTGTGAGCACATGCTGGTACTCTGTTAGCTTAATATCTAGCTTCAAACACAAATATTTCACTCAAATATTTAGAATAAATTTGAGCCGTTTGCTCACATTATGTGTTTAGAGGCTGCTGATTTGCACTCCAGTTATTTCACATTTTTGATGATTATCTTTCAAAAGGGCACAGATGGGGCAACAGCTGTTCAGTGAAGTTTCTCTGCAAAGCTCTGGCATATGGTGCTAAAAACTGAAACTTCGACCACAAAACGATCTGAACACAGAGGAAAAGAAACAAAGGCAGCGTCGGATAGAGTCATTCTAATGTAAAGACCAACGTTATATCTGGGTTTTACCTTTATCTATAACGATGTTGTCCACGCATAGACAAACAACCTTCAAACAGAAAATGTGCACAGTCTAGAATAGATCCCCGAGCATTTTTTTTAAATAAAAACTGGGCGAGCAAAGCGTGGCCGCACGACCCGCTGCTCACAAACGCTCATAATTTGGTAAGAATGTAACTTAAGTTTATTTTCTCGCAATAATCCCATATTTTTAGTTTCCAAAACTCACAGCCCAGGAGAGAACACCTTGAGGTCATCATTGCTGATGTTTTTATGGCTTGGCATTGTGGTGCACCCACCAGAGTAGCAAAAACACCTGCTTTGATCAGTTAATCAATACGTTTGATCAGCAGCGCTTGGCTGATACTGAACTTTTTTAATTCAACTGAAACAGCAAGGGCGGACACCCCCCCACACACACTGTTTTACACTTTGGCTTCATTTGTGTTTAATTAGTAAAGTGGAACCTGTTGAGTGGTTTTGTTCACATAAAATCTGCACGAAGCTGAACTTGTTTTGTTTTCATGACTCTATAGTCGGCCTGTCACGATAACAAATTTGGCTGGATGATTAATCGTCTCAGAAATTATTGCGATAAACGATAATATTGTTTGAAATTTGACAATAATTAGTAATTATTATTAAATTTAAGAAGAAATATTAGTTAATTTGTGTGTTGTACCTTTTTGACCACTAGATGGCAGTATAAGACTGTTTGAACTGAAGGATGGATAGCGAGGGAGCGAGCAGCGTGTCTCTTTAAGAAAAATGGGAGAGAGGCCCCTTGACATGACATGGGCTGGCTCTCGTTCCTGTTTTTCGATTCTCAAAATGGCGGACGCTCGGTGTGGTTTGAGCTTATTAGCATAGCATATGTAAACAAGTAAACAAGTTCTCAGCTTCTTTTTGCAGAGAAAAAACAACTTTTAGATGAAGGCACAGGTTTCAACCGTGAATTTTGAGTTGAGCCTCTTGTCATCCAGGGTCTTCAGTAGGACACAAAGAAACGATAAAGCCGATAAATGAAAATGGAGGTTGATAATTTTCATTTACCGTGCGATTAATTGATTTATTGTTTATTGCGACGGGCCTACTGTATATTTCTGTAAAGAGCAGAGCTGAGATTAAATTGGAAACCAGAATTGGTTTGGATAACGGTGACTAGTTGATTTGTAATTTAAACGATGCCCCGTGAATAAAAAGTGGTTTAACTTTGTTATAATTTTTTGAATAAGACCATTGTTCCAAGCAAAGAGAGCGCTACAAACCAAGCTACTGTGGATCAAGGCCAAAATAATAGAGGGTTTCTTCTACTTTTTACAAAGCAATTTTATAATTTTATAGCCTTATCTGTTCAGTGAAGTAACACAGTTCATTACAGTTTCTTCTCCTCTACTTTATTTCAAAGCAAATAAAAGCAGAGTCCTCCTGTAGCACAACACAACTGTCTTACTGTTATCAATCAACAGCTGGCGCATGTGGTTCGGATACAAACACGAGCGTCTTGCGGGGCCGGGACACAAACATGAGCTGCAGTCGGTGTGATCCCAGGCAGCCTGGGAATGTTCAGGATCGCACAAAGAACCTTTATGCAGCCGGAGCGCCTCCATGTACGCGCTGGAAAAGACATTAGGCCGTGCGCGAGCTGTTATCAGCCTCCTCTGTGGATATTCAAAGAAGCTCCACCATAAAAAAAGCCTCTTCTGGTGATTTGAATAAATGATTTTTGTCAGTCCAACTGCCCAGTTGCTGAGTTATGAGCGGCTTGTGGCCATAATTCCCTGGAATAAACAGAGCTAAAACTATTTTTTATTAAATCATGCAAATGTCAGATTAAATAGATTAACGACCATCACATTTTCTATGAACTCGGCAACAATATAAACCTTTGTTTTGTCTGAATAAAAATCTTAACTTTTTAAAATATTTTCACGCAGAAATATATGCATGGATCAGTAACGTCAAGTTTAAAACATCTGAAATTGTTTCAACTTTTCTCCATTTGACTGGCCGTGATTCAACTCATAAAATAACGGTGATAGATTGAACCATAAAAAGCAGGAAATGCAGTTAAACTCCTTTTATCTATAAAATACAGCGAGGAAGAGAAGTATTTGAACACTCTGCGACTTTGCAAGTTCTCCCACTTAGAAATCATGGAGGGTCTGAAATGTTCATCTTAGGTGCATGTCCACTGTGAGAGACAGAATCTAAAATAAATAAATCTGGAAATCACAATGTAAGATTTTTTTAATAATTTATTTGTGTGTTATTGCTGCAAATAAGTATTTGAACAGCTGCCAATCAGCATCAGTTCTGGTCCTCAAACACCTGTTGGTCCACCTCCACTTATTATTCTAAATTAGAAGCACCTGTTTGAGCTCGTTAGCTGCATAAAGACACCTGTCCACCCCACACAGTCAGTAAGACTCCAACTACTAACATGGCTGAGACCAAAGAGCTGTCCAAAGACACCAGAGACAAAACTGTAGACCTCCACAAGGATGGAAAGAGCTATGGGGCAACTGTCAAGCAGCTTGGTGAAAAAAGATCAACTGTTGGAGCAATTATTAGAAAATGGAAGAAGCTAAACATGACTGTCAATCTCCCTCGGACTGGAGCTCCATGCAAGATCTCACCTCGTGGCGTATCAATGATTCTAAGAAAGGTGAGGAATCAGCCCAGAACTACACGGGAGGAGCTGGTCCATGACCTGAAGAGAGCTGGCACTACTGTTTCCATGGTTACTGTGGGTAATACACTAAGATGTCATAGTTTAAAATCATGCATGGCACGGAAGGTTCCCCTGCTTAAATCGGCACACGTCCAGGCCCGTCTGAAGTTTGACCAGGACCATTTGGATGATCCAGAGGAGTCATGGGAGAAAGTTCTGTGGTCACATGAGACCAAAATAGAACTTTCTGGTCTTAATTCCACTCGCCGTGTTTGGAGGACGAAGAATGATGAGCACCATCCCAAAAACACCATCCCTACTGTGAAGCATGGGGGTGGAAGCATCATAATTTGGAGTGTTTTTCTGCACATGGGACAGGACGACAGCACTGTATTAAGGAGAGGATGACCGGGGCCATGTAGTGAGAGATGTTGGGGAACAACCTCCTCCCCTCAGAGCATTGAAGATTTTTTTTTTTCCATTGACCTTTATTTATCCAGGTAGACTCACTGAGCCACGAGAACTCATTTTCAAGAGAGACCTGTTTTGATGTTGACGGTACTGGGAGGTGAACCTGCGACTTTCAGATCACAAGTCCATCTTCTAACCTCTGCTCCATCACTCCCCCAATGAAGATGGGTCGTGGCTGTGTCTTCCAACATGACGATGACCTGAAGCACACAGCCAGGAGAACCAAGGAGCGGCTCCGTAAGAAGCATATCAAGGTTCTGGAGTGGCCCAGCCAGTCTCCAGACCTAAACCCAATAGAAAATCTTTGGAGGGAGCTCAAACTCTGTGTTTCTCAGCGACATCCCAGAAACCTGGTGATCTAGAGAAGATCTGTGGAGGAATGGTCCAAAATCTCTGCTGCAGTGAACCTGGTGACAAACTACAGGAAACCTTTGACCTCTGTCACTGCAAACAAAAACTACTGCACCAAATATTAACATTGATTTTCACAGGTGCTCAAATACTTATTTGCAGCAGTAACACACAAATAAATTATTAAAAAATCTGACGTAGTTTTTCTGGATTTTTGCTGTTGTTTTAGATCATGTCTCACAGTGGACATGCACCTGAGATGAAGAGTTCAGACCCCTCCATGATTTCTAAGTGGGAGAACGTGCAAAGTCGCAGCGTGTTCAAATACTTCTCTTCCTCACTGTAGCAACACGAAAGCAGCCAGCTTTTACAAGCAAGGTGCAGAAAATTCTATTACTTCTGGAAATCTTAAGATTCCTCCAGACATCGCACCTGGTTTGTAAACTGAATTTACGGCTGCAGCGGGAGGCAACAATGCCTTTGCCAAATTTGTCAGTAAAATATCTTGGGGAAACTGGACAAATTATAAGTAAATGTGCAAGTGGTCATTGGATGCAAATCTGGAGTCAATCTGATTCAAGATTGTGGCAGCAGCCAACTGATCCTATAAAACAAAAGGGTACAGTTCTGTCATTTTTACAGATATTATGCTAACATTTGGTGTGGTTGTACTCCAAGTGCTACTCAGAGCATGACTTTTTGCCTAAAAGATCAACTGACTGATGACGTGTCTCTTGGGTTCCTGACTTACTATTTTACACCTCAAACTTCTTTAGTCTTCTACTTGATAAGATAAAATGTGAACACATTTGGATTTTTAGCAGCATGATGGCTCAGTGGTTAGCACTTTTGCCTCACAGCAAGAAAGTCCTGGGTTCAATCCCCGGTTTAGACTCTTGAGTCTTTCTGTGTGGAGTTTGCATGTTCTCTCGGTGCTGCGTGGGTTTTCTCTGGGTCACAGGTGAGAAACATGCACGTTAGGCTGCCTTCAGCTCCAGGACTCCTTTGCTAAAAAGATCTGTGATCTTAATAGAGTTCACCTGGCTAAACCAAGGTTAATATTAAATACATTTCTTGTATATAGAAATAAAGATAAACACTTCCCAGCAGTGTGCTTCAGGGAAATTAAACCTTCTGATTGTTTTGAATCAAATTTGTCTTCCAGGTGGCAAAATGTTAAACACAGACCAGAACATAATAAAAACCTACAAGTGCGATATTATTGATGATGATTGCGACATCAGTAGCACTACACCCTTTCCACATGTCTCTACTTTTCTACGGTCGCCACATCCTTCATCATTGTTGCTTTAGCATTCACGCTACATTCTTTTAAACTAGCTGAGGGAATTAAGGACAGTGGGGGTTGATCTGATTGTTAAATGTATTATTTGCATTCAGTTTGGATCTGCAGTTTACTGCATGTTGCACAATCCGTTATTACAATGATCATTTTTCTATATCATGTGCAGCCCTAGTTGAACAGTTCATGAAAAGGGTGAGAGGAAGCTTCTATTTCTTGCATCTTTCCTAAAAATAATAACTCTTGATGATGGGGAGTGACACCGGTGATGACTCTGGACATTTTCACACATTGCAAGGTTTTCCTGTGATTCACAGCAACTCCTACACCAGGAAGTGACGGAAACTTTATCTAGAAACAACAATAAATATTTGTCCACTTTCCTCAGTTTTAGGCACACGCTGCACAATAACATGCGATCATGGTCGGGGACAGAAAGTGAGCAAAAAGAAGCCAAAAGCTAAAACAAAACCTTTTAAAGACCCGAAGAAAATTGGGGAAAGTATTGATCAAGACCACTTTAAAATGTTACAAGAACGTGTGTCTGCTTGGAAGCAGAAGATAATGAAACTAAAGGTGGTTTAAAACCTTTGCAAATGAAAAGGAACTGTGCAAAAAATAACAATTCTGTGAATTCACTCTCATACAGTTGGTAAAACAGAGGAGAAAGACGAGTAAATAACATCGACCAACATTCAGTATTCCTGCTCGACTCGATTTTAAATGATTGTGGCCTTAAAGATAAAAGAAGTAAAATGCAAACCGAATGTTATCGTGATAAAATATGAGAGAAGATTACAGAAAGAGCTGCTGTTTGTGAGGTGACCAGAGGCTGCTGCTTGTCGTAAACAACCAGAGAACAATGGGCAGGGTTGGGTTGACTTTATCCGCTTAGAAAAACTAATTAGATTCTTATTTGTGGCAAACCAGCCGCTGCTTCTACAACTACATAAAACACGGATAAAATCCGCGTAGACTTCTGGTACATTAAGCGAATCAATCACCGGGTATACCTAAAAAAACAAGCCCACCCCACCGCCGAGAGCTAACGTTAGCTTTGAGCAGCGATCCACAGTCTGGGCAGGGATTAATTTATCCTGTCAGTCCGGCCCACTTGACTCCAAAGCAAGCAGAACCGCTGGCCTCCACTTAAATATAACTTATGCGTTAAAAATCGATTAAAATAAGCCACGGTTTACGTAAATAATCCAACCTGTTTACCTATTAGAGTAGAAGCACTCCACAGGGCGCCGCCATGTTGACCACCTCACAGCCCATTCTACCGAGGTGTGCCTCCGCCGTCGGACTACACGTAAACTAATCCCACAAGTTAGCGCCCCGGGTGGCAAACAGCTGCGAACGTAACATTTTTAAGCTGAATCTACCAGTTAGTTAAATAAAACGGAACTAACGTTCGCCCTCTGTTTCTACACTACTTGTCAAGGTTCATTACCTCCGCAACAGGTTTGTTTTCCCATCGCTGTGAGAGGAGGGCTGGAACTGTGTGTAATGCGGTTCGCGTGACCTACATGCAAACAGCGCATGCGCAATTCGCTCTTCGCGTTGAAATTTAAAAGGCCTAGCATCCTCTGGAAAATAAAATTATCTTACTGGAGCAGTTTTCTCCACAAATGTCGAAGTTGTGATTGATCATAAACTACTGCTTCACTAAGTTTAGCTCAATATATAAGAAATTGACTATAATTGGCCAATCTCCAAGAGGAGGGCGGCCATCTTTAATTGAATCGACTTTACAAGTAAATGTAAAATAAAAATATGATTTTTTTTTATCCTTCCACAAATCCATTCTAATCAGTACAAAATACCACTTCTGTGCAAAGAGATGCAATTACAATGAACTGCAAAATCAGACTTCGAATAGATAATAAAAGAATACACTGCAATTTAAATTACTGTCATTTAAGACTAAAATCAAAAGAAAAACAAGAAGCCATTAAGATGCATTGAATAAATTAAAATCAAACTTTATTTATAAAGCATATTCCAGACAACAGGGAAGAAGAAGTGATGCAGAGGTTAAAGAAGGTGGGCCTGTGATCAGAAGATCGTTGGGTCAACTCCGGGTACAGACATCAAAATGTGCAGATAGGTGATCCCCACCTGCTTCCACCCTCATTTGCCCCACTCTGGGCCCTTGAGCAAGGCCCTTAACCCCCATCATCTGCTCCCCCGGGCACCCTAGATGGAAGCTCTCTGCTCCACACAGAGGGCTGTTGTAGCTCGGTGGTCTGTGGTTGCATCAGGAAGGACATCCGGCGTAAAATAATTGCCAAATCTTCGTACAAATTAATTCGCTGAGGCGACCCTTGAAGAATGGAGCAGCCAATAAATAAATAAATAAATTCCAGACAACAGTGTGTTTACACCAGATCAAAAGAAAAGTAATGAGGCAATACAATAATAAAAACACAAAATCGTTTAAAACAGCGACAAGTTGTAAAATACAATAAAAAAGAGTAACAATAAAAAGAAAAGTCCGAAGGAACTGAGTAACACTTATTAATGAGAAAACACCAGACTAACACCAGTGTTATATGTAAATAAAATATTTTGAAAACATATATTGTTAAAAATAAAATAAAGCAAATACAATTTAATGTTTAAAAAGATGCAACAATGATTAAAAAATAGTCTGAAATGCTATAATTTTTATTTTATCAGACTGCAGTGAATAGACATGGCCACCAGATGGCGCCATTTCACTTCAACTCTGTTATTGTTTTAGAGCGCTGATTTCTTCTTCGCTGGACTCTGTTAACCTCTGACAGTTTGTGTGTCTTTGGAGGAGACTAAAGTCACAAAATGATCCCTCGGACTTTTTAAATCCTGCACACAACAACAGCTGACTTTTTTTTTTTTTTAACTAAATCCTGTAATTCAAACATTAGGGAGGTGAAGACATTTAAGTGGGTTTATTTGTCTGAAACATGTACATCAAAATTCTGAATTTTGTATATTTTAGTTTTAAAATTTTAAATATATTAAATAATTTGGATTTGAAAAAAAGCAATAGAAAAATTATATTACCTGTGAGAATGAACGACTGGATATTTGCTGAAGAAGCTAAAACTGACTTTGGTAAAGCTAAAAGAAGCTGAATACCAGCTAAAACCTAAAAGGCTAGCAACGAGCCTAAAGTTGCAAAAATGTTCCTTAAAGCTGAAATGTAGAATAAGGTTAACTGAAAGCTTAGGATGGCAACAATAAGCAAAAGACTAGCTTAAATCCTAAAGAAGCAAAAGAAACGTCTGCACAAAGTGTCCTAATGTTAGATAGAATCTTTAAATAAATTAAAATAAACAAAAAGGTAAAGCTAAAAATACAAAAGACGATCTAAAAGCAGCAAAACAATAGATAAAAACTAAAAGTAGCAAAATGTTATATTTTAAAATGCATGAAAAAAGTATTAAAATGAAAAATAAAAGTAGCAAAAAACTAACAAAAATGTGAATATGGGAAAAGACTAGCTAAAATAAGAAAATCCAAATGATATGCCAAAGTAGCAAAAAATAGCTAAAAGCA
>NC_056515.1:37634676-37648831 GCF_014905685.2 Nematolebias whitei | reverse complement strand
AGTAAAATCAGACGATAGCTAAAAGCAGCAAAAGGCTAGCTAAAAGCAGAAAATGATTAGTGAAAAAGGCAAGGTAAAAGTAGCAAAAAGCTAACAAAAATGTGAATATGGCAAAAGACAAGCTAAAAGTTAAAATAAGAACAACCTAAAGGATATGCAAAAGTAGGAAAAGACTAGCTAAAAGAAGCAAAAGGTTAACTAAAAGCAAAAAGTAGAAAATAGCAAGCTAAAAGTAGCAAAAAGCTTACAAAAATGTGAATATGGCAAAAGACTAGCTAAAAGGTAAAAGAAGAGATATCCAAAAAAAATTCAAAAGTAGCAAAAGATGAGCTGAAAGCAGCAAAGGGCTAACTAAAAGCTAAACGTAATAAGCTAAAAGTAGCAAAATTCAAACAAAAATGTGAATATGGCAAAAGATGAGCTTAAAGCTAAAATAAGAAAACCCAAAAGGAAATGCAAAAGTAGAGAAGACTAGCTAAAAGCTAAAAGTATAGCAAAAAGCTATAAAAGTAGCAGAACTGTAAGAAAAAATAAGTTTGCTGAAGTGTATTTAGAAGAGAAGAACAGAATAAAGAATAAAAGGTTGCAAAGAAAAGTCACAGCTGAATGAGCTGAATGTTTATAAGAACAGCTAAAGCAGCACAAAGTCTGCAGAAGTTGATCATAAAAATCGTGCAGGAACATAAATACAAACGGAGAGGAGTGAGGCAGCAGCAGCATAAATAAATCCAAACATTTCTGAGCTCTGCTGCCTCAGACGAACTTTGTGTAACTGTTCTTCTGTGTTTTTAATATTCAAATGTCCACCTGCGGCTCCGCGCGCTGATTGGCTGAAAGCAGAGTCAGAATCTGCTGCTGAATTATCTGATTGAAAATCAGGGAGGGGAGAAAAGCTGCGAGCAGGACTCTGATGCTTTTACAGCTGCTGAGCTTTCCCAACTTTTAGGAACGGATTTTCTCCTCACAAGGAAACCATTTTTATTATTATCCATAAAAACATCAAAGTTTGTCTCCGTGGGAACTCACCGGTGAGGAGATTCTTCTTATTATTATTCTAAAACGACCTAATTATTATTATTATTATTATTATTATTATTACAGTTTTATATGCTTACAACAATGAGAAATAAATAAAACATTGAGTTTAAATGTGCGCAGAGTTGACCCGGATCCTCTTTAAATGGTAAATAAATGTTAAAGGCGAGTAAACATTAAATAACTGTTTGTGCGCATGCAATGCGCGCGTTGACGCGCAGTATTTGCAGCAGGACCGTCATGCCGCGCTCATTCCTGGTGAAAAACAAGCGCTCCTCTTCCTACAACGTCCACAGGAGCCAGGAGGAGCCGGAGGAGCCGGAGGAGCTGGAGGAGCCGGAGGCCTCCACGCGCGGTGAGACTCCGTCATTTTGTCCTGATGAAGGGACGGTCCACGCGCAGATTTCACAGCTGATTTAAATATTTGACGTTTTATTTTTGCATTAAAATTAAGTTTGTTGCTAAAAAAAATCAACTAAAATGCTGAACGAGCTCTGCCATTTTTTTAAATAATTTTTTTGCTCCAACTTTGTAAATAATGATCGAATTTTCTGGAGTTATTAAAATTAAACCGCAGCAGTTTAAGGAATATTTTGCTAACACACATCTTCCCTGTTTTTCTAAGCTGTTCGCTCCCTCTCTGATTTGTTGCAGTTCCATCGCAGGCCTCATCAGACAGGCCTGGCTCAGAGGGGGGGCCTCCCCCTGCAGACCCCTGCTCACCTGAGCATGGACTAGAGGGGGCGGGGCTTCAGTGTCCCCTACCTGTCCACCCAGAGACAACCAAACCACCTGTGGTCCCCACACAGCCATACTACCTGTCCGGTGAGTCAAAGCTCCGCCATTAGAGTGTTCGGGATGACTCTCAGCTACCACCACACTAAATTTTAGCTTTTGTGTTGGCTAAGTCTGATTAGCTTTGGCAGCCATCTTGAATCAGGTTGACACCAAAAGTGAATTGGCTGTAGATGTTCATCCAAATGTTGTTGACTAAAGAGTCTCGTGAAAATTCTGTCAGTGGTTCTTGAGATATTTTGCTAACAGACAGAGAATGTTGACTCTTGAAGGCAAGATTTTAAACAGATTTTTTATTTTTTTTATGGGCAGGTTGCACAAAATAAAAGCAGCAAAATATTATGTCATTATTAGAAGTAGAAAAATTCTATTTAAAAGCTAAAACTAGCGAAAGACTAGCTAAATGTAGCTAAAGGTAAAAGGATATCACTACAGATAAATGTAGCAAAAGGTTTGGTAAATGTAGCAAAAGTGCTAGCTGGAAGCTAAAAATAGGAAAAACTATCAAACAACAGCTAAATGCTATCACAAACTAGCAAAATATTTGCTAAATGTAGCAAAAATTCTAGCTGGAACCCCAAAATAGAAAAACTATCAAAAGGTGGCTAAATGCTAGCAAAACTAGCAAAATTAGCTAAATTAATAAATAAAAATAATAAAAATACATAAAATAAAAACAGCTAAAGTTTAGCTGGAAGCTACAAATAGAACTATTATTAAAAAGTATCGTATAAATGCTATCAAAAATTAGCAAAAGACTTGCTAAATGTAGCAAAAATGCTAGCTGAAGGCTAAAATATCAAAAAGTAGCTAATGCTATCAAAAACTAGCAAAAGTTTTGCTAAATGTAGCAAAAATGCTAGATGAAAGCTAAAAGTTGAAAAATATCAAAAAGTAGCTAAATGCTTGCTAAATGTAGCAAAAGGCTAGCTAAAAGTAACATTAGCAAAGAACAGCAATATGTTAGTGCTAAAAGTAGCAAAACGTTAGTTAAAAGTTAAGCACTAGCTAAATCAGTAAAATGTTAATTAGATGTTAAAGTACCAAACCATTGTGAAAGTAACAAAAACCTAGCTAAAAGCTAAATATAGTCAAATGCTAAGTAAATCTAAAAGGATCTTATGGCTAGCTAAAAGTAGCAAAAGGATAACTAAATGCAACAAAAGACTAGCTATAAGCTAAATGAGCAAAAAGCTAACAATAGCAAAAATCTAGATAAAAGCTGAACAAAGCAAACTGTGAGCTAAAAGCAGCTAAATATTAGCCAAAATATAAAAATATGTAAAGAAACAAAAAACTAGGTAAAGTCTAAAAGTAACAAAAAGCCAAAGATGATTAGGTTTGGTGGCCATCTTGAATCAAGTTGACTCTGAAAGGAGATCTGTTGTAGATGTACATCCATTTGTTTCTGTCATTTGTATTACGATGTGTCCAGTAGCTCATTAAATATTTTGCTAACAGACATTGACCAAAGTTTGTAAAAACAAACCATCACGTGACATTTTATCTCGGCGCGTGCGATGAGGATGACTCACCACACCAACTTTAATCTGTAAAACCAACAGAGTTAGAGCCATCTTGTTTTTGTTAAAGTCGATTAGCTTCGGCGGCCATCTTGAATCCTCGTCGCCGCGCTTCACTCCTGCACCGTAGAGAAATCTGTGAAAGTTGACGTTCGGTGCAGGACAGATTTGTCTCGCTCCAGTTCAAACGGTCTTCACAGAAGATTTACGTGTTCAGGCACCAAAAGGTGGCTGTTTTACTTGAAGGTTAAAACTCTTTTGTTCAACTGAAACGAGTTAATTTGCTCCGTGCAGAGCCTCACGTGGCCGAGTATCCACCTTACTACAAGCCGACGTACGCCTGGGAGCCGCTGCCTTCCTCCTACGACCTCCGTCAGCTGAGCTTCAGCCCCACGGTGCTGCAGCACGCCAGCAGTCTGTACGGCCCCCACATCAGCCGCAGCCCCCCGCTGGAGCAGCCTCTGGACTGCAGCACGCACTACTCCCCCACCTCCAACACCTACCACTGCATCACCTGCGACAAGGTGCGCCGTTGGTTCCGTTTGTTCTCAGTGCAGAAGGAGACGCCCGTGCTGACGCTCTGACTACTCTTCAGGTGTTCTCGACGCCCCACGGGCTGGAGGTCCACGTCAGGAGGTCCCACAGCGGGATGAGACCGTTCGGCTGCAGCATCTGCAGGAAAACCTTCGGCCACGCGGTCAGCCTGGAGCAGCACATGAACGTCCACTCTCAGGTCTGTCAAGTAATGTATGAATGTTCTGGTTCAGAGAGTCATTCTGTCTGGTTCAGGTTCTGCTGCAGAATTTGACACTTTTGATGGTCGGCCATATTTTTTAAAGGCTGCACTTTAGCCACGCAGCTTTAAGCTGCATTCTTGTTCTGACACGTTAAAAGGATAGTCTGGTCATTTTTGAAGTGATGTTCTGTCAAACAGTTATCAATAGTTAGTTCTACTGTAGTAATAGTACATAAAAGTACTATTGTATCCTATTCTGTTGTTACAACCCCATCATCTATAACGTGCTGTGAAAACAGAACTGTTGGATAACGTGCTCTTTCTTTTTTAAATGTTGTCACATTTGTTATTGAAAATCCATCCATTATCTTTTATCCACTTCTTCCTTTTCGGGTCGCGGGGGTCACTGGTGCTCATATCCAGCAGTTACTCTGCAAGAGGCGGGGGACACCCTGGACATGTCTCCAGTCCTTCACAGAGACGACCATTCACTCGCTCACTCACACCTAGGGACAATTTAGAGTTACCAATCAGCCTAACATGCATGTGTTTGGTCTGTGGGACCAAACTCCACACAGAAATGCCCCCAGCCGGGATTTGAACCAGCAACCTTCTCACTGAAAGGGAACAGCTTCACCAACTGCAAGATTCAACTTGTGCGTTATGGAAAATGAGCATTCTCTGCCAAACAGCTTTTCAGTGTTTATTGAATTGGTTGATTGAAGTCTGAAGAACCCACACCTATTGGCAATTTAACTATTTATTTATTAAACAAATGGGGGTATCAGTAGCATGTGGAAGAACCATACACAGCCACAACAGCCTGGCACCACCTCCTCATGCTGCTCACCTGCTTGGCCACACACTTCTGTGGGATGACGTCTCATTCTTTAGCCGGCTTTTTTTTGAGTCAGGACGACAGACGGGACATTCTATCCTCTTCACTCCCAAACTCTGGAGGTGGTCTTTGATACATCCTGCCCTGTGGGGGGTCAACCGGGCACGAGATCTATTGCCAAGAAGCATTGTTCTAGAATTGCACTGCTCAAGGTGGCTGCATGTTGGCGTAGCTCTCTTATATTCTTTCTGATATATTGCTTTTGAAAACATAAATACCTCTTTTTTTCTGGATGTAAATCACTTTTTTCGGACGGTTATTTCCTCTGGTTTTGGATGCTGTGCAGCTGGAAGGATTTTTACTGAAATTGGACATTCGTTATGATGCGTAACCATAGCAACAAGGTGGCTTTCTACAAATGAGAGCTGCTGATTAACATCTCAAAAGCTCAAATTCAACTACAGCCCCAAATCCCAAATGAGTTGAAAAGGAGGTGCCGTGGATACATTCCCGTCTACCTGGAGGTGGTGCTCAGGTGCCTGACCGCCGAGGTCTTGGAGGTGGCAGGAAACATGGCTCGTGACAGCGGGTGGACTGAGATCATACCCTGGCACCTGCACTTTTGTTCGCGGCGACAGGGGGCTAGGCAGGCTGAATGGCCATCGCTCAGGGAGGAGTTCTGCCTGGCATTTGGGTGGTCCTGCTGCCCAAGAGGACCTGGAGGTCTGCTGGGTCTGGGTGGACGGATTGGCATCTGCAACCAGTTTCTTCAGATCTGTTGTGGGACAGACTGCTACAAGAGATCCTTCCTGCCCACAGCCATCAGCATCTAGAACAACTCAATGAAACCAGGAAGACCCTTTGGGATTAATAAAGTATTTTTGAATTGAATTCATATGACAAACAAATAATCAACCAAACACAAGTTTTATTACCTTTCCTCCTAAGTTTAGACTCAACATAAATATGTTAAGTTTAGGTTTGTTAAAGTCCGGCATAAAACATTTCTGTTAAGCCAGCCTATTTTTAATGACTTGATCTAACATTTGCATTTTTTTTTTTAAATGTCACAACACTTCCTGAGCAGCCTGGGGCACTTCCTGCAGGAATGATAAAATGTTTTGTTTGCAGAAATAACTGATAATTCTCAGTTCACAGCAGCGTAAAAAGTTTATAAAATATGAAATTGCCCATTAACTTGGAAACTCCACGTTTCTAACATTTGTGTGACGTTTCGTGTTCTTCCTCTTCAACCAGGAAAAGAGCTTTGAGTGCAAAATGTGTGGGAAAACGTTCAAGCGCTCCTCGACGCTCTCCACGCACCTCCTCATCCACTCCGACACGAGGCCGTACCCCTGTCAGTACTGCGGGAAACGGTTCCACCAGAAGTCGGACATGAAGAAGCACACGTACATTCACACGGGTAACTCTCTTGATTTACGTAGCGATCCGATCGGCGCCGTTATCGCCTGCTTTCCAGGTGCTGCACGGAGGAATTGTTTCCAGGAGCAATATAACTGCTGATAAATCAGAAAAAGGAGCGCAAGCAAATTTCCTGCAGATTTGCATATCTGGTTTTCTTGCTTCGCACCTATAAAAGGAAGTTTTGTTTAGTTGACAGCATGTGTTTGACAAATCTGAACAATGAAATGATTCTTTGGGTTATTCTTGGGTATTTTATGGCAAAAATTATTAAATTAACCGGTGCTGTTTATATTAATGGGAACTTGCATTTGGCATCAGCAACAAAAACAACAATCTACGGTAATTAAAATGTGTAACTGTAAGTGAGTTTTTATTTTTCCCTTCTTCCTTTAGGGGAAAAACCTCACAAATGCCAAGTTTGCGGGAAAGCGTTCAGCCAAAGCTCCAACCTGATCACCCACAGCAGGAAGCACACGGGCTTCAAACCGTTTGGGTGCGATATTTGCTCAAAGGGCTTCCAGCGAAAGGTGGATCTCCGCCGGCACCACGAGAGTCAGCACGGCATGAAGTGAAGACGAACCGCGAGCCCAAATGTTTGTACATATTAGGTTTCCAATTAAACAGTAAAGTGTCATTATTGCAGTTTAAACACCGTCTGTTTGTGGACATCGCGGGAAACAATAAGCTGTGACTCATCCAAGTAGTTTAAATGAAAAATAAGTAGCTCATTTAAATGTAATATATTAAAGTATTTTTTATAGATGTGTGTATGAATGGGAAATGCGCAGGTATTTTTAGCTGCTTTTAAAAAAAGGTTACGAATGCCACGTTTAGTTCTGTTTGAAAACGTTCTTTGCTGATGGAAGTACGTGGGTGATAAAAGCTGAAATAAATGGTGATCTGAAATCAATAAATGTCTGTCTTTGTGTTGCAATAACTATGAAAATAGTTATGTGTAAATCCAAAGTGGGATAATTCTTTGAATGAAATTAATTTTAATTCTGATATAGAATTAAAAAAAAAATGCATTTCCTGAGAAAATGCAGTGTGAATGCTTATTGCAGAAGAACTTGCTGAGAAACAGCTGAAATTAGCTAAAAGCCATGCTGAAATGTAAGAACAAGCCTAAATTAGCCAAAGAAAGCAGAAATAACACATATTTGGTGAACTAGGTTTCAATAAGCAGAAATTAGCACAACAATTAGGAAATTAGCTAAAAAGGATGAAATTAGCAAAAAATGTCTGAAAAGTAGCTGAAAGGCAAAGCTTACCAGAAGGAAGTGGAAGGATCTGAAATGAGCTCCAAAAATGTAGAATTAGCTGAAAAATCTAAACTTGTCACAAAACAGCTAAAAAGTAGCTGAAACTAGCAGAAAACTGAAAAGGAGCAAGAAGATGAAATTATAGCTGAAATAATTGGGCGAAAGTAGCAGCGATGGCCACAAAAAGTGGAAATTGTCTGAAAAAAGCAGAAATTTGCAAGAAACAGCTGAATAGTAGCTAATAAAGCATAAGCTTAAATTACCAGAAGGAAGTGGAGAGAGCGCAATTGTGCCCAATTAGGTTGAACCCTGTACTGGCTCCCCTCAAGGATGTGTGCTGAGCCCCCTCCTGTTTACTCTGCTCACGTATGATTGTGCAGCTACACATCCAGGCTGTCACATTGTAAAGTTTGCAGATGACACAGCGGTGGTGGGATGCATCACAAACAATGACAAGTCCAGCTACAGGCAGGAGGTGGAACAACTGGAGAGCTGGTGCAAAGAGAACAACCTTCACATCAATGTGAAGAAGACAAAGGAGATGATTGTGGACGTCAGAAGGAACAAACACACATATCCCCCTGAACATAAGAGGATCTGCGGTGGAAGTGGTCTCCAGCTACAAGTACTTGGGTGTGCACCTGAACAACAACCTCAGCTGGAGCAACAACACCAACAGCCTGATCTAGAAAGCTCATCAGAGACTCTACTTCCTCAGACGGCTGAGAAGAGCTGGTCTGGGAAGCTCAGTCCTCACCTCCTTCTACAGGTGTGCAGTGGAGAGCATCCTGTGCCAATGTGGCATGGAGGCTGCACAGCTGTAGAAAAAAAAAAAGCTCTGCAGAGAGTGGTGAAGGCTGCACAGAAGATGTTGGAGTCAGTCTCCCCACCATCACAGACATCTACACCTCCAGATGCAGGAAGAGGGCCACCTGCATCATGAAGGACCCCACTCACCCAGCACACACACTTTTTGCCCTGTTCCCCTCAGGCAGAAGGTTGAGGAGCATTAATTGTAGAACCACTAGACTGAGGAACAGCGTCTACCCTGAGGCTGTTAGACTCATGAATCTCTAACCAGAATAATCACTGTGAAGAATCATCATGTTGCTGCTGATCTGTTTCATGTTGCTGCTGATCTGTTTCATGTTGCTGCTCATCTGTTTCATGTTGATGTGTTCATGTATGCTCATCTGCTCACACAGACTCATGTTCGTGCTGCTGTTCGGCGTATTGTTTTCAGTGTTTTTATGTTATTAGTGCTTAAGTGTATTTTTAGCTGATGTTTTTCTTAGTTCATTTCTTAGATCTTATTCCTGATTTTATTTTACATTTTATTGTTGGATGTAACATGAAACCCTGTGTACATAATCTTGTTCCACCACATGTACCACATGTGATGCAAATGACAATTTTAAAAACCTGTTTCTGAAAGAAGCAGAAATTAGCCCAAAAAAGTGGAAATTATCTGAAAAAAGCTGAAACTAGCATAACTAAGCTGAAAGGAGCATAACAAGCTGAAATCATAAATAAGTTAATTAAGCTGGAAGTAGCAGAAATTACCACAAAAAGCTTGAAGTTATCTGAAAACAGCTGAGATTAGTTAAAATATGTTAAAACGGTAGCTGAAAAAGTAGAACAAGCTTAAATTATCAGAAGAAAGCAGAAAAAACACTTTTGCCAAATTAGGCTGAAAGAAGCAGAAATGAGCACAAAACTGTGAAAATTATCTGAAAATGCTGAAATTAGAGAGAGAGAAAAAAACAGCTGAAAAGTAGCCAAAAAGCATAAAGTAGCTTAATTTACAATAAGGAAGTGGAGAGAGCACAATTTTGCTTTATTAGACTGAAAAATGTTGAAATTAGCGCAAAAAATTTGAAATTATCCGAAAAGGCTAAAATTAGCATAAAATGGTTAAATAGTGGCTGAAATAGCAGGAAAAAGCTGAAACAAGCAGCTATATGCTGAAAGGAGCATAATAAGCTTAAATGATCAGAAATAAATTAAAAGAAGCACAAACATGTTGTAGCTAGCAGAAAGAATCTGAAAGGAGCACAAAACATCCGAACAAACAGCTGAAAGTTGCTGAAAAAAGTTTAAATTTCCAGAAGGAAGCTGAAAGAAGCTGAAGCAGAACAAAATGTGAAAGGAGCAGTAAAAGGTTGTAAACAGCTCTAAAGATCTGAAGGAGGTAAAATGAGCTAAATTCATTTTCTATGAGGAAAAAAAAGTGGCAGAAAAGGCTAAATGTTTCAAAAAGCTAAAGTTGAACCAATACCAAAAGTCATAGCAGGATTGTCCTGGAAGAGCTGAATGTTTTGATTTGTGGTTTACTGAAATAAAATGAAAACGTACGGAAGAAAAATGGTTCACAATAGAGTGAATGCTTCATAAACATTCAGGCAATAATGAATTGTTTGACAGAATTTGAATGAATCAGTCTGAAATTGTTGAGACTGGAGTTTTTTTAAAGATGGCAACAATCCACTCCGACGAGCTGTTAGCTCGTTAATTTGGTTAAACTGCACGGATTGCGCAATCCTTACTCCATATATGTACCTTGAGCCTGGATACTGTTAATGATGATGAGAAAACTAAATATTAACATTCCTGTTGTTGTTCTCATTTACCATCCATCCATCCATCCATTATCTTTACCCGTTTGTTCCATTTTGGGTCACGGGGGTCGCTGGTGCCCATGTCCAGCAATCACTGTGCGAGGGGCGGGGTACACCCTGGACGGGTCGCAAGTCCATCACAGGGCCACATAGAGACAAACAACCATTCACTCTCTCACTCACACCTAGGGACAATTTAGAGTTACCAATCAGCCTAACATGCATGTTTTTGGTCTGTGGGAGGAAACCGGAGTACCCGGAGAAAACCCACGCATGCACGGAGAGAACATGCGAACTCCACCCAGAAAGGCCCCTGGACCGGGGTTTGAACCAAGGACCTGCTCGCTGAGAGGCAGCAGCTCTACCAGTTGCGCCACCGTGCTGCCGTTCTCATTTACCATTTTCCTGCCAATTTATTATTATTTTTTTTTACCACAACTAGCAAAACATTCAAGACTCATCGAAAGGTCTTGTTTCTGCGTTATACGGCTTGGAGGTGTACAGATGTAAGAAACGTCGTGCGGCAGCCATTTACATATTATTGCTAAACATAAAGAAGGATGCAGCCGAGCCAGTCTTAGAAATAACTTTAAAGGCTCGCCAAGCTCGCAGCAATGGTCAAATGTTGTTCCAGACACGGTTATAAAACAATAAAGGAAAAAAAGTGTCATTAATGAAACAAAACCCCTCCAGGGTCTTTGCCTCACCAGTATGTTTCAGGAAATACTGCTAGCTGTAATAAAACTATCTCTGATCATCATAAAACTCTATTCCTCCAAACTAAAGTCCTTCAAAGACCTATCTACAACAGGTAAGATATTAACTGTTCACCACCTCCATCACCACTTCTGAACCATCCTTTGAAATCCGTAAATGATGCTTTTGAAAAAGGAGCGTTTTCATTTCAGATCGGCTGTTTTGTGAGCGTTTCGTGTCCACTTCCTGTGCAGGCAGGAAGTGTTAAAGTCAAAATCTGTTGCGTGACCAGATCTGATGTGCAACAGAGTAATCGTGCAGACTGATAATAGCACACCTGGAACGCCATGCAAATCCAGCTGTTCAGGCTAGAAAGCAGAAGGAAGCGAAAGTTAGAAATGAACTGCAGAGGGGAAAATCAGCTCCACAATCTCAGACCAACGAAATCAAAATAACTTTTTTTTTAAAAGCCATGATTAATTTTGGCTTCACAAACCTTAAACCCATCCATCAGCTTGCTCCCATTCCTGTGCATTTTGACTTAATGGGGATACACGGATTAATAAGCGCCTGTGGCAAAGGGATTGATTACTTTAGTTAACTGTCACCACACCCTTCCAGTCTGTTGGATTTACTTATAACAAACAAATGGCAACACACCACCTTCCTCAAACACCAAACCTGTTAGTGCATCAAGCTGCTCAAGGCAAATCACGTCATCACGTGTGCGTTTTAAATCTGACAAGAGCTGCAGGCAGACAAAAACACGCTCGGCTTTTCAGCTCTGCAGGCTTCGAGAAAAACGTAGAACGACTGACGTGTCGAAATCTTTATTAACGCGTTGTTTCCGTGGCCTGAAGAGCCGAACGAGGACAAAACAAAGCTTCTTTAGAACAACGCAGCCTTGATTTGACAGTATACGGTAAAATGTACTGTCAAATATTCACAAACTGCAAAAAGCTACGATCCAAAACGGGAAAAAGTTTGAATTTTAAAACTTTATGCAACAGTTCAGGTCTTACGTGATACGATTCTGGAGTTTGGTAGAACCCATGTGCAGGCAGGACTAGGAGAACTGAATATATAATATAATATATATAATATAATATACAAGACAATGAGGAACACAGACGCTAACGGACATACAATGACAAACACCTGGGGAAGGACAACAAGTGGTGGATGCAGGAGCGAGAAACACTGAGGAAGAAAGAAGACACAAGAATTACACAAACACACACAGATCTTCTCAATGCTGTGGGGGTTAGTGGAGATGAACAATTACTATCTTACCTGCTCTAGATTAGAGTTGCATTCAGGCCCCAAAAAATCAGATACAACCCGGCCCCAGCCCATAGCCATCATTTCCGAACCCCACCTGTCCTGATGAGTTAACAGTAATTACAGGTCCGACCCCCCCCCCCCCCGGCATTTTTAATTATGCTTTGACTGCTTATATATTTATTAACGGTCAGTGGACGTGCGCGGCTGAATAAAGGAGGCAGAAGATCGAAGCTGAGGGGGTGTTTGTCCTTTCATGGCCATCAAAGCGCATTAAATCCCTGCTTCTGTCTGCATTCTGCATTATTCAGACATGGACCCTGCTCTGACATTTCAGTGCTTTGGGATCTCGCCTGTTTGGGTCGTCGGCCGTGCACGTCCGCTGAGTGTAGCGGCTGAACGTCCATCTGGGTGATGCCTGGCAGTAGCCAACCGGTAGTCCCATCTGAAGCTGAACTGAACTTTATTTTACCTCTTTCCAGGTCCGTCAGCGCACAATGAAATGGCCACGTGCCATATAATAGGATAGTATGGCAAGCCATGTTACCATATAATAGTATAGTATGGCAAGATATGTTGACATATAATATGATAGTATGGCAAGCCATGTTGCCATATAATTGAATTGGGGCTGATAAGCTGATGCAATCAAAAACCCGGCCCACCCATCCAGCACATTATCATGGCCCGGCCCAAAGCTGGGCTGAGCCGGGCTTAAAAATGACCCGGGTTAGAAATGACAGCTCTAATGTAGATAGCTGTTTGATTGACCTTGGTTTGGAAACTTAAAAACTTAAATCTGACCAGATGAGCTAATGGCTAATCTGAACAAGGCCAAGACCAAAGTGACTCGCTGACATCTTAAAACAACTTCAATCTTTATAAAACACAAAACACTTGATACAAACACAATCTTTAAACCTTTATGTTTTGTACGGTTATTTTAATTATTGTTATTTTGCAGCCGCAACTCAACAGCTAGCTGCAACAGCTGCTAGCTGTAGCACCGCTACATGTTGTAATATTTATGTTAGAATAACCACATTGTTAGAAGTACATTAAACTGTTTTTATTTTTTAGACTGGAGCTATTTCAAGACAGATTTGGAACGTGTCCTATATAAATTAGCTGTTAGAGCTTCTGTTTGGTCAGAAATAAATTATTTCTCCAATCTGAATTTGTTCACAGAGCTTTCTAGAGCAGGTAAGATAATACTTGTTCATAACTTTCCCACTGAACCCCACTTTATAAATCTTTAACATAATATTCTGCACAACTAAAAGATTGGACTGCAATTTTAAAGTGCATATGGTATACTTATATATATATAAATATATATATATATATATATACATCTGTTGTGGAAATCAGAGTCCGAGAAGAGGATGTAAGTGAGGGCTTACGGTCTGACAAACAAATCTGAGGTCTCTATGCAAAATGTGTTGGCAAATAGGCAGCGGGGTCAGGGTTTGATCCTCCAAATCAGTTAGACCTGCTGGAGCCAAACACGGCAAATCAAAACCTTGCATAGCAACGGAACGCGAGGCCGAGGATCATCCAGGGTGGGACTAAACAAACAGGACATAAGTCCTGAAAGAGGAGGAGCGCTGCTGCCGGGGGTAGCCTGGGGAAAAACGGGAGAAACGGCACCTGAAACATTCCTTCACCCTTTAACAGGTGGACAAAGGTTAAAAAGCCTCATTAGAATAAATCGTTTAGGTTTAATTCAATTTATTTGTGGACATTTCTACCATAAATATATGTTTTATGTTGCTTTACATTGTTTTTGTTTATTTTTTGGGTAAATTAATGGCACAATTACAATTTTCTAACTAAACAAATAGAATAAGCAGAAAACTGCCTGAGAAAAACAACGAGCTGCAAACTTGAGGCGTCACGAGCTCGTGTGTGTGTGTGTGTGTGTGTGTGTGTGTGTGTGTGTGTGT
>NC_056515.1:37626178-37629676 GCF_014905685.2 Nematolebias whitei | reverse complement strand
ATATATATATATATATATATATATAAACATCCCTCAACAAACAAAACAAACACACTGATTTTTATATCAAAGCACTATTTATTGACATGCTTATTAACTATAAGAGGTACAATTAAATTTTAAAAAACATATAAACATATTTTATTTCACTCTTATTTATGCAGGCGGTTTTTGTCTTGAATTTTTATTCTTATTTTTTTAAAGTATGCAGGCAGTGTCATTGAAATTGTAAGTTTCATATCAAACACAAAATGGAACGAATAATTCAGATGTACTGAAAAAGTACATAGAATTACAATAATATTTAGGAAATAATAAAGAAAAAATAATTTAATTTCAACTTTTTAGTTATGATTTATGCTACTGTTTGATTGATTGATTACTCAGTTTTTTTCAGTGTGAATGCTGAGTTGTCAAAAACAAGTGAGTTGTAAAGCTAAGACAAAAGATTAGCTAAATGCCAAAAGTAGCTAAATGCTTGCCAAAAGCTAAAATGTAGCAAAGGAGTAGCTAAAACAGGACTCTTATACATGAGTCCTCAAGGCTCAGACGCTAACCTGTATAAATAAAGGTTGAATTAAAAATAAACAAACAAAAAAATAACAAAAGTGTAGTTGGAAGTTCCTAAAAGGAGCAAAACGCTGACTCAGATTTAAAAGTAGCTAATTGGTAACTCTAAAATCAGCGTAAGAAAACCAAAACAGATCAAGCGCTGAAGATTTTAAAAGGAAACAATGTTCCTAAAAGAATTAACGGCTCTTCATGTATTTATTTATATTTGTAAAGATATTGAAAATTATAAAATTTACAAATCCAAACATTCATAGCACCCTTCTCCTGAATGAGCAGAAGGTTTTGATGAATGAATGACTAAAATAGCCCAATGTCTGCTGTAATGGCTGCACAAAGATAAGGAAATCTACAAAACAAGAAAATAAAAATATATATTCTAAACAGAAAGTATACACTATTTATTAAAATAACAAATCATTGATGTGTTTCAATGTTTAAAAAAAATACTATACTATAAGACGTTTACAAATTTAGTTAACTTATTTGTACAACGATTGAACGATCAATATTTAGATCTCGGAACCTTCAGACTGTACCGCTGTTTCCGCACGGTGTTATTTATCAGTCGGACAAGTGTTCTCTGTAAAGTCTTCCCAACCAGAAATCGTTCCCTCGTTATTTATAACAACTTAGATATTTAAATGGCGGATTTCTCCGAGGTGAAGGTGAACTTTACCCTGAAGGAGCTCAGTTTCTCCGGTCAGAGTGAGGGCTCGGTTCCGGGCAGCTCGCGCTCCTTGGAGCTGCGGGACAAGAAGAGGCTCGTGTGTGTCGAGTATCCGGCGGTGGTGAGCAGCGTGGACAAGATGCTGGAGACTCTGGGAGGAGAACAGACGATAAGCAAAGTGAGGAAAACGGACAAATGGTGCTGCAACAACACTCATCAATACTTCTGTAAGCCTTTAAAGGATTCTCAGTATTTTTATTTGGACTTTAGCTGCTTTTTGTGCACACTCATTTTTAATAAACACCTGTCCAAATTTGGATGACGGTATCAAAAAGATAAAAAAAAGTTGTTTTTGTTGAAGGTGATGGCCCTGTCAGATAGGAATATTAACAGATCCAGTGGTTGAACCCAAAAATCTGCAGAGAATGATCGATTTTTAAATCTGAATGATTCACAGATTAGAGCTGCTTGGATTAACAACAAAAGGTAATACTTTCCTCCAAAGCTGGTCACGTGATGGACTGAAAGTGAATGCAGCTAAAGTCCAATAAAAATATTTAAAGTCCTTTAAATGCTTGTAGGCATGATGTTAGTAAACCTATTCTGTAAAAATATATTTGTTACCCGCCTCAGCGTACTGGCTCTATTTTTGTGTAATCTACTTTTTTAGTTCGTAATTCCTTTTAAACACTTGCTGGATTTATTATAAATCCAGATTTTAAGAATCTGATTGCAGTTCTATTGTAAAGTTTGAACGTGTCTGCTCACATTAATTGACGTAGTTGTCATTTTCTAACCACCGATCAATAATTTGCACCGCCGACCGTGTTTCGTGTTTGTCCCTCAGAGCTTCAGCGACCCAAACAGGCGTCTCGAGCTGCGTTTCCGACCCCAGGACCCGTTCTGTCACTACGTGTGTGGAAACCGTCTCTCGTCCAGCAACCTCCTCCTCAAAGTGCGCCGACGGGTGCGAAAGAAAGACCCCAACGACGCCGAGATCCAAATGGATGTGGTTGGAATCGTAGGAACAACGTACAAATTCCAGGGTAGGATGGAAAACTTTTCAGACACATTCATTCGAAGAGGCCTGTTTACGTTCTCACTAATTGGTTTAGTTTGACATGTGGAGAGAAACTTGATGAAATGATGATTTTTTTTTCTTTGCAGGAATGACAGATTTCCAGTACCTTGCTGTGCATTCACAGGATGGAAAGTCCACGTCTCTGTATGACAAAATCGTCCTCCGTAAACCTGAGAACGAAGAGTTCTTCAACCAGGACGTGCCTTACTTCCTGCCACCGGCCATCTTCTCGCGTCTCGACTGTCCGGTGGATTATTTCTACCGAGCCGACTCCCAGGCAAACTCAACATCCAGGTGGCGTAAAACACAACAACTCCTTTAGTAGTAACTCTGAGTTGAATCAGCATCACAAAAATAAACAAAACTACGTTAAGCAGCTTGTTATGTTTCTGTACGCGTTATATTTTTTTGTGGAGTTTTTTTTTGTCTTTTGCTCTATTTAACTTTAGCTAGACTTTTGCTACTTTTTTATTTCTATCTACCTTTTTTGCTACATTACGTTAAGCTTATTGATAGCCTTTTGCTACATTATGCACTTAGATAGGTTTTTGCCACTTTTACTAGTGTTTTGCTACTTTAAGTTTTAGCTAGTTTTCTTCTTTTAGCTTTAACAACTTTGTTTCAGCTTCTTCAGCTTTTAGATGCTTTTCTGCTACTTTTTAGTCTTTTGCTCTTTTTAGCTTTAGCTAGCATTTTTTATATTTTAGCTACTTTTGCTACTTTTTTACTTCTTGCTACATTAAGCCTTTTGATAGCCTTTTGCTTCATTTTGTGTTTAGCTAGGTTTTACTACTTTTACTAGTGTTTAGCTAGTTTATTTTGATTCTTTTAGCTTTAACAACTTTGTTTCAGCTTCTTCAGCTTTTAGGTTCTGCTACTTTTAAGTCTTTTTGTCCTGTTTAGCTTTAGCTAGCATTCTTTTTAGCTTGACTTTTGCTACTTTTATACTTCTAGCTACCTTTTTGCTAAGTTAAGCTTATTTCTAGCCTTTTGCTACATTTTGTGTTTAGCTAGGTTTTTACTACTTTTACTAGTGTTTCACTACTTTGAATTTTAGTTTATTTTGCTCGTTTTAGCTTTAACAACTTTGTTTCAGCTTCTACTTGGATTATTGAGCATGCATCAGGATATTTGTTTCAGCTTCTTCAGCTTTTAGGTGCTTTTCTGCTACTTTTTA
>NC_056515.1:37555518-37626168 GCF_014905685.2 Nematolebias whitei | reverse complement strand
TTTGTTTCAGCTTCTTCAGCTTTTAGGTGCTTTTCTGCTACTTTTTAGTCTTTTGCTCTTTTTAGCTTTAGCTAGCATTTTTTTTTATATTTTAGCTACTTTTGCTACATTAAGCTTATTGCTAGCCTTTTGCTAAATTTTGCAGCTAGGTTTTTGCTACTTTTACTAGTGTTTTGCTACTTTGAGTTTTAGCTAGTGTCCTGCTTCTTTTGGGAAATAAAAAAAGTTTTTAAAATGTATTTTAAGATAAACACAGGTGATGATAAAACTGCAGACTCTGCTGTGTTCTTAACAAAACTAATGTGTTTTTAAAGTCATTATGTGATGCTTTAAGTACTAACTCATTAATTACTCAGTAAGTACTTTTATATATTCTGATAAAACTAGTATTGGGACACCCTGAAGTGACGTGTATGTCGTTTGCAGGCAGGTATCTGTCAGCAAGAACTTCATTGGCTTGAATCGAGCTCGGCGGCCGCACAACGCCATATTTGTCAGCTTTACTGACCCGCTCGTGCCGACCGAGTGCCTGGAGGCAGCCAAGGTGAAGTGGACTCGATTCTGCCTGAAGGAGAGCGACAAGCAGAACGAGGAGAAGATGAAAACGGTATTTGCTCAGCTGTTGTCTCAGGTCACGCACAATCAACAATGTTATCTTCAGCCAAGTCAAATTGGCGAGCGGCAACATATAATGACGTTACGCAACGCCGCTGAGGTATTTTTGCCTCCGGTATCTAATCTCTGATTAAACTCTCGGTGCTCAGATGTTTGAGAGCCGGCCCATCTGGTCGCGGAACGCGCTCAAGGCCAACCTCAACATCCACCCTGAGAAGCTGAAGCTGCTGCTGCCCGTCTACGCCTACTACATGGTGAGCTCTGCTTTCTATGTCCTTCATGCCGTTTAGCTGGTCCACCTGAAACTGGAGCAAAGCTGCTGAACCACAAGTTGGTTTGTTGCATAAAATCAAAATCAAAGCAAAATCTTGAACAGGATTGGTTGATTTTATAAATTTATAAAACTGTTTATTAATAGGGTGAAGCAAAACAAATGATTTTTGTTTGTATTCCTTAAAAAAAAGTATTTAAACCTGAAAACTTCTTTGAGATCCTAAGTTATCCTCTAGGGGGCGCTGTAATATTTCCACTTCCGTAGATAACTTATCTTTGAAGTAAAAAAAAAAAAAACAGTTAAATATCATGTGGGGCGTATTTTTAGAGCTCAAAATATTGATCATGGCTTCACACGTGCAGCCTCGGTGCTGCTGCGTTCATTCTGTGCCCATCAATAGTTAAATTTCTAAATGTTTAATAAATAATCAAATTGATCCTTGTAGGTGACGGGACCCTGGAGGAGTTTGTGGGTCCGGCTGGGCTACGACCCCCGAAAGAGCACAGAGTCCAAGAAGTATCAACTTCTAGATTTCAGGGTTCGCTGTAGCTCCAAGCACGGTAAAACCCAAACTGTTTTTTTTTTTTTTTAACGTCGGCTTTAAACGCATCTTGAAGTGGCACCGCTTAATTATGACGTTTCTCTTGTTTTTAGGTTATTTACTTCCAGACATACCGGTGAAAACCAAAAGGAGCACCCTCAGCTATAATCTGCCCATTACAATGAACAAAGCAGGTGACGTTAATTAAGAAGTTAATGTGTAACTAGAGAAATCGCATTCCCTGCGCAAGTGGAGTTGTGAATGCTTATTTGTAGAAGAACTTGCTGAATGAGCTCTAAACTAACTTTCACAAAAACAGGACTTTTAAACTGAAGCCCGTTAATGATTTTTTGTGTGAATGTTTATGAAGCATTCAAATTATTTCAACAAATCATGAATCAAAACGTTCAGCTCTTTCAGGACAATCCTGCTATGACTTTTGGTATTGGTGCAACTTTAGCTGTTTGAAATATTTAGCCTTTCCTGCCACTTCTTGTCTCACAGAAAATGAATTGAGCTCATTTTACATCCTTCAAATCTTTAGAGCTGTTTACAACCTTTTACTGCTCCTTTCACATTTTGTTCTGCTTCAGCTTCTTTCAGCTTCCTTGTGCAAATTTAAACATTTTCAGCTAATTTCAGCTGTTTTTTAAGCTTTTTTGTTTTATACTCCTTTCAGCTTTTTTCTGATAACTACAACATTTTTGTGCTTCGAACTTCTTTCTGCTGATTTGAGCTTGTTGTGCTCCTTTCAGCTTATTCCTGCAAGTTTCGGCTGTTTCTATTATTTCAGCTACTACATATAGCTGTTTTATGCTAATTTAAGCTTTTCAGCTACTTACATTTTTGCTCTCGTTTCATTTTTTCAGCCTGATTCAGCTAAAATGTGCTCTCTCCACTTCCTTCTTGGAAGTTCAGTTTATTTCTGCTTTTTTTAGCTACTTTTCAGAAGTGTTTTTCAGCTGTTTTCAGCTAATTTCTACATTTTGTGCTCATTTCTGTTTCAACCTAATTGGGCAACCATTTGGTCTTTCTGCTTTCTAGGCTAATTTCAGCTTGTTCTACCTTTTCAGCTAGCTTTATAGATTTTTTTAGCTACTTTCAGCTGTTTTCAGATAAATTCAACTTTTTCATGTTATTTCTGCTACTTTCAGCCTAATCAACTTCTTTCTGCTACTTTCAGCATTTTCTGCTCTTTCAGCTACAATTTAGCTGTTTTTATGAAAATTTTAGCTTTTTCAGCTAATTCCACTTTTTTTTAGCTCATTTCAGCTCTAACATCTTCCTTCTCGTAGGTTAAGCTTCTTTCTGCCTTTTCAGCTACTTTTGAGATTTTTTTTTTTTTTTACAAATTTTAGCTTTTTTTTTTTAGCTGATTTCCAAATTTTTGTGCTGATTCCAGCTTTTTTCAGATAATGTCTCTACTTTTTTGTGCTGATTTCTGCTTCTTTCAGTCCATTTGAGCAAACGTGTTCTTTCTGCTTTCTTCCACTAATTTAAGCTTGTTCTACCTTTTCAGCTAGCTTTTTAGAAATTTTTAGCTACTTTCAGCTGTTTTCAGAAAAATTTAAGTTTTTCATGTTAATTTCTGCTACTTTAAGCCTAATGCTAATTTCAGCTCGTTTTGCTCCTTTCAGGTTTTTTCAACTAGTTTCAGCTTTTTCTGCTATTTCAGCTACTATTTTTGCAGTTATGCAAATTTTAGCTTTTTCAGCTAATTCCACTTTTTTTTTTTTTAGTTCATTTCAGCTCTTTTTCCAATTCTGGAGTGTAGCTTCTTTCTGCCTTTACAGTTATTTATTTTTTTTTTTTTACAAATTTTAGCTTTTTTTTTTTTTAGCTGATTTCCAAATTTTTGTGTTAATTTCAGCTTATGCTCCATTCAGTTTTTTTTTTTTAGCTAGTTTCAGCATTTTCTGCTCTTTCAGCTACTTCTTTGCTGTTTTTATGCAAATTTTAGCTTTTTCAGCTAATTCCACTTTTTGAAACCCATTTCAGCTCTACCAATTTCCTTCTCGTAGGTTAAGCATCTTTCTGCCTTTTCAGCTACTTTTCAGATTTTTTTTAAGTAACTTTAGCTTTTTTTTAGCTGAATTCCAAATTTTTGTTCTCAGTTCTGCTCATTTAAATCTAATTCAGCAAACGTATTCTTTCTTCTTCTAATTTAGGCTTGTGCTTCTATTTCAGCAACATTTCAGCATGTTTTTTTTAGATAATTTCACCTGTTTTTCAGCAAGTTCTTCAGCAATAAGCATTCACACTGCGTATAATCAAGAAATGCAATTTCTCTAGTATTTTACCACCATACATTTACAGCAACAACGGTGAAACAAACAACTTAAGTAACATTTCTTGGAGAAGTGCATGTCGCCTGCTTCCTGGATGATGACGCTATCTAAGCCCTTCATGGTTGTGTTTGGGATGACTTCCAGTCACTACCATGCCAAATTTAAGCTCATTATTTGAACAACTGACATCCTGAATAACTAAACCAGATGCAGTTTTCATGATTTTACTCCTGATGTACCGTATTTTTCAGAGTATAAGGCGCGTTACATGAAACAAGTTATTTTTGAGCGCCGTGTACATAAAGTCAGTTGGAGCACAACCAGAATTAATACATGAGGCTTACTGTCTGGTTTTTAAAGAAAAGTTAAGGATTTTAAGTTCGCCTTATGAACCCAGAAAAATACGGTAACGTAGATCACAGGTCTCGAGTCCATAAGTCCAGATGTGTTCACTGCCCAGCTGTTCTGAAGCGTTTGCATTCGTCAGGTCCACAGGCAGCTTCCATGATGGATATCCCCTCGCAAGATGGACCGAGCACCAGCCGGGATTCAGCTCCTGTCTCATACCAGCTGAAGGTCGGTGAAGCTCGTCCGTTTCTTTCTCTGTTTCTTCTACAACTTGAACTTTTAAATACCCAAAGAAAATCGTTGATCTCTTTTGTTCTGTTCTCTATAAAGTCTCGGATGTTTATGGGAGAAGTAGCTCCTCAGCTGTGTTTCACCTCCACAGGAGTCCAACTACATTTTCAGAGAAGGGCTGCTGCCGCCTCACAGACAGATGTTCTACCAGCTTTGTGATCTGGAAGTGGACAGGTTCGGCACAGACGTGTTTTTCTTTTCTTTTTTTTAGAATATGAGCTGCATGCCGCTGTTCACAGCCGACAGCTTTGTGCCAATTTAAGCTGCTTTTTGTCCGTTCAGCGTCAAAGAGTTGATCGAGCTGAACAGCGGGAAGGAGCAGGGCTGTGACGAGCGTGACGGCTGGTGTGTCGTCGGCACCACGGACAAGCTGAGGGACATCATCTCAACCATGATCAAGAAGGTTGTGAGAGCCAAGAAGCCAGGTGTGGTCAAACGGAGGGCGTTGCTCTTATCCTGTGTGCGACGCATCAACTGCTACATTTATAAGGAGCGTTGCTGTCACAAACACTAAGATCAAAACAGTTTGGGTAGATTTCCTAATTCTCTGCAACTCTTCATGATTTCATTTGATTCTAGTGGTGAAGTTTTGTAGACAACATCATTTTAGAACGTTTATCTTCACCCATCACTTTTCCCCCTCTATATTTTCCATCAAACTGCTGCCTTAAAATGATGGTTTAATCTTTTATAGGGCGGTGTTGTGAAAAGGCCATGAACAATCATCATCTTACCTGTTGTGGATGGCTGTTTCGGCAGGCTCGGTTTGGAGAAATAGTTTAATTCTGACCGGATGGACACGTTCGCACCTAGTCCAAGCAGGCTCGAGACCAAAGTGGAATGCTGCCGATTTAAAACGTGGACTTGTAAGATTTTTTTTTTTTAAATGGCGCTGAATGTAAACGCTTTAATTTACGTCACTGTCAGTTTTAAATTACAGTTACAGTAGTCTTTCGATTATCGCGGGGGTTACGTTCCACACACCACCGCGACAAGTGAAAAACCGCAAAGTAGGAACGCTACATTTATTTTAGTATTTATATATTTGAAGACTTTGGAAACCCTTCCCACACTCTTGCAACGTTCTAATCTCTTAAACCTACATAATTTTAACAATATACGTATATGTACTGTACAGTACTGCAAAGTTTTACTCTCCATTTCTGCAGAACGGCAGCTCGGTTCCGGTCGGGCTCGGTACTGGTTCTGCAGACCCACCCTGCAGCTCCGAAGCCCACCGCCCCGTCCAGGTTGATGTGCACGTGGATAATTGAGCTTCAGGATTATTTGCAACTTTCCTGCCAGTTCTGTGAGCTTCATGGATCGAGCGTTACTTCTGACTTTGTGTTGCTAAACTTTCCCTCCATTTGGGCAGAAAGCAGCAGCCGGCAGCACTGTTGGCTTCTGGGTAGTGTAGTTCTTTTGACTGGCGTAAAGGCTTGTCCTAAGTACCGTCTCAATCACGTGAGTAATATTAAAGTCGACAGTCATGTGTCGTGTTCAGTCTTGCGTTGAAAAACTGCGCAAGTTGAGCCGTGAAGTAGCGAGGGAAGTAGCAGGGTTATTCAACTGGCGGCCCACGGGCCAGTTCCAGCACACGGGTGACTTCAGTCCGGCCCACTTCATTCTGAGTTTGGGTTTTGGGTTCTGTTTATTGCATTTATAATTCAATGCAATAAAATAAACAAATTTAAAAGGTAACGTATCATTGTAAAACTTGGTTTATTTACATAATGACTTTAATCGCAGATTGTCCGGCCCCCGAGCTGCTGCCTTTCAGAAACTGTGGCCCCCTGAGCAGTTTTGTTGAAGAGCCCAGGACTACTGTATATACATTAAACAATGGGACTCAACAGAATTCAATTGTTTATTCGCCTGGACTTAAATCCTATAGACGACCACTAGAGGGCGCCTGTTTTTATTTGTTTGTTTGTTTTTCAACTACAATGTTTTGCTTCTGTGTTGATTTATTGGTGAAGTGAAGCGCTCCCTGCAGGAACGTAATAATCCTGCCAGAATAACCGTGCAACGTGTAAATGAAATGGCGTTGGCACGAACCACTAAGGAATGTTCCGGAGCTGTTTGAAGATGACAGCAAATCTCCGAGCACTCGGACTAACGGTTAGCTCGTCGAGCCGACCACATTTAAACTCCTTTTCTCCAAAATGAGTTCATTCAAAGCTCTATCTGCAACAAGTAAGACACTGATTGTTCATAACCTTTCCACAGAACGCTACTCTAAAAGATCTGAACTACCCCTTTATGCATCAGAAATGTTTTGTTTAGCAAACTTTTCAAAATTAAAATTCATTTGAGGCGTTAAAGCTGTTTTTAATGGTTGGATTGGGCTTTTTTTTCTTTAAAATAAGTTTCTCTCTTCTTCAGCCTTTGTTCGAGCCTCAAAAAAAAGAAGACGAATAGGTCTAATTTCGAGCTACCCAGAGAGAGACGAGGAGGAAGAGGAGGAGCTTGAGCACAAAGGTGATGATGATGATGAAGAGGAGGAGGAAGATGAATTTCAACCGTCTGAGGGAAGCGAAAACGAGATGGAGACTGAAATCCTGGACTATATGTGACAGAACAACTGCTCGTTTTGACTGTAAATACGTCGTCTTGTGTGCTTTTGTAAAATTTGATTCATTTAGTTAAAACTTAAATAAAGAAACGTTAGTAAATCTTGTGTAAGAACTTTTAGATCTATATACGTCCTTAAAACTAATAAAGAAAATCATGTTTTTACCAAATAAAACAATGTTCCGGATCATAACTGAAAACAACAAAAACAAACACTTCATATTTGTATTATATTGTCTTTATTTTATATTAAAAAACACACAAATGGCATTAAAAAAAACCACAAAGCATTAGCCAAAGTAGAAATTAGCTTGAGGCAATACTGTGAGGCGTGAAATACGGAGAATAATCATGAAATTAATAGAAAACAATTTAAATATATAGATCAACCTATGTTTTAGTGATGCCTTATAATGTAAGATTGCTGTTTTGTTGTGCGTGATGAACATGTTTGGACTTGAAGTGACCGGGATTAACTTTCCAAACTGATCGGAGTTCTGAGATTTTGAGTCGCTTTGAGCAGCTGTGCAAACTCTGCCTTCCTGATAGTCGACGGCACAAACGGGAACACACAAAAAAAGACTTTTTAAAGGCTTTGATGAGAAATTAGGGTCTTTTAGGGTAAATTTATGCTTCATTCAAGTTTGAGTTTTTTATTTAAATGAGTAAATATCCTGTTATTCTAAAGATAAAAAAGTAACTGATGTTAAAGGGATTGTTCTTTAACACCTAAATCAGAGGGAAAGACTAAACAGAACAAAGAATTTTGTTTTTTGTACATATTTTTTTTGTATTTAACTGAAAACTTGGCGTCTTGGATTTAAAGGCACACCAGATGTAACCAAACTTACCAATCTGTCCTCATATAAGTTTAGTTTCCACAAGTGTATCGCGTGGAGTTTGACTTTTGGATAACCCAACCTGCAGCTCTAAATGCTCAGAAAAAAGTGCATAATTGTATCTTCAGGGATACGAAGACTTGTCCCTGAGTAACTCCCTTCTTGTTCCTTCAACAGTGAATACTCATCGATATCCTTGCTTTTGTACATTAGAGATCATTGCATCCTTACACCTTAGAAAAATAGACCCTTAAAATTGTATTTAAAAGTACTTCTTGACCTGTTTTACCAAAAAGTCGTGGTTCCCAAACATCTGACATGGTCTCATCCGATCCAACGTCGTTTATGTTTTCATGATGTACTGCAGTATTCCTGAATGAGATTTGAATCCATAATCTTCCAGTTCGAAAGCAAGCATCACCACAGCTGAGCTGACCTGCAAATTGTTTCTAGATTACCGTAATTATGGACTTTAGGGTAAAACAAACATCATTAGAAACCTTGAAGTACATATTGTATTATTTACCAGCAAATCCACATGGACTTTTGAGATTGTACTCGACATTTAAATGATAAGTATATGTACACCTGAAAAACGTAAATGTACGTTTCAGGTCTTCATAAGGGTACACATTAAGGTTAATCATCATTAGAGGGTACAAAAGTTCAAATTGTACCCTGGGGGACAAACACTGTTTGTCCCCCAGGGTACAAAGACTGTTTTGCACGCACAGACTGGCTGGTCTTCAGGGAAGTCACTGTAAATGAGAGAGAACTGGATCTGGAGGAATACACATCTGCTGTCCTCAGATACATCAGCAAATGGGTTGTAGCTGTCACTACCACCAGGACTGTGTGCTGCCAGAACCAGAAACCATGGTTGAACGCAGAGGTCCATATCGTGCTGAAAGCCAGGGATGCTGTCTTCAGGTCTGGTGACTCACAGGAACTGGGGAGGACAAGGAAAGAGCTGACAGCTGGTATTTAGAGGGACAAAGCCACATACACATGGAAGATCCAAGAACATTTCTCTTCACAGGACCCACAGAGCATGTGGAGGGACATTAAGTGCATCACAGACTATAAAAGTAGAGGTGCACAATGCCTTAGGGACCCATCACTGCCTGATGCTCTTAACAGGTTCTATGCCCACTTTGCAGACTCATCTAGCTGACCCAGCACCAGACTCACCTCACCATCTGAAGAGGATCTTCAGCGTGACCTCAGCAGAAGTAAGGGGGGACCTTCAGGAGGATTAATCCTCACAAAGCCATTGGCCCAGACAACATCCTGCATCCTGGAGATAATGTGCCGATCAGCTCTGTGAGGTGCTGACCGATATCGTTAACTCCTCCCTCATCCTGACAACTGTTCCCACCTGCCTGAAGACTGCCACCATCATTCCAGTTCCTAAGAGCTCTGCTCTGCTCTTAGTGACTGGACTGAATGACTACCAGCCAGTAGCCCTCACACCGATAGTCGCTAAATGCTTTGAAAGACTGGTCATAGCCCACATCAAAGCTACCATCGATCTCAGCAAGGACCCGCACGAGTATGCATATCACGAGAATCGATTAACAGAGCATGCTATCTCCTCTGTGGTCCACACTGCTCTCACCCACCTGGAGCAGAAGGACTCCTATGTCCATTTGCTCTTTAAGGACTTCACATCTGCCTTCAACACCATGATCCCGCAAATCCTGATGGACAAACTACTCAAACTAGGACTAAGCCCCTGCCTATGCAACTGGGTCCTGGATTTCTTAATCGACAGACCACAGTCTGTGAAGATCCACAACTTCTCCACCATAACCCTCAGCACTGGCTCCCCTCAGGGCTGTGTGTTGAGTCCCCTCCTGTTCACTTTGCTCACATATGACTGTGCACCTACCCATCCAGGCTGTCACATTGTAAAGTTTGCAGACGATACAGTGGTGGTTGGATGCATCACAAACAACAAGTCCAGCTTCAGGCAGGAGGTGGAACAACTGGAGAGCTGGTGCTGGAAGAACAACCTCCACATCCACAGTGAAGAAGACAAAGGAGATGGTTCTGGATTTCAGAAGGAGCAAACACAACCAAACATAGGAGGATTTGCAGTAGAAGTGGTCGCCAGTTACAATTCCTTGGGTGTGCATGTGAATGACAACCTCAGCTGGGGCAACAACACTACCAGTCTGATCAAGAAAGCTCATCAGCAACTCTACTTCCACTGGGAAGCTCAGTCCTCACCTCCTTCTACAGGTGTGCAGTGGAGAGCATCCTGTGCTCCAGAATCAATGTGTGGCATGGAGGCTGCACAGCTGCAGATAGAAAAGCTTTGCAGAGAGTGGTGAAGGCTGCACAGAAGATGTTGGAGTCAGACTCCCCACCATCACAGACATCTACACCTCCAGATGCAGGAAGAGGGCCACCTGCATCATGAAGGACCCCACTCACCCAGCACACACACTTTTTGCCCCGCTCCCCTCAGGCGAGGTTGCAGAGCATTAAGTGTAGAACCACTAGACTGAGGAACATCGTCTACCCTCAAGCTGTTAGACTCATGAATCTCTAACCAGAATAACCACTGTAATGCCAGTTTAATTGTTGATATGTCACGCAATCTGTGCTGCTGATTATCCACGCTGCTGATTTCTTGCCTTTAAGCTGCTGTATTCATACCCATCTGCTCACAACAGACTCATGTTTAGGCAGCTGTTTAATAACCAGTATTATTTATTATAATGATAATAAAGAACCTTGAACCTTGAACCTTGAACAAGTGCAATAATAATGTTGTCTAATCAGCATCTTGATATACCACACCTGTGAGGTGGATAGATTATCTCTGCAAAGAAGAAGTGCTCACTAACACAATTACACTAATCTGTGAACAATATTTGAGAGATAAAGGATTTTTGTGTGCATAGAAAAAGTTTTCGATCTTTGATTTCAGCTCATGAAAAATGGGAGCAAAAACAGAAGTGTTGAAATGATATTTTTATTCATTATATGTACATCTTCTGCACATCAATTTAAACTGTGTGGGGCCACATGTGGGTCTTTGTAGCTTTAATCAAATAAAATATGAAAAAATATCATATTTACGTTTATATCCACAACAGAAAATGCTACTTTTAGTAGATTTTATGTAAAATTTCATGCTAATACATGACCAATATCAGACAGATTAATACTGATAATTCACAGTGACCAAAAACATTTAGATTAATTTGAAAGAGTTAATTAGTCGATATATCACTGGATTTTGACAGTCTGCAAAAAAATGCTTTTGCAAAAGAGGTTTCCAAAATGTTTCAAAATGGTTTGGAAACATCAAAAGTTGCTGCAGGCATCTCAAACCCTTCTCTGTTTAGTTTTCATTAGTGAAAAACCAAAGATACCAAATTATGACATTTGGAAACAAAAAAAGAAAATTAATCATCAAACTGAGACAGAATCGGGACTTTTTGTGACTAATTGGTGACAAAAACAAACATTGCACATCATTTATTGGAAGGTTGTGCAACTTTTGCAGTTTATTTACAGCTACTTTTGCACGCAGATGTGTTCAAAGTACCAATTCAATGAGATTCTATCTGTGTATTTTTTACACCTTTATTCCTCAAACTAGACACAAATAGTTGCAGCCCAGTCTGTCAACCCATTTGTAATAAATCCTCAAGCCATTTAGTATTTTGTTTAATGTATCAGAGTTATTAACTCACTTTTTATATTGTAATCACTGCAGACTGACCTTTTCTTAAAAAATTAAACTGCAAAAGGTGCTGATTGTATCATCAGCTGAGCTCAAAAGCTATGAATAACTAATTATTTGAGGAAGCTTAAACACTTTAATTATTATGTAACAGTGAGAAAAGCAGCTCATGGGCTGCATGTTTTGTCAGATGTTGTTCAGGGGTGTGGTCTGCAATATAAAAGAGTGGCTGGTGGTGATCAGGCTGGTTCTCACTGTTTAACCCTGATGGCAATGTTTGTGATATTGGCTGCTGTTGCCGTGCTGCTGGAGACAGCCGCTGCCGCCTCCGTAAGTTGATCTCTGTCAGAAAGTGGTTTTGGATGGACAGGAACGTAAGGGTGGAAGAATAAAATTGGACGTTAATAACAAAAATAGACGTCTGACGGCAGAAACAAAAAAGGAGACCAAAGCAGTGAGGAGTATGCGGGAAACAGGCAGGTAACTAACACTATGACAGACTGATGAGCAGGTGAGTACCAGGAGTTTGATGTCAAGCTGAGACTGAAGAACGTGGCGAGCAGTGGGGCAAGGAGTGACTGGGCGATAACATAGGGAGACTCTGGGAAATGACAACAAAATGCAAGGAATCAACATAAATAGGACATATCCAAACGATGACACAAGGAACAAGTTGACAAAATGAACTGAATCAACAAAAACCAACACCAAATTACTGTACGAAAATTAGTATCTTCTAATTTCTATTAAATATTGTGGGGAAAACCCTGTTTTTGCTTACAGTTTAGCTACTTTTCTTAACTAAACACAATGTTTTTTGTAAATCTTGTGTCATTAATTATGCAGGACATGTTCATGTATCAGTGTCAGGAAGTAAATGTTTAGAGCTCACAATAAAATCCTACATGTGGCATGCAAAGATGATGATTTTTGTCTTTTATTTTTGTAGCTCGGCGTCGTTTACACCGAGGGAGGGATGGTGGAGGGTCAGAACATTCGCCTGGGATTCCGCCATCACATGGACATTTTTAGAGGCATTCCCTTTGCTGATGTCCCCGGGAGGTTCGAGAAGCCAAAGCGTCACCCTGGCTGGGATGGTGGGTAAACTGTCATGGACTCTCACTTCTTTAACAACTGAAAAAGTGTATTTAATTCACAATGCCATTATATAGTTTGGGGGATTTACTTAAAGGGAATGCACGCTTTTACGCCCAACCCTTAGATTCCGCTCTTACTTGGACAACAAACTTATCGGTAACTCCTGCTTGAGTTTTACTACACTAATCCCTAATGTGTTTACTGTAAACAAGAATGGACCAACAGATTGATCTCAAAATGTAGAGTTTCAGACAAATTCAGCAAAAGTTTTCTCACTGCGAGGGCGTACTTTTCTTTGGCATAGATTTTGATCTTTGCAAAAGAAAAACATTCCAAAATATGTTCTCTTTTTACGATGTGGTACAATAAGAGTTAAAATACTTTACAGTCTTCTTGGGAACGTCATTGTTTGGAAGATTTAATGTTCCACGTATAAATACAAATGTTCATAAACTAGAGGCCTTATGAACACATGATGAGACCCTTCTACAAACAACTTGACCTAGTGGTGGGATCTCGACAAATATGGAAAACCTCCTTCAGTGTAAAGACAGTCGTGGAGCTGCTGTGCTTTGTTGGATACTCAAAATTGTGAAAAAATAGGCCAATTTTCCACTGCAGCCTCACTGAATTTTAAATGTTTGCAATGTGTTCACAATGTTCATGACCATCATCGTTCCCTATGGTCAGAAGGTATAGCTCTCCACCAGACATCCAACTTAAAGACACCCCCAGAAAGCTCCATGTGATTGGTTCCTTTCTTACTGTCACGCTCATAACTCCTTCTGCTGTGAGACTGAAACTGCCCACCTCCATGCACATCCACCCTACTTTTTATGTCTTACAAATTCAGCACATCTCTGAAAGTCCCTTGTGCCCTCCTGCCAACCTCCCTACGCCCGCCGGCTTATCAATAACCATCCAGCATTTACCGTCAGGCGCATTCTGGATTTAAGACACTGGGGTCGGGGATTCCAGTATTTGGCCAACTGGGAAGGATATGGCCTAGAAGAGAGATGATTATAATAATAATGTGTTATGTATTATCATCATTATATGTTCCCATACAATGGTGAAATTGGCTCTCTGCATTTAACCCATCCACCACCAGGTGGTGCAGGCGCCCGGGGAGCTATTTGGGGATAGGTTGTGCTGCTCAGAGACACCACAAGATGTGCAATGATTGGGGATCGAACCTGGGACTTTCGGGTCCCCAGTTGGCTGCCCTGTCTCTATCCCATGTCGGCCCCCATAGATCCTAGGTCCCCAGATCATTCATATGCACTGATGATCGATTGTTTTTGATGGATGGTCCCCTTTTTGCATGTGTAAAGCCAGTTTCTGGGAATACTACATCAGACTGATTTGAAACACAAGGAGGTGCTATTTATAAGACATATCTTGGTGGCAGGCTTCAGACTGACAAAGTTTTGCGGATGAAAGACGAAACGTTTCTTGCAAAAGAAACCATCCAGATGACCTAGTTTAATATTTTTTGTGGTAACTCAGTAAATATTTTGAGATAAAATTAGTCTTAAACCTTTCCAAAACTCAGGCAAAAAGATATGCCTTTGCGATTCCTTCAAGGAAATTATGAACCCACTTTGGAGACTCTCACTTTTTTCATGGGTTTGTCTCCGATCAGGTGTTCTGAAAGCCAAGGAGTACAGGAACAGATGCCTTCAGCTCAACCTCCTTATGAATGATGTCCGAGGCAGTGAGGACTGTCTTTACCTTAATGTCTGGGTTCCACACACTGGCGGCAAAGGTAAGGACTTATTACTTGCAGGATGTCAATAAAATGACATTGTGACCACAATGTTTTCTTCATCCCCCCAGTGTCCACTAATCTGCCTGTCATGGTCTGGCTCTACGGAGGAGCCTTCCTGTTTGGAGGTTCAATGGGAGCGAACTTCTTGGATAACTATTTGTACAGTGGGCAGGAAATTGCAGACAGGGGAAATCTTATTGTGGTGACGCTGGGATACCGTGTAGGAAGCCTGGGCTTCCTGAGCACCGGAGACTCTGACATGCCTGGTAGGTATCTGCCGAGAAATTGTTAAATTATTTATTGTTAATCTAACTGTGTTGGATTTTTTTATTTTTAGGAAATTATGGTCTGTGGGACCAGCAGGCTGCCATCGCCTGGGTGCACAGGAACATTCGATCGTTTGGAGGAAACCCAGACACCATCACCATCTTTGGAGAGTCTGCAGGAGGAGCCAGTGTTAGTTTCCAGGTACGAAGCTTCCAGCTAACTCTGCCTCAACTTCCGGTACTGAGCAAAAGTATTTTCTTGAGCAATAGTACTCCAGACTTTCAAAGTGTTTTTTTGGACTTTGGCTGCTTTTTCCTTCAGTTTTAGTCCCGTTCTTGTACCTGACTTCAACAGCATTTTAAAAAAAGTCTTTCTGTGTAAACTTTCAGACCCTTACTCCTCACAACAAAGGGCTTTTCAAGAGAGCCATCTCCCAGAGTGGGGTTGCCACTTGCCCGTGGGCAGTCAACAAAAACCCCCGCAAATTTGCTGAGGAGGTACTTCTCTAGCATGTTTTCAGGCGTCATTCCCAACATGTACTTTAAATTACGAGTTACAAAAACGTTTTGGAACCTGCTCCTCAGGTTGCTCTGAAAGTCAACTGCCCCACCGATCACAACATGGCCAACTGTCTGAAGATGACCGATCCCAAGGCCCTGACCATGGCGGGAACTCTCAGTTTGTCCAGCTCTCCTGACAGTAAGCTCCACATTTAGACTCATTCAGACACTTTTTACCAAAGGAACAGATTTAACAGGCAATTATCACATTTTAGACAATTTAACACATTAGTTATTGATAAAGTTTAGGGATTTAAAAGGTTACTTAGAGACGTTGAATCCGCATTATGTTACGTACAGGGACAGGTGTGAACAAAGTTTAAACAGCTGCATTTCATTTCAGTTTTTGATACAAACATGAGTTAAATCACACTGTTAAAAGCCACTATTTGAAAATGCCCATGTATTTTTTGTTCTAGAAACTTTGCGCATTCAGTTTCACAACCACAGCAGGTTTTCTGGCAAATAATACCTTGTAAAGATGATGTAATAATCCATATTTTTCTCATCATTGAATAGGTACATTCATGATGAAAGGCTTTAAAAGGTTTATTTTGTATTTTTTTAACAAATACAGTCTTCTTCTTTTTGTCTTTTGGCTGCTCCCTTCTTCAGGGGTTGCCACAGCAAACTACTTGCACCTAGATTTGGCAATTGTTTTTACACCAAATGTCCTTCCTGACGCAACCACAAACCACTGAGCTACCACAGCTCTAAGTGTGGAGCAGGGAGCTTCCATCTAGGGTGCCCGGGGGAGCAGATGGTGGAGGTTAAGGGCCTTGCTCTAATGGGGGTGGAGGTAGCTGTTGGTGTTTCACCTTTCTCACCCACATTTTGATGTTGTCAGTCCGGGGAGTTCAGCCAACGATCTTCCATTCACAGACCCACCTTCTCTAATCTCTGCATCGCCATTCCCCCCAATACAGGCTCCTTAATTTGGCTATAAACTACATTCAATATGTAACAAACTTGGAATTTGGCCTTTTAAATATAAAAAAAAAGTTGTAGTTTTCACCATAAACTTCCACGATCCATCCAGCCATCCATTATCTTTACCAGCTTTTTACTTTTCGGGTCACTGGGGTCACTTGTGCCACTGGTGCTCATGTCCAGCAGTCACTGTGCGAGAGGTGGGGGACACCCTGGCCAGGTCTCCAGTCCATCACAGAGACACATAGAGACAACGAGACAAAAAAGCATTCACTCTCTCACTCACATCTAGGGTCGAGTTACCAATCAGTCTAACATGCATGTTTTTGGCCTGTGGGAGGAAACTGGAGCACCCGGAGAAAACCCACGCATGCACGGAGAGAACATGCTAACTCCACCCAGAAAGGCCCCTGGACCGGGGTTTGAACCGATGACCTGCTCGCTGAGAGGTGGCAGCTCTACCAACTGCCCCACCGTGCCGCCCACTTCCACGATTATTTCCACACATTCCATAAGGAATACTGGCAGCTCATTTCTGTTCCCACATTTTGTTTATTTATTTTACATGATCTGTTATACGTGGCACGGTGGTGCAGTCGGTAGCGCTGCTGCCTCTCAGCGAGGTTGCCAGTTCAAATCTCAGCCGGGGACCTTTCTGGGTGGAGTTTGCATGTTCTCTACGTGCATGCGTGGGTTTTCTCCGGGTACTCCGGTTTTCTCCCACAGACCAAAAACATGCATGTTAGACTGATTGGTAACACTAAATTGTCCCGAGGTGAGAGAGAGAGTGAATGGTTGTTTGTCTCGTTTGTCTCTATGTGTCCCTTGTGATGGACTGGAGACCCATCCTGGGTGTACCCCACCTCTCGCACAGTGACTGCTGTATATGGGCATCAGTGACCCCCGTGACCCAAAAAGGAAGAAGTGGGTAAAGAGGATGTATGGATGGATCTTTTATACTTTTTGTGTGAAACTCATAAACATATAAAATACAACACTGTGTATGGTGACTGTCCTGTTTGCCTTTGTTAGGCCCCCTGGTGTACAACTTGGTCCTGTCTCCTGTGATTGATGGTGATTTCCTGCCCGATGAGCCTCACAACTTGTTCCACAACACCGCTGACATCGACTACATGGCTGGAGTCAACGACATGGACGGACACCTCTTCACCGGATCCGATGTCCCATCGGTCAACTCTCAGCTGGTGGACACCCCTATGTGAGTTCAGCTTCTTTGTTCAGTGAGAAACACTTGCAAAATGGGTTTACTCAACCAGAATACCAAACTTCAGCTAAAACTTTGAAGCTTCTTGTATTTGAGTTGGTGATTTAAACGGCCTTAATGGGGAATATTTTTATCCTGTTTGCAGTGAAGATGTCAAGAGGCTTTTGGGCTCTCTGACTAAAGAGAAGGGCACTCTTGGTTTGGAAAACGCATACTCCACTTACACCTTAGACTGGGGGTCCAAACCCAGCAGGGAGACCATCAAGAAAACTGTTGTGGACATCGAGACAGACTACATTTTCCTGATTCCCACTCAGACTGCTCTCTACCTTCATGCTGCCAATGCCAAGTGAGATTAAGACCTTGATTAACAAATGTTGCTGTCAATTATTTATTTGGTTTGGGCATATGGGCTGCATCAAAGTTTTGTAAAATACAAATTTATACACCAACAAATTGTAAAGTATCCAATGCGATATGTTTGCACTGTTAGCATTTGTACCGGTATTGAAGATGACACTCGGCTAACATTAGACCAAGTTTTGATCTTAATATCTGCTAAGTTACCGTAGTTTCCAGCCTATGAGTCACAGTTTTTTTGCATGACCTGCGATTTATATGCCGAAGTGATGTGTTTATGGATTTTTTTCCATATTTATTAACCTATTGTTGATGAGATATGACCGTTTTCATTCAGTCTGACTGAAGATATTGAACACTACCATTTTCAGTCGCTAGATGGCAGTCGAGCTGTATGGCATGCCGTTGTATCATGTAATAGGTAAAAGTGGCTATTAATGACACAATCGGCTTGCCATAGCCTGCCACCATCGTCTGCCTCGAGCAACCATCAAATCAGCTTCATTTCGTAGTGCAGCCCCGGCAAAATGCAGCTAATTTGACCAATGAAGTGCATTTTTTAAGTAAAATTTCAACTGAGACAAACCTTTACTATAAAGCCGAGCTAACAAATAATTCGGCTTTTGAAAATGCAGCTGATTTGACCGTCAAAGTGCATTTATTAAGGAAGTGTTAGACTGAGACACACCTTTGCTATAATTTCAAGCAAACAAATAATTGTTTTTAAGGGTTAAGCTTGTTAAATTCTTGTTAAAGTCCTCCCGTGCACGCTCCCACGGCCACCATTTGGCAGCCAATCGATTTTTGGCACAACACCTGCCCACATTTCCAGGTTGTCAGCGGTGACACATAATAGATGCGACGTATACGGCGAAGCAACATATTTATGGATTTTTTATTAGACACATTTGGACTGATGCGACTTATAGGGCGGTGCGACGTTTACGGCGGAAAATACGATAACTTAATTGTAGCTATTTTTGTTGTTGCCAGAGTCCGTAATGGTGGCAGCCACCTTAAATCAGGTGGACTCCATAAACTAATAAATAAAAATTCATTCACTGGTTTTTGAGCTACTTTGCTAACAAACAACAGGAAATTAATTATTGTGCGCTTTTCATAATTTATAATATTCTACTACAGTCATACTTTAAAAAGATCAACTATTCTGTATTTTTCAGTGTAGTTTTGTAGAAGAGTATACTCCCAGATGGTTTTGCCTTATAAACTGTCACATCTTTTTTTTGTCTTTACCAAAGAACCGGACGCACCTACTCTTACCTGTTCTCTGAACCCAATCGTTTGGGAGGCATCCTCACGCCGTTCCCCAGCTGGTTAGGAGCTGACCATGCTGACGACCTGCAGTATGTGTTTGGAAAGCCTTTAAGCACACCGCTGGGTTACTGGCCACGACATCGTGACGTCTCCCGATACATGATCGCCTACTGGACCAACTTTGCCAAGACCGGGTACAGTTAAAACACAAAACTAAAAAACGTTTTGTCAAACGTAGAACTAGGATACGGCTTCATTTCAGTTTCTGTTCTCTTTGGTTGTGTTTGCAGAAATCCAAACAAAGGAGACTTGAGCGTGCCCGTTGCCTGGCCAGCGTTCTCGTCCGCCGAACACAAGTTCATTGAGATCCACTCCAATATGAACAATGGTTATGTGAGGCAGAAACTGAGGCTGCGTTACGTGAACTTCTGGACCAGCGTCTTTCCCAACCTTCCCGTTGTTGCCTCAGAACAAAAAAAACATTAGAACTGATTAATACAAATTATAGTAATAAACGCAAAAAAGTTGCTAAAGCATTTTATTTGGTCTCATTTATTTTATTCACATTTAAATTTGCAGTAAACTTGTTAAGTGCTGTGACTGCTTCTCACGCATTGTACAGGCATAATAAAATAAAAGGCTGGGCATTCTTTAAAGGAATGCATATCGCCCCCTGCTAGGTCTGTCACGATAACAAATGTTGCTGGACGATTGTCTCAGAAATTATTGCGATAAACGATAATATTGTTTGAAATTTGACAACAATTAGTAATTATTGTCAAATTTAAGAAGAAATGTTGGTTAATTTTTTTATTGTGTGTAGTACCTTTTGTTGACCACCGGATGGCAGTATAAGACTGTTTGAACCGAAGGATGGATAGTGAGGGAGCGAGCAGCGTGTCTCTTTAAGAAAAATGGGAGGGAGGCCCTTTGACGTGACATGGGCTGTCTCTCCTTCCTGTTTTTCAGTTCTCAAAATGGCAGATGCTCTGTGTAGTTTGAGATCTTTAGCATAGCATTTGTCACGCAAAGCTTTTAATAAAAAAAAAAAACAGTAAACAAGTTCTCAGCTTCTTTTTTGCAGAGAAAAGCAACTTTTTACACAAAGGTGCAGGTTTCAACCATGAATTTTGGAGCTTCGACAAGACAGAGGTTTTTTCCTGAGGTCGGCTTGTTAGCTTAGCTTCTCAGCTTAGCTGCTTTTAACGATCCAAAAACGTGATTTTGGATCGTTCAAACTGATTTTAAAGAGAAAGGGAGGGGTCAGTGAAGAGCACCGGAGTCGAGCCTTTTGTCATCCAGTGTCTTCAATAGAAGGAGAGAGACACAAAGAAACGATAATGCAGATAAATGAAAATGGGGTAGATAATTTTCATTTATCATGTGATTAATTGATTTATTGATTTATTGTTTATCGCGACAGGCCTACCCACTGCCATTCATGTTGGAGTTTTGAAGTAAAACCATTTTATGATAGTAGGGATGGAGTTATAATGATTTAGGTGAAACTTTGTAAATGACAGAGTCTCATGCAATATTGTAAGCTCTTGTAAAATGTGATAGAACTCAAACTATATGTTTGGGATGATCCTCAGCTACAACCACACCACCTACAACAAATTGACTGAGTTATAACCACTTTTGTGTTGGCTAAAGTCACTTAGCTGTGGTGGCTGTCTTGAATTACGTTATTTCAAAAGTTAATCAGTTGTAGATGTACAATCAGTGATTACTTTCTGCAAATTTCATTAAAATCGATCTACAGTTTCATAAGATACTTTATTAACAGACAGACACAATTATTAGTAATTAGGGGCGCCTGTGAATGAGTGGTTAGAGCAGTCATCCTCCAATACGAGAGTTGGGGGTTTGATTCCACCAGCAGTCACATGCTGATGTACTTCGGTAATTTAGCTACCTAACGGTCACGAATGGTGTGCCACAAGGCTCAGTTTTAGGTCCCACTCTTAATATAATTTATATAAATAATGTAGGTCAAAACATTCCTGACACATCCTTGCATCTCTATGCCGATGACACTGTTGTTTATTGCCGAGCTAACACAGTTGCCAAGGTTTTCCAGCTTCTACAGTCTGCATTTGACATTACTCAATCAGACTTATTTAATCTCAAGCTGGTGTTAAATGCTGACAAAACCAAAGGGATGTTGTTTTCCAACAGGAAGTCGGTGCCAGATACTCTTCCTCCTATCTCATCCATGCATGGAGTTCCTATTAAGTTTGAAGATTTTTACAAATACTTGGAAATTTTGATCGACACACAACTCTCTTTTAAACCACATGTCAAAAACTTGATAAAGAAACTGAAATTAAAAATGGGTTTCTTTTTTCAGAAATAGATCTTGCGTAACTCTGAATGCCAGAAAACACCTTGTAACCGCTACCACCATTGACTTTGGTGACATTATTTACATGAATGCTCCTGCCAGCTCCTTGCAGATGTTGGATGCTGTCTATCATGGCGCACTAAGATTCATCACTGGTTGTAACTACCGTACCCATCACTGTACTCTGTACTGCTTGGTCAGTTGGTCATCATTATCTACACGTAGGATCTCACACTGGTTCATTTCCATCAATCAATCCCTCCTTGGTCTGTTACCTTCTTATATCTCCTCCCACATGTCACGTCGTCAGTGCAGTTACAACGTGCACTCTCAGGACATCATTACCTGCAGCGTTCCCTCAGTGCGGACTGAACTTGGCAAAAATATATTTTTCTACTCCGCTCCTGCAACCTGGAACACCTTGCAACAGGAACTGAAGTTGTCCACCTTAATTTATTTAAGGGGTTTCAAACGTTTGATAATGTCAATGGAAAAATTAAGGCACATATTTTCTTGTTTTTAGTATTTCACCCTGTTTTACAGCACCCTGATGTATTGTTTTATACACTACTCTTATGTTAACTGCATTTTTACTATAGTTTATTGTTGTCATTGTCTACTGTTATTGTTGTATGTACTTTATATGTTCGGTCTGGAACAGGTCTCTCTTGTAAAAGAGTCCTCGTGGCTCAATGACACTAGCCTGTATATATAAAGGTTGAATGAATGAATGAAGTAATGAAGTGTCCCTGGGCAAGACACCGAACCCCTCACTGCCTCTGATGTGTGTGCCATCCGTGTATGAATGTTATCTAAAGCTCTGATTATTCTTTGTACATATGTAGAGTGCTGTATGAATGAGTAAATGAGGGCACAGATTGTGTTTTAAAGCACTTTGAGTATCTTGATCAGATAAAAAAGAGCTATATAAGTACAGTTCATAATTAATAATTACCATCTACAATTTCCTGCAGGATCAATAAAGTTATATCTTATCTTATTTACACAGACAAAAACATCCCCTTCTGCTCTCAGCAGCAGGCCGATAAATATGAGCTTTAGCTGATACTGTAAATAATTCCATTGCAGTGTTTTAGTATTTAATTCATTGTATTCAGATTTATTGGTGTCTTTAATAGGTTTGAGAAGTTGACAATAAAAAGTCAGAGCAGAAAATAACAAACATGTCTTCAGTTTAACATTATGTCAGTTCACAACATATCAGCCGATGGAGGTAAAGTGCAGCTGTGACATAATGGGAAATTATGTCTGAGCTAAGATTTTATTAAAACTTTGAACCTCCAGCCTAAATCTTGTTTAGAAACTTTCATTTCTAAATATAAAAATCTTTAAACATTTTTCTTTCTTTTGGAAACTGATGGTTTAAAAAAAAAAAAAAAAAAAGCTAATTTATGGTAATTATCTATTTAATCGTGTTAGTTATTTTACTTTATCAGATTAGTTATTTTGATAACAGCACAATCATAATTGAAATAAATCTGATTTTTTTTTAAGATAGAATATTTTAGAGCCTGCACATAATAGTTGCCAGCAGCACTGCAAATAAAACTTTGTATTTTTAAATCTCAACACAATAAAAAGCAATGATTTGATAAAATGAGAAGAATTGATCGAAACAAGCATATTTAAAAATTAAAGTGTCACGAAGTAGTGCTGAAAAATATTAACAAAATAGAAAAATCGCTGATAGTTCCTTTGAAAAAACAAAAATAAAAAAATATATAAATGACCTTTCTTGAATAAAAACAGCACATTGCTCTATTAACTTTTATTTACTAAACCGTTCAAATTACAATTATTATAAAATATATCAATTCTGTTGCATTTTAAATGTATATTTTGACCACTGAAATGTTGATGTTGTCACATTTTAATGTTATTCCTTCCCTATCAGACAACATTTAAACATTTTTTTCATCATGGGGTAATTATAACAATATAATCTACATAAAAATGTGACTGTTGATTTCCATCGTCCAGAAATAAAACAGAAATATATTTTTTTGGAGCGGATTCTGCCCTCTAGTATTTTTGGAACCAGAGTCTGCCCATGCTGTACCTTCAAAGTCCCGCCCACAAACCCTCCCAACTTGCTAGCTGGCTGTCAATCATACTGTAACCACACACTTCTTTACCAGACCACTTTTTTCTTTTTCTTTATTTAAGAAAACTTTATTTATCAAAAACAAATACAAACAAGTATGGCAGAGCAGACTTGGGTATGGGAACAGCAAAAGCAAAACTGATTCAAAGACTAAAAATGTGAAAGAAAAAATAAAATAAAAATAAAAACTATAACAAGGGGGTATATATTTTAGGATTAGGATTAGCATGCATTAACATTTAATACAGGTTTGTATGTTTCAATATATTTCAGAGATTTCAAATATACAGTAATTGGAATTCAGATAAAACAATGTTAAAATCTGGGGATTTTTTTAACACTCTTTTTTTATGAATAAAGAATTTTGCCAGACAAAATATCAGATCACAACCATACAGCTTTAATTATAGAGCACTTAAAACAGCAACAAGGCCAAACAAAGTGTTGTACAGTAGAACAAAACGAGCAAAGCACACATCAAAACATAAAATAAATATATAGCTACAAATGGAAGAAGATAACTAAATGGCTAAAATAAATGCTGTCTGTAGCAATCTGTAGAATAAGCCTTAAATTAAGAAATTAAAGCCTTAAATAAATTACATTAAATTAAGACTGTTGGAGTCAGACTCCCCACCATCACAGACATTTACACCTCCAGATGCAGGAAGAGGGCCACCTGCATCACGAAGGACCCCACTCACCCAGCACACACACTTTTGCCCTGCTCCCCTCAGGAAGGAGGTTGAGGAGCATTAAGTGTAGCACCACTAGACTGAGGAACAGCTTCTACCCTGAGGCTGTTAGACTCATGAATCTCTAACCAGAATAATCACTGTGAAAAATCACACCAAGCTGCTGCTGATCTGTTTCATGTTGCTGCTGATCTGTTTCATGTTGATGTGTTCATGCGTGCTCATCTGCTCACACAGACTCATGCTCATGTTAGTGCTGCTGTTCGATGTAATGTTTTTATGCTATTAGTGCTTAGTGTATTTTTAGCTGATGTTTTTCTTAGTTCATATCTTAGATGTTATTATTGTTTTTCTTTTACATTTTATTGTTGGATGTAACTGGGACCCTGTGTACATAATTTCGTTTCACCACATGTACCACATGTGGTGCGAACAACAATAAAGAATCTCTGACTCTAAATAACTACATAAAACTAAATATTGGTGGGAGTGCATACTTTAATATAGGGCAGCAACAAAAAACAACATTGAAACAAATCTAAAGGTGTATTTTTACTTTTTAGTCAGGCAAGTGCTCCTTTTATTTATATGGTGAGGGGAAAAAAATGTCTTGCAGTCGGTCAGCCACTAGGTGGGGCTCGTCTGTTTTAAATTCTACTTCCGGCTTCCGGTCTTGTATTCCTCGATGTCTCACGTGCGCAAAAGACAGTGGGGTGGGGAAAGAAGAGGTTTGTGGGATGTGAAGTAGCCGGCGGCAACCGAGACAGATGCTGGGAGTGACTGATCCACGAAGAGAAAACATCCGAAGGAAGAGCAGGACATAAGAGCGTGGCAGCGTTACAATAATCTCCATCTGTACGTTTCAAGGTCCAACATTCAGCTTTTTGTAGCGCGCGCAACCTGCGAAGAAAAAGTTCAGATCCCACGAATCAGCGCGTGGGAGTGGAGAGCAGGATCGTGACTGACTGAGGCAAGCTCCACTGTCTGTCTCGTCATGGCAGGTAATTCACTTTAACCACTACTCCATCATGAGCTAGTCGGGAGTTTTTAACCCCGTCCCCGGCTCCAGTAAGCTCTCGGCCCGCGCTTAAAGCAGCCGAATGTCGGTGCGGCTAACCGCAGCTAGCTAGCGACCCAAACTTAGCTGCGCTAGCTTTAGCTAAAGCTAGCCACCAAAAACAAGCGGCACCTCCCGTCTTCTTGTCTCTCTGCATCGGCTAAAATTTCCCAACCAGCTGGTGCTCGCAAATGATCCCTGGTAACTGTATCGCCGGGACTATTTTTGCAAACTAACTACGGTTTTAGCCAAGCGCACAGCTCCAGTTCAGTAAGTTCTCTTAGCTGTAGCTGATTGGCTCTCCGGCGCTCGTCTCTCTCACACGGCCCGTTTCAAACAGCCCATTGTTCAGAAAACAAACCGCAAAGCTGGTGATTCAATCTGCCGTGTCCACACCTTTCTTTTTTACTTTTCAAGCATTGCTTGAGTTAGCTGGCTTGGCAAGTCAGGCGAGCGATTAGCGCAAACTTTGACATTGCTCACATGCAGGTTAGCTCTCCAGGCCCACACTGCTGCACACATGTTTTTAGCAGTTTTCTGTTGGAGAAACACCGAAAAAATCACACGGACCCTGTTTAGTGCACACGAAGTTAAAAGGTAGTTAAATTAAATTAGCACAAGACATCATCTCGTCTTGTTTGCGTTGCGTTTCATTCATTAGCCTGATCCTGACTGAAGGTGGAGAGAAGGGTGTGCACCCTGTAGAAATTAACACAAACGCGGTTTTAACTCCAGTGTTTTAGTTACTCCTTCTTAAGACAAACGCATTGCACGTTACGTTGTAACATAATCTTATTTGTGCAACTACATATCTAGTTAAAAGCCTATTTTTGCGTTTCTTTTTCAAGGTGTATGACAGTACAAAATGTCCTGATCAGCAGTACCGCCTCAGTTCTGGGTATTTGCTTTGACTTCAGATATATATATATATATAGTGATGTTTACATGCCCTTCATTTATTTTACAAGGCTTCTATGGGTGTGAAAGTTCTTGACAATGAGATCAGTTTCTGTTGTGTAACAGCAGATGTGTGATAACTTGCAGGATTGAATCTGTTCCCTTTTGCAATGTTTATGGAGATCATGTTGAGGCGAGTGTTTATACTCAAGTATAGCAGCATTTGTTTTGTTTTTTTCCTGACGTGCAGGATGATGCAAAAGTCTCGAGCCTTCTCTTATAGTGTTTAAATTTGCTTTAAATAAATGTACCACACTTTCTGTGGGTCTTTCTCTGGACGTTAGATGCTTTTTGAAACTATTTCAGGTTAATTTTCCCCTCGGGTTTGTTTAGAGCCACTTCAAACCAATTCTCAAAGTTGGACAGTTGGATGCTTGGACACGCTGCACAAGGAGGCTGACATGTTGGTTTGGAGGAAGGTTGACAAAGAAACATCCAAATAGAAAGAATTAAATTTTTCCGTCTGTAAGACTGGGGAAAAATAGCAAGCGGCTGTAGGCCCACTTTGGTCACCACGCAGCACACGTCTGTTTGGCACATTTTAATCACCAACATTTTTGTTACTTCAAGTATATAGAGAACTACAATTCTCCATTGCCTCGAGTGATTATAAACCAGAAATATATGTAACGAATCGGTCCAAAAAAGTTAAGTCAGGTCATCTGGACAGATTCTTCTTGGTTGAAACGTTTCGCCTTTCATCCAAAAGACTTCATCAGCCTGAGGCCATGCAAGAAAACTCAGTCCTATAAATAGCAAAGTGGACAAACCAGTTTCCCGGGGGCATCCAGAACTAGCTTTTCACATGTAAAAAGGAGGACCGTCAGTCTTAACAATCAATCACCAGTAACCTAACAATAGATCGTTAGCGCCCTGATGTCCGCTTGCTATTCACAGAACTAGCCTGAGTGATTCAAAATATCCTGATGCATGCTCAAACATCCAGGTAAATAAATCCAGAAAAGCTAAGTTACAAATACATCATGCAACAGGGATGAGGCGAGGACAACACATTTCATATAATCAAATTAGATCTTTTTAATCTTTATTTTTTACTTCAACCTTTATACACGTTAGTCTATTAGATTCACAAGAACTCGTTTACAAGAGAGACCTGTTTTAGACAGGCAACACTGAGATTCCTGAAAGCCGTTAATAATAGCCGTTAAATATTTTACATATTTTATGTTTATCTGATATTATTTAAGTGCTATTACATAAATTAGACGGTGTGACTGTTCAAATTAGTGTGAATTGACTGTCTTCATTTGGTCAATTGTCATAAATTGGGCGGCTGTGGCTGAGTGGTTAGAACAGTCGTCCTCCAATGCAAGAGTTGGAGGGTTCGAATCCTCCAGCAGTCACATACTGAAGTGTCCCTGGGCAAGACACTGAAGCCCTCATTGCCTCCGATGCGTGTCCCATCGATGTATGAATGTGATAAAGCACTGATTAGTCTCTTTAGAATGATTTGTTCAATTATCTTTGTAGAGATCTAGCAAAGTGCTGTATAAGTGAGTAAATGAGGCACAGATTGTTGTGTAAAGCACTTTGTGTATCTTTTTAAGAGAAAGGCGCTGTATAAGTACAGTTCGTTTACCATTTATAAACAGCAGGATGCTGAATATATTGAATATTAACATTTAATGAAAAGCTACAACTGTAAGTTGTTAGAACATAGGACTTACCTAGACTCTTTGGTATAGATGTAGCATCTTTGTAGTTCAACTCGGGTGATACCCTTGGGTCATTTAGTCGCGTATTTGCCAGGTGTTTATATGGGATCCTTACAACATTTTTGCATATACTTGGAAGGAATATAAAAATTAAATGCCAGTAATGTACCATATTTTTCGGACTATAAGGCGCACCGGATTATCAGGCGCATTAAGCAAAACTAAAACATTTTGACCGATTTTTGAGCGCTGTGTACTAGAGCTGTCATTTCTTACCCAAACCTGGCCTGGACCGACCCGGATTAAGGCCGGTCTCGGGCTTCTAATTAGGTCAGGATCAGCTGCGATCCAATTATATGATAAATGGCCTGCCATACATCCACCAATCGCACACGGCCATTTAACCGTGAGCAGACTGACTTTGAAAGAGGTAAAAAGTTCAGTTAAGCTTCAGATGGACTGGACTGCCTGGCAGCGATCCATCGCCCATGGGCGATCATTCAGCCGTTGCACTCAGCGGATGCGCACGGCCGATGACCCAAACATGCGAGATCCCAAAGCAAACGTGTGTCAGAGCTGTCCTCGTGTCTCAGTAATGCAGAAGAATGCTGCGGAAACAGAGTTTAAATTCTTTTTACGGCCATGAAATGACAAACGCCTTCAGCTCCGAATCTTCTGCACCTTTTATTCAGCTGCGCGTCCTCAACCGTTAATAACTAATTAAAAATGTTGGGTTTTTTTCCACGTTCGGACCTGTAATTACTGTTAATTCGTCGGGTCGGGTGGGGTTCGGAAATTGGGGCTGGGGCCGGGTCAGGTCAAATTTTTTGGGCTCGAATACAACGCTGCTGTGTACCACATAAAATCAGTTCGGGGTCAGCAAGCACAAACAGAATTAATACATAAGGCGCACCAGATTATAAGGCTCACTGTTGATTTAAGTGCGCCTTATAGTAAAAAAAAATATGGTACTTCACTTGTTTATCAGTTTTCCACAACACAGCGGGATTTACCCCAAACCAAAACTTGTCGGTTTGACATCATGTGACGAATGACGTTACGCTGACTTCGAGAGTCATTCATAGATGAAGCAGCAGCTAACAAAGACGCTGTCCTTTGGTGCAGAACTGCACAAAAAATATACACAAGAACTAAACTGAAAGTAAGACGGGGTGTCTAATTTAGATTTTTGTACAGAAGTCCTGGAAGGAGTATAACAAGGATATTTATTGGAATAATTTCTGCAGATAAAGAGCACTGGATTTTAAGATTTGATAACTGGTTAATTTCTCAAACGAGCTGTAAAATAATTCCTGGACAGATTACCACCCAACAGCTCGCTTCACACACTGATGCCATTATTGTCCTACCCAGAATCCACCTCTGCATTGTTGATGCAGCGTGAAAGCATTTCACAAAATGCAGGCAACACGCACAAAAACAAAAATATTTGAATGTCCTTCCAGAAATTATGAAAGTTAGTTCTGATTTAGCTTTAAAAAAAAATAAAAATCTGATCCAGTTCAGACTGAGGTCTGCAACATGTGGCTTGAGGGCCACGTTATTCTTTGGCCCCTCTTCAGTGGCTCTTTGAGCAATAAAATCTGCTCAACAAGATGGTTTCAAGAACAATTTAGTGCTAATAGCGTTTGTCACTTGAACGTCCAGCCACACAGTGTGATATTTCTCTAAAATCCACCAGGAAATAGTGTTTTTAACACGTTGGAGGCAAGTTGCTGAGGGGATGTAAACAAAGTGCAGTTTTACTCACTAATTAAAAATACAAGCAACTAAGATAAGGCATTTAAAAAAATGTGGCAAGTTTTTCTTGATCAACTAAAGGCCTTTCATTAAAACGTTACTAAAGGTTTAACAAGTTTCTGCCTTTATTACAAGACATTCATTGAGTCACAGTTGAACATAATTTGGATTATCCATCCAGATGCAAATACGTGCTTTATTATTTTAAACTGAGACGTATTTTTCTACAAAAATAAGCAGCACTTGCTTCAACCTGCATAGTTCAGTGTTTAAATTTGATCAACACGAGTTTGCATTTTTCCTTTTGTCTTGACACTAACCTACCTAATAAATATAAACCATTATAGATTTTTTTTTAACTTGAAAATATAACAGACGATGTACATTTATGATTAAGTGTGACTTAAAGTATGTATTTTTGTTTAATTAGCAGAAATGGCTCATTTGGCTGTAAAAGCTGTGGACTCTTGGTTAAAAAAAGATGCTAAATAGAAACATTTTTTCCCGTTTAGAACTTTAAACCCAATGTTTTCAGGGCATGTCCTGTTACACAACAAGAAGCAGGTCTTATGACTTGTTTATACTGTAAACTGGATTTAATTTAGCCTTGTGGACACGATTTGTACGTGTCTCTTACTGTAACAGATATGGATTCTGCTACATGTCCATAGTTGTAATGGAGAATGTTAATGTTGGTGCTCAGATATTAAAATTTTTGTTTGCTTTAAGGCTAAGACTTGTAAAAGTTTTCAGAGGAAATGAGCACACGCGTGGCCACAAAACTATCCTTTTTTGTCAGAAGGTGTTTGTTTAAATAGTTTGCTTGAAGAAAGAAGGTTCAAACACTCATTTTGTCGTAACGCTCCTGTTTTCTTCCTGAAGGACCTGGAGGTGACATGCAGTGGTGCTTCTCTCAGGTGAAAGGAGCCATTGATGATGACGTAGCTGAAGGTAAGTCCTTGCTTTGAGCAAAGTGTTTATCAACGCAACTGTATCTGTACAAAACTTAACATCGGACTGTGGAATGGGGAGAAAGGTTAAATGTTTTCTACAAGCTGCTGGATAATGTAGACAAAACTTTAGTGGTTCTCTTAATTTAAAGGCTTATTTTTTGTTCATATTTCCTAAAATGTCATGTTTCTGCTACACTTTGCAAGTTCATGCTTGTTTAAGTCCACCGCCTTTTTTAGAATTTCCGCATCTTTACGTTACTGAAACGCTTCACAGCTGTTTCCGTTTCTCAGTAAACCCCGACTCACTGGTTCATATGTGTCAAACTCAAGGCCCGGGGGCCAAATGTGGCCCTCGTTGACATCTTATCTGGCCCCTTAAAATGTTATTTTAAATGTAAAATACTTTTATCACTTTAATTATGTTCAGTAATCTTTGATTATGATGTTAAAAGTGCAACAGAGAACATCAAATAAGACCAGTCAAACTCTTGATGAGGAACCTGCAATCAAGAGAAGATGTTGGTATCTAACTTGACTTAATGTAGATTCTGAAACCGGCCATAAGTTTGAAAAAGGTTTTAATTTTGGCCCATTTTGTAGTGAGTTTGACACCCCATCCATTGGTGATTATTGGGACTTACCACTTGGTCCTTCTGTTGATTATACAAGCTGGATTTTTTTAGCACTTAGTGGTGCTTTTAATGTTTCAAAGAAAATCCAGTTTAGTGATCAGTTTATGTGCAGACCTGCTGGACGTTCATCCACAACAGTTTCAGACGTCGGTGCAGCCGTCGTCTCATGAAATGAACTTCGGCCAACCTGCCTTCATTAGGTCAAAGATGAGATTGATCATGAACGCGTACGCTCTGCCTGCTCGTTGCTGGAAATGTAGTGTTCTGTTTGTTGCTCCTACGGGTGTAGGAGCTCCTGGAATATTGGGGAGACAATTTTAGGTGTCCAATCAAGTTGGTAATCTTAAAATAAGCTGTCTCTCTAGTGCGTTGTTGGACGAGGACTGCTCTGTATTTCCACATTCAGACGTTGGTGCTCAAATAAAAGTTTAAATTGACTGCAACCCGTGTAGCCCTCAAACATGATGGAAATGGAAGACAGTGCTGGGAGTAGGCTGGTAAATATTAACACACATGTTTTTACTTGGGGGGGGGGTTAAATGATTGTATAAAATGCTCAGAGCTTTGAGCCTCCGGGGGTAAAACGAACACAAAGACTCCTTACTACAATCTTGAGTATCGTCTTTCTGCTCCAGTTGGCAACAAAGTCTTCACACACACATGAGTGTGTTTCAATATATAAAGTCACATACTGTTGTTGGGTAAAAAGGGGGTTATTTCTGCTGCCAGCACCACTGAAAGACGGTTTATTTACAAAAAAAGAAATATTCTTGCAGTTCTGTTTAACTTGTCCATATGACGTGATTTAAACTTTTTTGTATGTTTAATAATAGCAACTGTACGCTAAATTGTTCCTCTCTTTATTTTTTATTCTCCTCCAGCCGACATTATCTCAACGGTTGAGTTTAACCACACAGGGGAGCTGCTCGCCACCGGGGATAAAGGTGGACGTGTAGTCATTTTCCAGCAGGAAATAGAGGTAAAACAATTTTTAGTACATTTGAGTCCTAATCCTGGACACTATTTAAAAAATGTCACACTCTTCTCTCAAGAATACATTGTTTAAAATATATGTAGTTTTACAAGAAAAATGTAACTGGCGTGATAAGTGTTTGGAATGAACTCGATCAAACAGGTTTTCATTTGTCTCTTCACAGAACAAGAGCCAGCCTCAGTTCCGGAGCGAGTACAACGTTTACAGCACCTTCCAGAGCCACGAGCCCGAGTTTGACTACTTGAAGAGTTTGGAAATAGAAGAGAAGATTAACAAGATTCGCTGGCTTCCTCAGAAGAATGCTGCCCAGTTCCTGCTGTCAACAAACGGTAAAGCTTTTACTGCGTATTTATTATCAGGGGTCGACGTAAGCGCTTTCCGTTTGTCTGAGTCAACCTATTTTTGTCGAGGACAACCAGATCTCGCCTCGAGGTTGTCCGGTGGACAACAAAGTGAAATGGATGTGGATTAAAATTGAGAAAGGGGGGAGGACCTCTTTAAACTCATCCTATCCAAAGATGATACAGGGATTAGACTGATGCTGCTTTTAAAGAGAACCATTGTCATAATTTTACCCAATCAGAGAAGGGCAAGGCTGATACACGGCTGGTGATCGTAATGTTGCAATACTGCAGATGAGAACAGCGGTTAGTGTTTCCTCCACTGTTTTCCAAGGAGGACACCCCGCTACCCTAACCGAATGTGATGCCATGTAGTAAATGACTAAACTTCTACGTATTAAAGTTATGTTTTCGCATGAGACCAATTCACTGCAGCTGGGAGAGATAACGGAACTGATCCACCATCACGTCGGTCCCGTACCGCGCCCCTATTACTTGAGTACTCTCCATAGCCAGCGGAGATGGAAATTATTTGTAACCAGATTAGATCGATTCATAGATAAACAGAATATTTTAAGTAATAGTCAATATGGGTTTAGAGCAAATAATTCAACATCATTTGCTCTCATGGAACTTAATAGAAGAGAGAACAAATGCTGTTGATCAAAAACAGTATTGTGTTAGCGTTTTTTTTTTTTTTATTTAAAAAAGGACTTGGACAAACTGAATAAATATGGCATTAGAGGATTAGCACTACAGTGGGTATCCAGTTATTTGAATAATCTGAGACAGTTTGTGCAGGGAAACGATGTAATATCAAAATTTTGTGTTAATGGATGTGGAGTTCCTCAGGGCTCTGTGTTGGGACCGAAGCGGTTTATTTTGTATGCGAGTGATTTGGTTGATGTGTCAGGGCTTTTGAAGTGTGTTTTATTTGCAGATGACACCACATTTTTTGTTCAGGTGAAGATAATGAACGGATGTTAGAGATGATACAGGCAGAATTCGTAAAAATACAACTTTGGGGTTCCATCTACCTGATATTTAGTACTAGAAAGAAAATTATCCAAGTCCCATTTAAAATTGACAGTATTGAAATTCATAGTTGATGAAATAAAATTTTGGGATGTCATTATTGGTGAGAAACTGACATGGAAATCTCATGTAAATTACTTAAGAATAAAAATAGCAAAATCAATTGCGTTACTGTATAAAGTAAAAGAGTTTTTGAACAACAAAGCTTTGTATATATTGTGCAATGTAATGATTGTTCAATATTTAATCTGTTGTATTTAAGTTTGGAGAAAAGCATGCAAAACAATTACAAACCCTATTTTTATTTTACAAAAAAGAGCTATAAGAATTATTAGTAGGAAGTGCTATGGTCACCCAACATCAATTGAAATTATTAAAATTTTATGATTTGGTTGAACATAGTATTTTACAAGTCATTTATAAAGCTCATAAAAAATATTACCCCCAAATATTCAATTAAAATTAGTTAAAAATAGTCATTTTAACCTTAAGGGAATGGAAATGTTTGTAAAACCTCCAGTTAGAACTAATCTGAAGGAGCTGCGTTGTAATTCAGGGAACAGGATTGTGGAATTGCCTTGATATCGCCATAAACATTTCTAAAACAATTTATATGTTTTTTTTTCATTCAACCTTTATTTAGACAGGTAAATCCCATTGAGCCTCGAGGACTCATTTACAAGAGAGACTGGTTTAAAATTATGATTAAGGTAAAGTTGGTGGGAAGGTATGGTGCCAGGTGAGGGATGCCTCATGCTCGTTGTTTTCAATTTGGAGATTGTTCAAGCGTAGGTTGTTGTTTTGTACTTATTTTATATATTTTTTTAAATAAGGGCAGATATAAGAATTTTTTTGTTCTGTCTGCACCCTTTTCATTCAGTTTTTTGTTTTTGATGATTTTTTTTTCTTTTAATTGAATGAATAAATTAATAAATAAAAGACTCGGCATGTTCTGGACGACGAGATCACTTCTTTTAAGCAAACGAGCGATCAGAGTAATATCGAATGAGGAAGCTCTCCAGGGATTCTGTTCTCGCTATTTTCTGATCCCAAAGAGAGACGGTACATCTTTCCGCCCCATATTAAATCTGCGTGTGTTAAACAAATATTTACACAAATGCACCTTCAGAATGTTAACACATGCAACACTTTGTTTCTCTATCCTCCCGGCAGATTGGTTTGTAACGATCGATCTGGCGGATGCTTATTTTCACGTTACCGTATATCCACCACACAGGAACTTTCTACAGTTTGTTTATCAGGGCACAGCCTATGAGTTTCAAACCTTCCTGTTCGGGCTTTCCTTAGCACTGCGGGTGTTCAACTGTGTGGAAGCTGCGCTGGCCCTGCTAAGAGGGCACAGCATCCAGATTCTCTTGTACATAGATGATTATCTGATATGTTCCCCAACGTGGGAACGGCCGATCAGCGGTTCCCAGACGGCGATAAAACATCTAACAGACCTGGGGTTCAGAATAAACTGAACAAAATGCTGTTTGGTATCCAAAAAATGTACATATTATTTGGTTCAAAATAGACGCTGTCTGATTGCATCTTTCTCCCAGTGCATCGCGTGGTTCCAGGTGGGGAGAGTCGTTTCATTCAGACTTTGTCTGCAGCTACTCGGGCTAATGGCCTCAGTATTTACTGTGGTGGAACTGGGGCTTCTAATGATGAGGAATTTCCAACAATGCGTCACATCACTGAAACTATGCTCCTACTGCCATTTACATCGCAGAGTGAAGGTATCTCAGACATGTATGATGGCTCTTTAAGGTGTGTCTGAGGCCCAATCCAGCTCTTGTGCCTAAGGGGATGGATTCTGTGTGCAAATATTCAGTGGAGTTGTTAGTTTTCCACCCACCTCCATACTCTGAAGAGGAGCAAAGCCTTGCCTTGTCTCTGTCCTATGTGGACACTGAAGGCGTATGTTAACAGGACAGCTGGCTTCAGAAAGTCAGACCGTTCATTTCATGGGCTACGGCTCGTTAAGGTAAACGAGTATCACACCAGAGGCTGGCACACTGGATTCTGGAGACAACTAGTCTCTGTTACAGGTGTAGAGGTACCGAGCCCCCGATTGATCTGAAAGACCATTCTATTAGGAGCATGGCCACGTCATGGGTCCTGTTTCGAGGGCTATCTGTCCAGGATGTTTGTTAGGCAGCTAGCTTGGCCACACCGCATGTGTTTGTGTGCTTTTACAGGCTGAATGTGGCTCAGCCATCCCAAGTTCATGGGATACTGGATGCTGGAACTTCAGAGGTCAGGGTTCAGGATAGCTGTTGGCCTCAGGGCTCAAGAAACTGTTCTAGAATGAGTAGGAGCTGGTCTGTTGGCCATGGTATCATGATGGGGTGGATCCCTGAGCATGGCTCAACCTGTCTGTCTCAGACAGACGTTATGTCGTTGGAGTTTCCATAGTTGGTCATGCTGGAGCGTCTCCTATAGTGAAGCACTTAACTTTGTTATCAAAGAACCAGGGTTATGTTAAGTAACCTAACTTTATCTTACCTCCGTTCTTTAGTGTTTCTCTGGCTGCTTTTTATTCTGTTGTGTAGAGTTTGGAGATGGTTGTGTTAGTGTCTTTGACGTAGAATGGTCATGTTCTGTTGTGGCTCCAAAGGGAGACTCATAATTTCAGTTTACTGACTTCTGAGTGATTGTAATGGAGTGAGCCATGCAGACGATTTTATTTTTATTTTTTTAAATAACCTTCTTTTTTTTCTTTTTGTTTTTTTGAATGTCCAGAGGACCAGACTTGACTTTTTTTTTAGATTTTTCTACCTAGATTATTGAGCGTGCATCAGGAAACCTATATATGTGTTCATGACTTATTCTATGCCAAATACATTCTTATTGTCTACAACACACCATGCTGCAAACGTTTAGAGACCTTCTGGAAACTCCCTCGCCAGTACTGTTCACCAACTAGTTACAGCCCAGTGAGATAATGTCTTCAGCAGTGGCACCCTTCAGGTGGAAACGTGCACGCGACTTGCCTTTAACTTCATACAAGATAAGGGACTTAATAAAACTGTCTTTCAACGCAGAAGGTGCTGCTTGTTTGTCATATCTCTGCTGTGTCTGGAACAAAAATGGTCCGGGAACAGAACTTTAACCTTAAATAACAGACATTTTTATTAGAGCTCAGCCGATATGGAAAATTTGGCTATTGACAATGCCGATATTGGGAAGGGAAGACTTAATGCTGAAAACAGATATACTGGCTGAAAATTTTTGCTTCATGAGGGAAACGGAGCGCCCTTTGTAGCTTGTTGGTCTGTAATGCGCGTTTAGCGCAACGTCAGTGCAAGCAGTTGTCGACTGGGGAGTGGAGAGGGTTGGTAGGCAGGGTGGGACACCCTGCTTGTATAATGGTAGGGGAAACACAGAAGTTAAAATAAACTTACCATGTTCTGTTGAGCAAAATACACACAGTATTGCTCGTTGCTTCGGCTGTGCTGAAAGTGAAACTTAAGTGAATGGTGTTTACCTCTTGCATAAAACCCAAATATGACATTTCGTGTGTTTATTGTTAAATTTTTGTAAAAAATATTATAAAATTCTGAAAATCCTGTACTGTTTGGACACTAATGCAGCTGTTTTCTTGACACTCAGATAAAACTATAAAACTGTGGAAAATCAGTGAACGAGACAAGAGACCGGAGGGCTACAACCTCAAGGAGGACGATGGAAGATACAAAGATCCCAACTCTATCACGTCACTGCAGGTCAGTCACACCAGCTCTATGAAATGGAAGTTTATTATGCTTCGATGTTGGCATTAATCTTATCAGTTAAATTATAATCCTCAAGAATTTATACATTTTTTATATATAATCTGAAAAACGACTTAAGTTTTTTTTAAATAAAATGGGTACCAGTGGCCTGTCGCGAAAAAAACCTCTTGTCTTGTCGAAGCTTCAAAATTCACGGTTGAAACCCGTGCCTTTGTGTAAAAAGTTGTTTTTCTCTGCAAAAAGAAGCTGAGAACTTGTTTACTGATTTTTTTTTATTAAAATGTTTGTGTGAAAAATGCTACGCTAAAGAGCTCAAACCACACTGAGCGTCCTCCATTTTGAGACCGGAGAGGCAGCCCATGTCACGTCAAGGAGCCTCCCTGCCGTTTTTCTTAAAAGAGACATGCTGCTCGCTCCCTCACTATCCATCATTTGGTTCAAACAGTCTTATACTGCCATCAGGTGGTCGAAAAGAGATACTACATGCAAAACAAATTAACCAACATTTCTTCTTAAATTTGAAAATATTTATTAATTATTGTCAAATTTCAAACAATATTATCGTTTATCGCAATAATTTCTGAGACAATTAATTGTCCAGCAAAATTTGTTATCGTGACAGGCATATGTACTTGTACTTTTTATTCAGTTTTAGCTAACAGAAAGCTTTAAGACATGCTTGCTCTATGTTTTTGTTTATGAAGAGAAAAGTGTTTATCATATTTCAGAGCTTTTTTTATTTTTTTTGCCACAGGTACCAGTTTTAATCCCTATGGACCTCATGGTGGAGGCCAGTCCTCGGAGGGTGTTTGCCAACGCTCACACCTACCACATCAACTCCGTCTCAGTCAACAGCGACAACGAGACCTACCTGTCTGCAGACGACCTCCGCATCAACCTCTGGCACCTGGAGATCACCGACCGCAGCTTCAGTATCCTTCAGCCCACACGGCTTTTAGTTAATCGAAGCATTCAGTAAAATAAATATTGATAAAATAATTAGATTTATCTCTGTGGGACTGTTGCTCCTCCCTAACTGTGCACTCTTTAGATATTGTTGACATTAAACCAGCCAACATGGAGGAGCTAACGGAGGTGATCACAGCAGGGGAGTTTCATCCTCACCAGTGTAACACCTTCGTCTACAGCAGCAGCAAGGGAACCATCCGTCTCTGCGACATGAGAGCTTCAGCTCTCTGCGACAAGCACTCCAAGTGTAAGATCAGTGCTCCTCGGCCTTGACGGGGAGATTAAACGGTTAATTATGAAAGTCTTTTAGAAAGTTCTTCAGCTCAATTATCGTATCTTTCTGCTCTGACTTGTCCAGTGTTCGAGGAGCCAGAAAATCCCAGTAACCGCTCCTTCTTCTCCGAGATCATATCGTCGATCTCAGACGTTAAGTTTAGTCACAGTGGACGTTACATGATGACCAGAGACTACTTGTCTGTGAAGATTTGGGACCTGAACATGGAGAACCGACCAGTGGAGACGTTTCAGGTGAGAAGGACCAAAAAAAATGTGCAGACGTTATGAACTTAATGCAAACTGATCAAGCACACACTAAATAGCTTAACGCTGGGGAGGATGCTTGGGTAACCCAAGTGTAGAAAAAGTAAGTAATAATTATTTATTAATCCCAGGGGTGAAGTTTGAGGCATCCAGATGAACTTGTATATTGGTTTTGGCAAAGGTGTTTAACGTCAGACGCCCTTCCTGACACAACCCTCACCGTTGACTCAGGTTTGGGACCGGCACAAGAGATGCACTGGCTTGTGCTCCCTAGTGGTTATTTATTATTTCAATTCGCTTTATTTACCATATTTTCCTCTGTAAACGTTTCTCTGCCCTATAAGTCGCATCAGTCCAAATCTGTGTAATAAAGTGGAAAAATCCATAAATGCGTCGCTTCGGCCTGTAAGTCACCGGGCATGCAAATTATGCAACAAACCGCGACTTATTGGGCGAAAAATACGGTATAAATACGGTATAAATACGGTATATAGCACCAAGCCACAACAGAAGTCATGTCAGTGCACTGAACGGAAACGTTCATACAAAAAAATAAGTTAACATTATTTATCTGAGGAGCAGACTCTCATCCAGAAAATGGAAATTATTATTTTTATTTTGTCACAAATGCAAAGTGTGAGCTGAATAGAATGATTTTATCTGATTCATTTGATTCAGGAAGTCAGATGACTGTTGAACTGTAAACATGGACCCACTGTGAACGTGTGTACTTGCTCGTACGTTCACAGAGCAGCCACCAGGAGACAGCCTAAAGCTGATTTGCTTTGCCCTGGTGTTTGTTTAGAGGAAGATTTCCGAGTCGTAGGTGTCAGGTGTTGGTTTGAATCCTCAGCTGCTCACGGAGCACACTCTTCAGTTGCAGCTTCGCTCTCGACTCATTATCTTCGCTCCATTATCGCAGGTTCACGAGTATCTGAGGAGCAAGCTGTGCTCGCTCTACGAGAACGACTGCATTTTTGACAAGTTCGAATGCTGCTGGAATGGCGACGACAGGTACGTGCACAAAGACGTTTTTATGACTGTAATTTGCTGCGTGTGAGGGCACGTTTGATCTGATGCTAAATGAGTTTTCCATCAAAGTGCTTCTACTAATGGTATGTATAAATGCTGTGCAAAGACAACTCCCCTGATCATTGACAGTTAACTCGTCTCCTAATACGACTCTGTATCGATGTGCGATCTGACATGTAGCCATTATTCCAAGCTGTTTGATTTTGACGTGTCGATCTGCTTCTCGTGCCTCCTCCGTCAGTGTGGTGATGACGGGCTCGTATAACAACTTCTTCCGGATGTTCGACCGCGGCCACCGGCGGGATATCACCTTGGAGGCGTCCCGCGAAAACAGCAAGCCCATGCAGGTCCTAAAGCCCCGCAAGGTGTGCACTGGCGGCAAACGCAAGAAGGACGAGATCAGCGTGGACAGTTTGGACTTCAACAAGAAAATCCTTCACACCGCCTGGCACCCCCAGGACAACATCATCGCAGTGGCGACGACTAACAACCTCTACATATTCCAGGATAAATAAACTAATGGGACCGTCCGGCAGCCTGAGGTGGTGGAGGTCCGTGGTAACGTCCCGCTCCGTTGCTCGTGGCTAATCAGACTCGTTGTAGATGTGGACAGAAGTTGTTTCTCGCCCATCGTCAGCCGGTGGCAGTGACGTCTGCCTCGTTGTTAAAGTGACGCTGTGCCAATTGTTTCTTCTTCTCCCCTGTTATGTTCATTTCTTGCCCACGTGCTCTTTACTTTCATAATGTGGGCAAAACCATTCAATTTCCTTTAAGATTCTGAGTCTTTTTTTTATAATGTCCCCCCCCCCCCACCAAATGGATCTGTGATAGAATATAAAAAGTTTAGTCTTTATTGTCATGTGCCATTGTAGTTTATTTTTCTAAGATGAGTAGTTTTTTTTAATTAAGTCATCCATTATACTGTAGGTTTTCCCTCATCCAGTGTTGATTATAACTGCGTACTCAGCGCTCACGCAGGTTTGCCCAGTTGCTTCATTATGAATTATTTTTACACATTTGCTGTTCAAAGCGACACCTCGACAGTTGCCTCCAGGATTTTAACTACAGCGCGTTTTCAGCGACGTGCCTCAGGCTCACCGTCACAAAAGATCTTTTGTTGTCGTCGTCCTCCCCCAATTGAGACATGCTTGTGCATTGGTTCCTCTTCCTCCTCTTGTTTTGGCGTGCAGAAATCGTCAGGTATGAGAAGATACACGATTGTGATTTTTCTATAAAAAAAAAAAAAAGGTTTAAAACTTCACCGGACGTGTTCCGTCCCATTTTGTAAATGGAAGCTGGACGTTTTGTTGTTTGAGTTTTCTTAATTCTGGTCTTCCCAGCTTGACCCACAGCTCTAAGCAGTGTTTCACAACAGGGATTTGACACTGGACTTTCATTGCACCTGAACAAAGTACTTGGATGTGTCCATGTTAGACTACAGTTTTAAAAACCACATGTTTATTTGAGGCGTTGAATATTTTAACTACTGCAGACAATGCTGTTTTATGGCGCGTTATGTCTACATATAAAGGTGCTGGTCATAAAATTATATGAAAAAGTTGATTTATTTCAGTAATTCCATTTAAAAAGTGAAACTTGTATATTATATTCATTCATTACACACAGACTGAAATATTTCAAATGTTCATTTCTTTTAATGTTGATTATAACTGACAACTAATGAAAACTCCAAATTCAGTAGCTCAGAAAATTAGAATATTAAGACCAATAATAAAAAATAAAAAAAAGATTTTTAGAAACGTTGGCCAACCGAAAAGTATTACCATGAAAAGTATGAGTATGTACAGCGCTCAGTACTTAGTTGTTGCTCATTTTGCCTGGATTACTGCAGCAATGTAGTATGGCATGGAGCAGGTGCCAAGTCCTGTCGCAAAATCAAATCTGCATCTCCATAAAGTTGGTCAGCAGCAGGAAGCATGAAGTGCTCTGAAACTTCCTGGTAGATGCCTGCGTTGACCTTGGACCTCAGTAAACAGTGGACCATCACCAGCAGATGACATGGCACCCCAAACCATCAATGAACATCAAACATCAGACTCTGGGACCTTGATTTCCAAAGGAAATGCAAAATTACTTTCAGAGAACATAACTTTGGGCCACTCAGCAGCATTCCAGTCCTTTTTGTCTTAAGTTCAGGCGAGACACTTCTGACAATGTCTTGTTCAAGAGTGGTTTGACACGAGGAATGCGAAAACTGAAACCCATGTCTTGCATACGTCTGTGCGTGGTGGTTCTTGAAGTATAGACTCCAGCTGCAGGCCTCTCTTGTTTCACAGTCTTCTCCATGGTGCGGTTATCTCTTTTGCTTGTACACTTTTCTACCACATTGTTTCCTTCCCTTCACCTCTCTATTAATGTGCTTGGACACAGAGCTCTGTGAACAGCCAGCCTCTTAAGCAATGACCTGTTGTGTCTTTCCCTCCTTGTGGAAGGTGTCAACGGTCGTCTTTTGGACAGCTGTCAAGTCAGTAGTCTTCCCCATGATTGTGTAGCTACAGAACTAGACTGAGACCATTTAAAGATCTTTGCAGGTGTTTGCAGTTAATTATCTGATTAGAGTGTGACATCAGGTGTCTTCAATATTGAACCTTTTCACAATATTCTAATTTTCTTAGATACTGAATTTGGAATTTTCATTAGTTGTCGGTTATAATCATCAACGTTAAAATAATTAAACATTTGAAATATATCAGTCTGTGTGTAATGAATGAATAAAATATACAAGTTTAACTTTTTGAATGGAATTATTGAAATAAAAAAAACTTTTTCATGATATTCTAATTTTATGACCAGCACCTGTATTTAAGATGTTACTGCTTCTAGTAATGTAAAACTACAATTTTACTGACAGGAAAAGGAAAAATAAAGGAACTATTTTGCATCGTTGTGATATTTATTTATTGGTGTTAAACTGTGTTAAACATTATCATTACTTGCACTTGATTTTAAAGGATTTCAGATTAAAGGCTTTGAACGATTAATGTTTTAATGTCTGCATGGTGGGTGTTTAATTACTGGAAACTGCAGCTATGACTAGTATGAACACGCATGTCCCCACTCTTGAGCTTTGAGGTCACATGACTTTGTTTATTCTGTCACTGAAGTCTGATATACAGCTGTTCTGTGTAATGTTATTTTATTTACATCGTTTAGCAAGAGCGCTGTCCTTGTATGGGAAGACGACGTATCATATAATATTTAAACAGTATTTTATATCTGGCTTTTAACAGTTAAGTTATTCCTATTCAGAAAATGACATAATTTACTTTCTTGTCTAGAAGGAGCATTGTTCATTTGAAACTGAAGTTGTCCAAGTTTAATTTTCAAGATATACAGTTGATTCCATTCATTCCATGTACGCCACCTCGCACAGTGACTCTTGCGACCTGGAAGGGAAGATGCAGGTAAAGTTAATGGAGGTATGGATATTTTTTAATTGTTACTTTCATAATCACAAAAATCCAGTCTAAATATTTAGATTTTTTTTTCAGCAACTTCAAATGCCAGTAGTTGCAGTAAATCTGTTTACAGAGTTTTCCGGTTATATTTTAATATTTTTGTCTTGTGCTACTTTTAGGTCATCTGTCATTTATTTTAGCCTTTTTCTGCCATTTTGCTGTTTTAAACTACGATTGATTTTTAGCTAACATTTTGCAGTTATTTAGTGTTCTGCTTCTTTTAGCTGTAGAAAAGTTTCAATGAAACAATTTAGAACTTTAGAAAATCCAACAATGTTCAGACTGGTCATCTGGACGTTTTCTCTTTTTCCTGACCTAACGTGAAATTTGGTATTATATTTAAAAAAAAAAACATTTTTCTATGTGGATATATGTTTATAATCTCAGTAATTGAGACCTTGAAATGTAATTTTTAATGCACAAACATTTGATTTCAATTTCAGTTTATTATATTGTACATCGGCTTGCTATACACTCGTCTAACGCTGTTGTTACGTCATAACCTAGCCCCGCCTCTAAGCCGCTGCTTCTAGGCCAGCAGCTAACCTGTGAAAACAAACGGCTTCGGCTGTGCTTCAGGTTAGCTGTTTTCTGAAGCACAGGACTCGATACCACTCGCTCGGTGGTAGTTAAAATCACGCCTGAATGTTTAGAGATATAAGTTCGCGTTTCGCTTCAACTTGATCCCTGAATGTAACCCAACCTCCTCACCAGAAACGATAATGTCCGACGCTGCTAACGCTACAGACAACAACGGAGACTCGGGACTTAACGGTAGGCTAACTCGTTACTCTATTAAAGCCCGCCATTATGCGTTTTAATTTGTATGTTTTTGAGTATGCGTGTTTTTAGAAAAAATGTGTTTATTGGAAGACTTAATCATAAGGGTTTACATATTTGCACAAAAAAAATGTTTTTCTTAGCGAAGCTTTACCGAAGGGGCGGGTCTAGAACGACATGTTCCGGGGTTTATTGACACTAGTTGGACCAATGGCCGTTTAGTAAGCTTGATTGACAGGCAAGCTATCCAATCAGTGATTCATGTAGAGTTTGGAGGTGGGCTGAAAGCTTGTCAACAAGCACAGTTGGAAGATGTCCAATTTGGAGAAGTCGGCGTAGATAATATTAGATTATTTCGCTATAATAACCTGTTACAGTCCATAAAATGTGGATTAACTTCTAAAAAGGTTTACAAAAATGTGTGTTTATTTCACTGCTGCACGGATTTGGACAGTCCTGGTGCAGGTTTTACAACAACATGGGTGAAGTGACTGATAACTATTTATGGTCACAACAAGACACAAGGTTTGCTTTTAATAAGATGTGGGGGACTCAGCAACAAAAGTTACATCAAGTTGAACTAATCCAAAGTAAAACTCTAAGCAGGAAATACACTTTACTATTTATCCTGTGAAAATGTCCTCCTTTTTGTAAATAAATTCTATCGTTTATATAATTTCTTTACTGTCATTTCTGTGACTCTTTTAAATCACTGGATTTATTTAAATAAAACTATCAGAAAATAATAATTGGATGTACATCTGCAACATGAACTTTTGAAAGTAGTTCAGTTAAACATGGCTGCCACATTAAGTGACCTTAGCCAACACAAAATTGGCTATAAAGTCATTTTTGACAGATGCTGGTAAAAGCTAAGATTGATCCCCAGCACGTGTTCTGGACACGAACACGTGTAAGATCTTGGTTTGACGTCTTAATATTTGGAGTCAACTATGTCTGTTAGCAAAATAGCGCATAAACCACTCAGAACATTTCACTTCAGGAAACAAGATGGTCGCCACAGCTAAGCGACTGTAGCCAACACAAAAATGGCTCTAATTAATTAGATTTGCAACTGTTTGGCTAAAGTTTGTCATGGTAGTAGCTGAGAGTCATCCCAACACACGCACATACAGATTTATATAATTCTGTGGTTCGGTCCAGTCTCTGCCTCGGTGTTGATGCAGGATAGAGGCGACGTCTAACAGCTGACCTCGTCACTTTGGCCAGAATGTTTGGAAGCGTTGTTGCCACGGTAACGTGGGGTGAAGACAATGGCCTGTATAATCCACACGAGTGCTGAGCTGATGTGCGTTCAGGGGGTGGGGGGCGGAGGGGGTCAACATTACTGGACTGTTCATGTGAACGTTTTTGTATTTTTACGAGGTCATTTCTGCTGAAGGGGTCTTCCTTCCTCCTCTGTTTATTTGAGTTAGGAGAGAGGGGAGGGAGTGTTTTCATGCAGCGTGATGACGGGCGGTGAAGATTAACACCCCCCGCCACCACTCCACTCCCTGACAGTTCATGCTGGAGCTCACGTACAAAGCGGGGCAGAGTTATATTTCCCAGCTGAGGTTTCCAAACGGACGAGCACGCAGCAATAAATAGACGTCGTCCTCGTCCCGCTGCGGCTCTGACCGACGTGTTGCCTCCGTCCGGCTCAGAGTCAGGAAACAACTGTTGACATCTTTGTCATCTCACTCCACTTCGGCTTGAATAGTTTGTGTGGCGCCTTCGGAAGGAGAATAAAAACAGAATCCAGCTTTAGTTTATTTTATTGATTGATTGATTTATCAAGGGCAGTGGACATTATTGAACATTAGATAAATGTGAAGGTACCCAAGTTTTTTTTTTTACCTATTGTTTTTTGACAGTTCCCCTAGAAAGAAAAATCCAAAGAATCCAAACAATAAACCATTTGGGGTTCCAGACAGTTTATCTTCCTATGTTTTCTAAAGCTATAAATCTGAGTTTAACATAAAAATCACCTTAAGGTCACGTTACGTCATCTTTTGGACGTGTAGGAGAGAAATGAAAAGAAGCTCCATCACTATTTTATACGAGAACATTTGCCATTTTTTACTGAATTGCGTTGATATTGTGACCAAGGGGAGTGGCGGTGCAGAGGTTAGAGAAGGTGGGCCTGTGATTGGAAGATCGCAGGTTCAGCTCCCGGTACTGACGACATCAAAATGTGGGTGGGATACGTGAAGCACCCTCACCTGCCCCCACTCTGGGACCTTGAGCAAGACCCTTAACCCCCACCATCTGTTCTCTGGGCCCCCTAGATGCAGCTCTGTGCTCCACACAGAGGCTGTGGCAGCTGTGGTTGTGTCAGGAGGAACATCTGGTGCAAAAATAATTGCCAAGTGCGACTTCGTTCTCTGTGGTGACCCCTAACGCAGGGAGCAGCCGAAAGAGGGAGAAAAAATTATATTGTGACTAAACAGGTCTAAACAAACACCATTAAAGTAAAAATAATCAACTTTTTATGACGTTTTATTTGATGATGTGATTTTGTGTGAGCTACCTGAACTCGAGCCTTCTAGCAAATATTCAGGAAAAAAGACATCTAAAGTCCCAAAATGTGATTTTACAACTGTTTAACATAAATTTATTGTAGATGTTTGTGCTTAGAAATTTAAAGAAAACCCAGAAAAAAAAAAAAAATTAAGTTTAAAGTTTCTGCGTTCGCTGTCGATGGCGTTAAAATGTAAAGTAAAGTGTTATATGTTGTCATCACTGTATGTTCCCATACAATGACACAATGAGTTCTGTGCATTTAACCCATCACACCTGAGGTACACGCAGGTGGAGCAGTGGGCGCCCAGGGAGCAGTTGGGGATTAGGTGTCTTGCTCAGGGACACCACGACATGTGAGCAGGGTGGGGAGTTGAGCCTGCGGCTTTCTGGTCCCAGGTTAGCTGCCCTACCTCTACACTATCTGTCTTGTCGAAGCTTCAAATTTCACGGTTAAAACCTGTGCCTTCGTCTAAAAAGTTGTTTCTCTGCAAAAAGAAGCTGAGAACTTGTTTACTGATTTAATTTTTTTTTTTTATTGAAAGCTTTAAATGCTAAAGAGCTCAAACCACACCGAGCGTCCATCATAACCAAAAACAGGAAGGAGAGACAGCCCATGTCACGTCAAGGGGCCTCCCTTCCATTTTTCTTAGAGACACGCTGCTCCCTCCCTCACTATCCATCCTTTGGTTCAAACAGTTTTATACTGCCATCCAGTGGTCAAAAAATGTACTACACACAAAATTAACCATAACTTCTTCTTAAATTTTAACAATAATTACTAATTGTTGTCAAATTTCAAACAATATAATCGTTTATCGCAATAATTTCAGAGACGATTAATCGCCCAGCAACATTTGTTATCGCGACGGGCCTAGCTACTCGTCTCCGTTAACTTCTTAACCCACAGCTGTGATGCGTAATTCACAACTAGCCCATGTAGGTACAATGTGGGCAACGAAACAACGTACACGGCCAAGAATGCAGTTTTACAAGAAACGAGGGAGGAAGAAATGAAGCGCTTTTCCAAGATCGGTGCTCGGAACAGAACCGCACGGCCCGCTGGTCGCTCTGCTCGGGGTTCGGTGAGGCTGCGACGTCAAGATCTGAACCGCCCAGCGAGGAACTATGTTTGAGCAGTCGGTCCAACACCCTGCTGACGACGTTATGATTTATTGTAATCGGGAGGTGATGTCACAGTTAAGTAGTGATGTCACAGTTAAGTAGGAACATTTAAAAATTTGAATGTATTTTCCCCACAGGGTCCTGGGTGGAGCTGGAGATGAACAGAGCTCATGAAGCCCAGCCGCCCTCGCTGCCCCTCCCTCAGGTGGAGGAAGAGGAGGCCATCGTGGGGGGGCTGGAGCACGTCCCGTCCTCATCCTCGATCCACAACGGAGACATGGAGAAGATCCTGCTGGACGCGCAGCACGAGTCGAGCCGCAGCAACTCGTCCTGCGACAGGTGGTGACTCTAAATATCATCCAGACCGTCCGGCTGCTAAACAAACGACGGTCGCAGCTCAGGACAGGAAGTCTAAAAACACAGATCAGTTTATTGTCGCTGCCACGTCACGCGCTTGTGCATCCTTCAAGGCTGCGCTGAAGCAGACCTCATCGGTGAGTCACCTCCGGGGTGTTTCGATACGATGATGTCAACAAGCTGTCCACATGGGACGTTTCCAGCTGCTTCTCAGGAGGAGTCAGAGGCTCCAACTTTACTGGACAAAAACAAACCGGTCAACTTGAGTGATTCTTGTGGGCGGGGCCGGACGATAAGTTGAGCTTCACAAGACGGTGGTTAGCGACAGCTTACCCTTTGACCTTTTTGTCCAAAAATATTTCTTGTTTATGAACCGGAGCTTATCGTCTCTGGCCTGGAGGAGCTGGAGTGTCTCTGGGGTGAGGGGGGTCAGGGTTTCCCTCCTGGACCCGTTGCTTCTGTGACCCGGCCGGGTAAAAGCGTTAGAAAGTGGATGGATGGACTGGAAGCCCGACTCAGGCAGCCGTTTTGTCGTTGGCATGGCCAGATGTTTCCACGAACCTCTGGTCAAAGTTTTCCTAACAGTAAGGGTCAAACCTGTTGGAGCTGCTGGGAAGTTTGGGTTGTTTTGTGTTTGCTGAAAACATTTCCAGAAACTTTAAAAAAAAATTTTTAGAAACCAGCAAATAAAAAGATTGTTGTGGAAAGACTGTGCTTCCGTGAGGACGTTCGTGTTTGAGATGTTTTTATTTTTTTAACGTGTTGAGTTGTGATGCGACACCTTTGCACGTTATTTAAATATTAGTCATTATTTGTGCTAATTTTCACATTTGGTTTGTCCTCTTTAAACACGCAGCCCCCCTCGGCCCCACTCCCCCCAGGACGCCGGACAGATCATGTTTGACGTGGACACGACCAGCAGGAGAGACAGTCAGGTAAGAGCCTGCGAGCTACGTCTGTGTTCTTCATCTGTCTGTTGCCGTGGCAACCTGGACGACGGCCGCTTCCTGTAGTTTCTAAGAAAATGGTGCCGCGCCGAGAGTGAAGCTGACCTTCACAGAAAAGCTGTTTGTTTTTTATTTTTAGTCTGAAGAGGACATCTTGGACAAAGACAGGGACATGGACATCCTGATGAAGGACGCAGATTGGGTTGCTGACTGGTCCAGTCGACCGGAAAACATTCCCCCCAAGTAAGTGTCAACGTGGTGAGAACGAACGCCTGTTTTTGTGCGTGTTGCGCAGCGGAGCGTCACGTTTCTGCAGAAAGAGTCGTCTGCCATCGAACTTTAACGCTGACTGACAGTTAAACGTTTAGTGACGTGTAAAAGAAGCTTCGACAGGATTTATTTTTCATTATAAACACGTCGTCGTCTGTAAACATTTAAATCCTCCATCAAATCCTAAAAAGCTCGACGTGTGTCTGCTTGGAGTTCAGTTTCTTTTAAGAGACTTTAAACTAGACCTGTCACGATAACAAATTTTGCTGGGCGATGAATCGTCTCAGAAATTATTGCGATAAACGATAATATTGTTAGAAATTTGACAATAATTAGTAGGGGTGTAACGGTACACTAAAATCACATTTCGGTTCATTTTCGGTACAAAAAAAGACAAAATAACGACTTACAAAACATTTATTTTGAAAATATGCCAAGTAAACAATACGTTTGTATAAAAATAAATAAGCGACCCATTTGGACAATATTTTAAATAAACTGCACTCTTTACAATAAATAAACTATACTAACAATAATAAAAATCTTAATAAATACAATAACAGTCGGAACCAGAACAATAAGCAGCAACAGTTTACAATCTGACTAAAGTTTTTGGCCAAAAAGACCAACTTGTCCGCTTGTCGTTTCAAGCGCGTTAACAAGTTCGACGTGTCGCTGCTGCAGGTCCAATCTCCGTGAAACGACGTCGACTCAGTTTGGATTTGTTCACTCGTCTTTTAACAAGAAAGACGTAAAGTTCCCAACAGGAGACCGCAACGAGAAGCTAACGCTGCGCGTGCTGCAATAATATAGCGCCGTGCTGAAACACTCGGGAACTTTAGTTCCGCGGCGCATAACTTCTCGTTAACAAAATTTAATGAGTGAAAAAAATAACCGAAACGGTACGCAGGTGGACCGAACCGAACGTGCCGTACCGAAACGGTTCAGTGCACCCACATGTGCCGTTACACCACTAATAATTAGTAATTATTGTCAAAGAAAGTTGGTTAATTTTTGTGTGTAGTCCCTTTTTATTTGACCACTGGATGGCAGTATATGACTGTTTGAACCGATGGATGGATAGTGAGGGAGCGAGCAGCGTGTCTCTTTAAGAAAAGTTCCTGTTTTTCGGTTCTCAAAATGGCGGACGCTCGGTGTGGTTTGAGCTCTTTAGCATTTTTCACACGAAGCTTTTAATAAAAAAAATCAGTAAACAAATTCTCAGTTTCTTTTTGCAGCGAAAAACAACGTTTTAGACGAAGGCACGAGTTTCAACTGTGAATTTTTGGAGCTTTGACAAGACGGAGGTTTTTTCCCCGAGGTTAGCCTGTTAGCTTAGCTTCTCAGCGTAGCTGCTTTTAACGATACAAAAACGTGATTTTGGATCGTTAAAACGGATTTTAAAGAGAAAGGGAGGGGTCAGTGAAGAACACCGGAGTTGAGCTTTTTATCATCGAGTGTCTTCAGTAGAAAGAGAAACACAAAGAAACAATAAAGCTGATAAATGAAAATGAGGTTGATAATTTTAATTTATCATGCGATTAATTGATTTATTGTTTAGTGCGACAGTCCTACTTTAAACTTTAAAAAAGATTATTTAAAGAGGAGTGGGTTGAGCTAATCTAAAATATCTTGTATAGATAATATATTTTTCATATTAAAGAAACGATTTGTGGGATATGTTTGCAGGGAGTTCCACTTCCGTCACCCTCGGCGCTCGGTGACGCTCAGCATGAGGAAGACGGGGGCCATGAAGAAAGGAGGCCTCTTCTCTGCAGAGTTCCTCAAAGTCTTCATCCCCTCGCTGCTGCTGTCGCACATCCTCGCTCTGGGGCTCGGGTAAGAACCAAAGAGCTGAGCTCGCCTTTCTGCTTATAAAATACATTTTGTTAGTTCTTCTTTTTATTTTTTTTTAAAGCGATGTTTAAATAAGTTCCCAGCATTGAGCTGTCATCCTGAAATAAACCAATAATTAACTGTTGAAATGTTTTCTCATTTCTCGTTTTGGCACAACAAGATTATGATTTAAAAAAAATCTATTCTACCTTAAAGAAACATTGCATATTAATGGTCTTAATTAATAAAAAATAAAACCTCTATTTACTTTCCTTGGTGAGGTATCTGCTCTGATGCAGCTGATTCCAGCTTTAAAACCCAAGCAGCTGCTGTTTGTTCAGCTTTCAGTGTCTGTCGGTTATTTCTGAATAGTTTGTAAACCGTTGTTTGTGACTGAAGACCAAGTCTGTCATTGTAAATCCACCGAAGCCTCGGAGCCTGAACTCATCTTCACTGACGCTCTTTGCTTCCTCCTACCCACCAAATTTTACTCTTTACATCAGACACCAACTTGTGTACATGAAGATATGCAAAAATAACGATTAAAAAACAGGCACAACGGTGTATTTTCATAGCATTTGGTTAAAACAAGCTCACCCATCTACAGCTTTAGAGTAAATTTAGCTTTTTTTTTCGTCTTCTGGAGGTTTCAATGTAACATGAAGAGGCACATGCTGAAAAAGTCAATTCACAAACATCATAAAAGCCGATCGGTAAAAGTTCTCTATCTAAGGAAGCAGCAGATTGTGTTGAATCTTTATTTTGTTATCGTCTCCCATCCTGAGCAAAGACGAAGCAGTGAAAAGGGAAAAACTGTCAACAGGATGAAACCTCCAGCGGAGCCAGGCTCAGGACGAGCAGCCGTCTGCTTCGACCGGGAAACAAACAAAAAATCTGTTTTTCAAACTTTCCGATCATCTTTTAGTGTTTTTGCAACATAACCTGATTTTTTTTTTCCGATCACTTGTTGCAACTGTTGGAACCTCTTGATGTTCGCCTCGCTGCCAGCAGGGGGCGCTGTCGCACAGCTGCAGACTCACATCAGCTGTTCGTTTGATCCGAGCAGCTGCTGCACACCTGCTGCCTCAGGCTGAGCTCCGACACTCCCAGGAGGGCCGTGTTGGTGATGACACGTGCACGGTAATCTGTGCTGCTCAATCAGATCACGTTGAACACGTCGACGTGTAAACGAGTCATTAACAGGCTGTAATTAATGTTCCTGCTGGACACGCAGAGACGTACAACCAGATGTTCTAATAGAACTCGCCTTTATCGTTGGGTGAGTTGTCATGTCTCGTTTTATCGTTTCCTTTTTTATATCTTATAATTACAACACAGTTAAATGTAGGGGAAATAAACATTTCTCCAAATCCTGATGCATGCTCACTAATCCAGGTAGAAAAATCTACAAGAGTTAAGTCGGGTCCTCTGGATGGATTCTTCTTGTTGAGACGTTTCGTCTTTTATCCAAAAGACTTCTTCAGTCTGAGGAGCTTATAAGCAGCACCTTCTCTTAGTGGATCAACTGGTTTGTTGGTGACATCCAGAACTAGCTGTTCACATGATGAAGGACCATCAACCTAACGACCGATCGTTAGTGCCCTGATGGACACTTGCACATTTTTGAGCCTTCTGTGAATATCGAGCGGCCGTCATGGCACTAACGATCGATCGTTAGGTTGATGGCTTCATTATGATGTGAACAGGAGTTATTTATAAGACTGAGTTTGTTGCAGCTCCTCAAACCGACAAGTCTTTTGGACGAAACGTTTCAACAAGAAGAATCAGTCCAGAGGACGTGACTCAACGTTTTTAAACATTTCTCCAGTTTCTTGAAATCTTTTGATGAAACTGTAGAAGGTGGAAGTTTCAAACAAACGTGAACAAGGAAGTTATTTTCGATTTGTTTCACTATTTTCAGACACGATTTTTCACAGACTGATGAACCTCTGCCTGTCTTTACTTCTGAGAGCTTCAGCCTCTCTTGTACCAACTACCGTATTTTTCGGCCTATAATTCAGTTTTTTATATAATTTGCATGTCCTGCGACTTCTACGCCAAATCGACGTATTTATATATTTTTTCCATATTTATAAACCAATTTTTGGCTGAGATGTGTTCATTCATTCTGACTGAAAATATTGAACACCACCATTTTCAGCCACTAGATGGCACTCTAGTTGTATGGCATGCTGTTGTGCCATGTAATAGGTAAAAGTGGCTATTAATGACACAATCGGCTTGCCTTAAATGCCACCATCATTCTACTTGGAGCAACCGTCAAATCTGCTTCATTTCTCTGCGCCGCCCCGGAGAAATGCAGCTGATTTGATCATTGAAGTGCATTTATTAAGTAAAAGTTCAACTGAAACACACCTTTACTATAATTTTGAGCAAACAAATAATTGTTTTTATATATTAATCTTGTTAAATTATTGTTAAGGTCCTCCTGTGCACACTCCCGCGGCCACCATTTGGCAGGCAATCGATTGTTTGTCACACCGGCGCACGTTTCTGTGTTGTCAGCGGTGACGCGTAATAGATGCAACGTATTTATGGATTTTTCCACTTTATTAGACATATTTGGTCTGATACGACTTATAGGCTGGTGTGACATGTACGGTGGAAAATGCAGTACCTTTGCAGCTTTTTGTCCCCCACCCCCACCCCCCCCCGTGCACTTTTTTTTTTAGATCTGTTGCTGCCATAAAATTTAAAATGACCTTTTTCCTCCTAAACTTGTAAAACTTCTTCGCTTAAACTTAAACTGTGTTTCGCTGTGAATAAAATAAGAGTTTGAGGTTTTTATTTACACGATGTCCCAACAGTTTCAGAGTTGGGGAGGGGTGTGTGTGTGGGGGGGTTGTACTTTCTTCTTACATGGACGCAGCGTTCTTTCCTTCCCTCTCAGAGTCTACATCGGGAAGAGGCTGACCACGCCGCCCGCCAGCTCCTTCTGAAGCAGAAGTAAAGTGCCTGAGGAGTCGATGTTGGAAGTTTTGCTGAACGCTTGTTTCTCATCCGACTGTCCCGCCTGCTCCCCCCCCCCGCCCCAACCCTGAGATTTGACATGTTCTCAGTAGACCCCTTCTTTGTCCTCCCCTTAATCACCTGTGTTCTGTTTGTAGAGGCCCCTTCTTCAGTGATTTGAGCTCTTTTTGAATGAACACGGTCACGTTTTCCCAGTATGTGGGTTTATAATGGGGGGGGGGGGGGGTCTGATAACAGGGCAGGACCGTTTTAAAGCTGACCACAGATTGTGCCACCTGCACGAGTAGCCCCAGCACTTAAACCCTGACCAAATTCAAAGTCGGCTACGCAGACTGAAAACACGATCATGCCTTTTACTGAAAGTGGCCATTTTGTTTAGGTCATTTAGTTGTTTATTTATTTAACATAGGTGTTTTTTTGTTTTTTTTTAACTACAACAGGAGCAGCCAACACAAACCGCAAGCTAATTCTACAGCCGACCTTTTGTTTCTTATAGTTTTTAAGATGGCAGCAGGAAACGGTGCATGTGTTCAAGCAGGGCTTCAGTCTGGACACGTCCAGGATCCTGCAGCCTGTCCCAAGTCCTCTAGTCTTTAAAATGATGGTTCAGGTCTTTTGAAGTGGGGTTCTGTGGAAACAGTATGAATAAGTAATATCTTATCTGTCGTAGATAACTTTTTAAAACAACCTCAGAACTGCAGTTCAAGCAAATACTGATTTTTATGAATTTTTTTGCTGCCAAAAAAAACTTTTCAGTGTAAAAGTTGAAATAAAACGGAGTGGTAAACATAAAAAGTATCTCTTGAGCTAATTTCTTTGTTTAAAAAACAAAATAATTGAAGAAAAGTTCCTCAGTGAATGAATAAACAGCACTATTGTAAAAACACAGTAAACGTCAGTACATTTACAAATCCTAGTGGCTCAAAAATGGACAAAAAAGTAAACGTTTATGTCTTAAAGTATGGCAACAGTGGTTAAACGTTTATAAAATAATTTGTGCATGAACTGATATGAACGCTTGAATTGTTTTTAGTTGGCAAAAATTGATTTTGGTCCGTCAGCTCGTCAGTCCGGTCAAACTTTAACTATTTCTCCAAACTGAGGTCTCTGCTATCTACAACAGGTAAGATATTGACTGCTTGCAACCTCTCCATAAAACCACACTTCAAAATATCTGAAATGCCCTTTTAGCTCTTGTAGTGAGTGTCTGCCTCTTGACCAATCCAATGTTGCTCAGCTCAGTATTACGTGAAAGTAATTTTTTAGGGTACCTTGAACGATTTTTATCTTAAAAAAAAAAAAAGTATTTAGTAAAGAAACAAAAGTAGTTTACTTTTCTATAAATAGATTCTTAGAAGGTCTGACGTTCAGAGTTACTATTTTTAAAGAAGAGACCTCCAGTGAAACCAGTGCTGCGCTCCCAACGCCTCACTAAGTTAGTTAAATCTGCTCGAGGTACTCGAAGAAGCTGCAGAAGAAGAGAGTCCAGCGTTGAAGCAACGAGAAGCACAAAACGATGCGATGTGACGCAGCCGAGGAGTTCATAGATGCTCGGCTGCAGCGTCGGTTTTTAAAACTATAATAAGTTTTGGCTTCAGCGATTCTGAAGCTGGATCTTGGTCCGTTTGTGAGAACAGGAACTGGATCGTAATAATGGCACTCTAGAAGCTTATTTGTCTTTTTTTTTTTCTGCATGAAATCAAAGAATCGACGCAGCACAAACTGGTTCTGTTAGGAAATAAAAGATTTGTGAGGATCTTGTGAGCAGTGAGATGGAAACTTTTGCACAGCCTGGGTTTGTCTGCAGCAGCCATTCAGGAGTAAAAGTCAACATTTTCAGTTTTTTTATTTATTTTACTGTTTACCTTCCTGCTCAGCATCATGCTGACAGGTTTATGGGCATGAAATGGTGAAATGAGTGTGATTAAAGGCAAAGTAGCTGCTTTTTACGTTGAACTTTTCTGTGTTTTACACTAAATACGTCTCATCAGAAAACACGTGTCAAATTTCACAAAAGAGAGGATGAAAAACCTGCTTTTAAAGATTAGCAGTGCAATTTTTTATTTTTTGTTTGTTTGTTTAAAACGTCTGACACTTTTATTTTGTTGTGACCCTGAGTTTCTGCTTGTTTTTGAAGCCAAAATGTTGGATTCCTTTTATTTGTATTTGTTTTTCGCTGGTGTTGGACGGAGGTTGTGAGCACACACGGGGGGAATCAAGTTTGACGCAAATTATGTTTTAAAATCGTGCGTAAAAAGTTTCAGGGCCTGAAGAACGAGACCGATTGTGGAAAAGTAGCTCTTGTAACGATAAATTAGCTTATTTTTCTTTTCCTGCTTCACTGAAAACACTGAAAGAGTTTTGTCAATAAAAACAACCAGACTGAAACTATTTTTTTCTACTTTGTCTTTTTAATTTTGACAAATAACATTAACAATGGTTTTAAATTATTGACTTGTTTTATAAATATAGTAACGTTTTTGTTCTTGTTATTTATATTGTAGGAATAAAATACTTTAAATAAAAGGAGAGTAAATTTAACCGTATACAGTTTATATTACCTTAAAGGATATAAATGCATCTGCTCTGTAAATGTATTCTTCATTAATTGGTGTTTTTCAAATTAAAAACATAAATTGGGCAGTTTGAAAGGTTTATAAAGTAGCTCTCCCGTTAACGGCTATGAAAGGAACCCACTTTGTTCTCGGCCCTGCTCGGACTCATCAGTCTCGTCACAATTCAGCTCAGTTTCTCCAAACCGAAGCTGTTGGAAGGCCGATCTGCCACAGGTAAGATGTTTACATCTTATTTGTCAAAGCCTCACTTCTGCATGTCAAACTATCCCTTTGAGTCTGGCGTTAGATGGGAAGCACGGAGGCAGATAATCTGGTTTAATCTGCTCCGTCTAGTTTTAGCAGGATTAGTGTTTGTGCAAAAGCTTTAACGTTTAAAAAAACGTCCTTTTGCGTTCATTCCGCCTCGTCTAGTTTCTGCTGTGTAATTCTAGGATCGATGTTTATGTGACAGATTTAGAGGTAAATAATTAACGTGTCTCCATCTTGTTGGCAGCGGCCCCTTCCTCAACGACACCACGTTCCCTTTAATGGAACCTCGGAACACCTGTTCCCAGCCAATCCAGGCGCTCGGAGACTCGATGGCTCCTCCCACTGCAGCCCATGGTGGCGTTGCTACGGGTTACCGGGTGGTGGCCGGCTCCATCTCCATCCCTCTGCCTCAGCATCCAGGCAGAATAAAGGATGGGGATTCTTAACGTCAGGTGAAGACAAGAAAAAGCTTTTTTGCGATAAAGAGCGTGTTGCAGGAAAAAAAAAGCACTTTATCCACACTCTTGAGTGTTTTTTATTTATTTATGGGAAATGTTTTTTATTTGTTAAGCTATAAACTGCACATTTCATCATAAATATGCCTAATTTAAGAGATGAACACGTGTTTGTTTACATAAATTGCTTGTTTACGCATGCTGCTGCTCTCAGCTTGTTGCAGGTTTAGGGTTACAAAGCCACCAGAGATGATGTCATTTATTGGGTTTTTGCAACAAGTTGATTTTCATTACCTGTCGGTCAAAACCGTTTCATGCAGTTGATGAAACGACGAGGGCGATGCACCTTTCGGGGAATCCAGTTTCGCTCGACACTTCTTAGAACACACTGCACGCCAAGTGGAGCTCATTCAAACAGATGCATGAAGTTTGCAGATGAAGCACAAAAGTATGGGAAGTATGGGTGCCGAGGGTGCTGCAGCACACCCGGGTGTGCAGCAAAGGTCTTGCATGTCCAACTACAACGTTAATTTTTTTTTTATAAAAACAGCTTTTATTGGTGTTTTAAATTGCAATGTTAATTTCATGTGAAGCCTCTGTGCATGTTCATCTGTGTGCGATAAAGTTTTACAGTTTGTTTAACCAGACGTTGGAACTTTACACATAGATAACACATTTAAGAATGATCCAACCTCACTAAATGAATTATTTTACAAAAACACTTAAAAGCCGAGAGAATAAACGATTTGTGAACGTTGAGTTTTTCAGTAATGTTTAGCTTTTTATCCCCCCTCCCCCTAGAAATGTTTTATTTATTGTAACGTATGTATCCGAGTGTATTTTGCTCTTCATGATTTTATTAAAGATGCTCCAAACTAAAGGTTTACGAGGCTCACTGGAGTCACTTCTTGTTTCATTGTTTAATAATGGATCATCTGTGACTCAGGAAGTGCACGTTGGGCTGTCCAGAGGAAGTGTAATCCAAATATTTTCCTTTTTGTGTTAAACGTACACGCTCTGTGAAAGATTTGCTCCTCGGTGATTTCACTTCCTGCCTTCAGACTGACTGGAGATGATAATCTAATAGGAGTCCCTCGTGGATTCGCAGCAGCCAATAAGAGGATCTCTGCATGTTTTGCTGATCTCACTGCTTGTCCTACATCTGTTCTGGATGCCAGGGCCGTGCCCTTCCTCTCCACTGACCCCCCCACAACTGTTCCTCGCTGCCAACGTCTCTCCTCTGATGATCCAAAACTCTTTCTAGTTTCTGCTCTCGGGTGTTTGACTTGAAATGTTCCATCAGAGAGGACGGGGTCAGAGTTCAGCTTGGACCCTCACCTCTCCTCACTTACCAGAGCCCTCCCTGTTGCCTCCCTGCAGAGACGTCCACCCGCCCCCACACAGGCATTCAGGGAGCGTTAATGGCAGCGGAGCCGTTTGCTGCCCACCGTGTTGTTATGGAAACTGTACCGACACGAACTCGCTGCTGAAACGCTTTTCATGGCCTCTCTTTACCGGAGAGCTTTTGTCTCGGTTGGACTTGGTTCTGACTGGCTGTTCTTACTGAGCCCCGTGCAGCAGATACTGAATTAAACACACCCGAACACACGTTCATGATCAGATTGGTTATAATGCAAGGCATAAAAATGCTCTTAAACTCGAGGGATGAACCAGTGTAGGGTTGATCCGTAATGGGCATTTTAAAGAACCTGTCGTGAGTTAGATCTCAGTTTCTACCAGGGGCGATTCTAGAATCTGATCTTTAGGGGCGCTTAGCCCCCAGTGCTAACAATGACTCTTGGCTTGAATAATGTGGCCATTGGCATCAGATGCATTCATAATGTAGGGGGGTCACACAGGTGGGGTGGTCAGGGGGTCCTCCCCCAGACATTTTTGAATAAAGTAGATGCCATTTCCTGCGTTCTGGTGTATTTTAATGGTTGTTAAACACCCCTGTTTACCTACACAAGTAAACACTTGATTTAATAACTATTTAGAAAGAATGGCACAACAAGAAGTAACGCTAAGCTAGCGGCGTGCAATGCAAACACACTAGCTAAGATGCTACAGACGTAGCGCTCTGCTTTACATTACACAATCTAATAAACACTTTGTTCAAAATCAATCATAATCAACTGAACATAAAGAATAAACTTAAGCAACCACAAGTTACAACATATCACAATAAACAGAACTCAGAACTGCCCCCCCCCCCCCAAAAAAAAAATCCATCCATCCATCCATCCACTAAATCTTGATCGATCGAGATTTATATATATATATATATATATATATAATTTTTTTCTTGGAGTGCCGAGTTAAAATTTAGGGGTGCTTGAGCACCCCCAAAAAGAGGCTAAAATCGCCACTGGTTTCTACTGATGAGTTCTTACAAAATACCAAACTAAAGTTTGTAGCTAGCAAGTTATAGCTAGTTAGCTATATAGTACTGCTAGTTAGTAATTTTAATACAAGTAGCTTACAGAAACACAAGTTGTACTCAACGAGAACTAGCTAAAGTTACCAGCTAATGAGTTGGTGGCTACGCAGTTACTTTTGCTAGGTAGTAATTTTGATACAAGTGGTGCGTCTCAGAGGGCAGCACGGTGGTGCAGTTGTTAGAGCTGCTGGCTCTCAGCGAACAGGTCTTCAGTTCAAATCCTGGCCAGGGATCTTTCTGGGTGGTGTTTGCATGTTCTCTCCGTGCATGTGTGGGTTTCCTCCGGGTACTCCGGTTTCCTCCCACAGGCCAAAAACATGAATGTTAGACTGATTGGAAACTCTAAATTGTCCCTAAATAAGAGTGAGAGAGTTGGTCTCTTGTTTGTCTCTATTTGTCCCTATGATGGACTGGAAACCTGTCCAGCTGTCCCCTGCCTCTTGCACAGTGATGGCTGGATATGGGCACCAGTGACCCCAATGACCCGAAAAGGAAAAAGCGGGTAAAAGATGATGGTCTATCTCAGAAGCAGAGTTTGTTTCAATTTCTTTAGTTTCTTTATAAAAATAAAAAAAACTTGCTAAATTTTACAAGCTAACTAAGGTATTAGATAACCATCTTGCTAGCTAGTAGTTTTGGTACCAGCAGCTTGTCCCAGAAGAAGTTTGCTCTGTTCTTGTTTTCTTAGTTTCTATAGATGAGTGTATACAAAACATCAAAGATTAGCTAAAATTAGCTTGGTCGCTAACTTGCTAGCTAGTCCAAAAAAAAAAAAAAAACTTGTTCTGAAATTAAACACATTTAGCTTCCTAGTAATTCCTTGCTATCTAGTAATTTTAATACCAGTGACTTATTTAATTTCCATTAAATTAATTTTAAAGTGTTTATAAAAACCAATGAAATTGGCTAAATTAACCAAATTGCTACCTTGCTAGCAAGTAATTTTCAACATTTTCATCAGACCGATATTTGTCCAAATAAACAATATTATGATGATGTGTTGCGAGCTGAAGACCTACAATAGATAAAACAACATCCTTTTAAAAACTCCATCTTGATCTTGGCGATTTTCAGCAACCGGGGAATCGACCTTGTTGGTGCTGAAATCACGTCTTTGGTGTTTCTCAGAGATTCAGCTAAAGAAACGGGAACGTTGTGTCCTGGTGACAAGCTGCTGAGAACAAAAGGCTCCAGTTTTAAATCGATTACTTTGTCGTCCGCGACGCTTCTCACTAAAACGATTCATCCAATGAATTTAGGCCTGACCGTGACCTCTGACCCTGAGGTCGACAATCATAACAACCCTGAGCTGGTTTCCTTTAAAGGCACTTGGACCTGGATAATGTCTGTTTTTATACAGTTGTTCTTCGGCGAGTGTCTGGTACGATCCTACAAGGACCCGCTGAGCCGTAACTTGTTTCCTGCGTGGGGTTTGGAGACTCGATCAGTCTTCAAGGTCCTGGAAAGACGGAGCGACCATCGGCCGTACTTCCTGACTCGATCTGGAAAGGGGGCGAGAATCTGCAGAGGACATCACAGTTCTGGGTCTGGTTACGATCTATAATCAGATGCAACTTGATAAAATATCGTTTCCTTGCTTGCAATGTTAGTAAATCACTTAATGACATCTCTCAGCTAAACCCCTGAAGTTTTGATCAAATTGTTTAAACCTGATCTAAATTGTTGCGCGTTTCAAACTAAAGTTCTGTCCCAAGAATTTTTTTAATTTTAGATGAGACATTTAATCCTCGCTGAACCAAGTCGAAGTGTTCATCCAACAACTACGTCTTCAAACTAGTTTTTTTTTTTTCAAATTATTCTTTATTTTCTCAGTTTTTGATGAAGTGTTTTTCTAATAAAAATTAAAGGACAAATTTGGTCTCGTCATTTGTGCGAATGTTCATCTGTCCTGGCGTAAAGTTTCCTGGAATGAACAGATTCTGCTTCAGTTCTGATCATTAAAGGGTGAAGACATGAAGCTGCTGCTGGTCAGGAGCTAAACGGACCGGCTGCTTTAACGAGCGCAAAACACCTAAATAAAAGTAGCAGACCGTCTCCCTCCATCGCTCATATGTGCTACAGGCTCCTTGTTACACCAGAAGGACTCCAAATCAGCCGAAGAAAACATCTGAATATAAACTTAACAACCAGAAATCAGTTTTTACAGTTTTCTTTTTTTTTTTAACATTAACCGGAGAAATTGCATTTTGTCTAAAACCTTGATTGTTTTTTAAGAATACTGAACTAAAGTGTTAAATAAGACTAACAGTAGCTAAAAGAAGCAGAACATTAACTAAAAGTCACACGAAACAAAACAAGACAAAAGCTAAAACTAGCAGAACACAGGCTAAAAAAAGACAGAAAAATAGCTAAATAAAGCAAAACATTAGCTAAAAGTCACAAGAAACAAAGCATTAGACAAAAGCTAAAAGAAGCAGAACAATAGCTAAAGAAAGCAGAACAGGCAAAAAGAAAAAAGCAGAAAAATAACTAAATAAAGCATAACTGGCTAAAAAAAAGCAGCAGAAAAATAGCTAAAGAAAGCAGAACACTAGCTAAAACAGCAGGGCATTAGCTAAAAGTTTCAAGAATCAGAAGACAAAAGCTAAAAGAAGCAGAACACCTAAAATTAAAAACCAGAACACTATAAGCTATGAAAGCCAAACAATAGCTAAAATAGCAAAAGAGAATGCTAGTTCAAAGATAAAACTAGCACAACAGTAGCTAAAAGTAAAAGTGGCAAAAGGCTGTTTATAGCAAAAAGCTAGATAAAGTAGTGAAAGGATAGAAGCTACAAGCAGAACAGTAGATAAAAGCTAAAAATAGCTAAATAATGACTAAAAGCTACAGGGGTAGAATGATAGCTAAAACTATAAGTAGCAAAATGTTAGCTAAAAGAGACTAAATGCTAAAAGCTAAATGTAATAAATGAAAGCTACAATGAACAATTTTAGTCAATAAAATACAAAGCTGAACAGTAGCTAAAATGAGCAGAACGGCAGCCTAAAGTAGCAACAGGCTAGCTAAAGTCAAAACTGTGAGTGCCGAGTCATCCTCCATAAAATCACTTTTTGTTGTAACGTTGAGGAAATAAAAACGACAAAGAGTCCGAAACGTTTTATAAAATGTTTGGACTGTTTTTTTTATGTTTCAGTGAACGAAACAAAAACAAACTCGTGAGTTATTTATTATTATTATTATTTTAATCTCGTGTTTTGTAACAGGAACTCAGGGTTCATCTTTGAGGGTTATTAATCAGTAAGCCGGTCCTGCAGGTGATGGTGCTGAAGGGACAGCGCCCCGGACTGGGTGGGACTGTGAGGAGCTCTCCAGGGTACTGATCGCGCGCACCTCACAGACACGCATCTCCGGTGAGACGTTCAGGGACCCACCGAGCAGCTCGGACCCTTCCAGTCAGGGAATCCAGGAAATCTCCGCCTCTCGCGGCTCGTTGGGAGAGAGAACCGGGTCTCCCCTCAGAGGATGGATGGGTGGATGAGGGGGTTGTAGGCGGATCAGTTTTGTCGCGTGTCCATCAGCGCTGCGGGGGGGTCCAGCCCCGCGGACTCTCCTCTCTTTTGTCACCTCCTGCTCTGCTCCGAGCTGCAACAACAAGAGGCATGTCGACCACCGGCGCTGCGCCTCCTTTCCTCCACAGCCTCGCGGGCTCTGACAGCCCCCCCAGGCCCAGGCAGAAATTCTGCGGCGTGTTCTGCCCCGTGGACGGCTCCCCGGACGGGAAGACCCTGGACTTTGCGCTGCCGGCGCGCGCAGGAGTCACCAAGCAGCCGAGGAAGGTGGAGATCCGGGAGAGCTCCGGCAAGGAGGCGCTCCAGAACCTGGATGACAATAACCAGGTAATTTTCACTTTCACCTCCTTATTTTAGACCTCCCCCCACAAACCACCTCCTTTTCTCTTCTTCTCGTCTGTTTGCGCTTCAACCTCTGCCCTCAGTTTATTTTTGCAGTCCAGTCTAAAACTGCACTCTTCTGACTTATTTCCTCTCGGAGCGCCCAGACAACTCGATCACACTACATTTCCCACAAAGCACCGCGTTGCGTCTGTAAAAAGAGGGCCCATCATGCAGAGGAGCCAGAGGGAGTGGTCCTGTTGGACTTCAGTGCTCCTCTGAGGGTGAATCAAACTCGTGCAGGGCTCCTGGATGCAAACATGGACTTAAAACCCGGAACATGACATGAGTTCGGTTAATAAACTTTATTTAAAGTGTCATTTTGTAGAGGTTTCAGGTTCTGTGCAGCACAGGAGGGTGTGGGTCTGCATGACTTGCAGGAAAACCTGCATGTTTCACGTCTTCTTCAGATAGAGTTAAATATTCACCCCCAGAACCTTTTATTGTCTGAATGTTTATGAAGCTTTAAACTATTTCAACAAATCGTAAATCAAAACGTTCGGCTCTTTCAGGACAATCCTGCCATGACTTGGTATTGGTGCAACTTTAGCTTTTTGAACTATTTAACCTTTTCTGCCATTTTTCTCATAGAAAATGAAATGAGCTCATTTTACATCCTTCAAATCTTTAATGTTTTTACTGCTCCTTTAATATTTTGTTGTACTTCAGCTTTCTTCTGCCAATTTAATTTTTTCAGCTAATTTCAGCTGTTTGGTGCTCCTTTCAGACGCTAACATTTTTGTGTTTCCTCTAACTTATTTCTGCTAATTTCAGCTTGTTTAGCTGCTTTCAGCGTATTTCTGTAAGTTTAAGCCTTTTCTACTATTTCAGCTATAGCAGTTTTTATATTAATGTTAGATTTTAACTCCACATTTTGCACTAACTTCAACTTTTTTCAGCCTGATTAAGCAAAAATTGTTGTCTTCACTTCCTTCTGGTAATTTGAGCCTCTTTCTGCTTTTTAGCTACTTTTAGCTGTTTTATTTGTTGCTAATTTCAACTGTTTTCAGATAAATTTAAACTTTTTTGTGCTCGTTTCTGCTTTTTTCAGCCTAATTGGTCAAACGTGTTCTTTCTGCTTTCTTCTGCTAATTAAGGCTTGTTCTTCATTTTCAGCTACATTTCAGCATTTTTTTTTTTAGCTAATTTCAACTGTTTTCAGATAAATTCAAAATTTTCATGGTAATTTTTACTACTTTCAGCCTAATTAACTTCATTATTCTAAATACAGCTTGTTATGCTCCCTTAAGTTTTTTTCTGCTATTTCAGCTACTATTTAGCTGTTTTAATGCTAATTTTAGCCTTTTCAGCTAATTCCACAATTTTTCAAAGCTAATTTCAGCTCTTTCCACTTCCTTCTGGTAGTTTAAGCTTCTTTCTGCCTTTTCAGACACTTTTCAGCTATTTTATGCTAATTTAAGCCTCTTTTTTTTTAGCTACTTTTCTCGTTTTTGCACTCATTTCTTCCTATTTCAACTCAATTCAGCAAATATGTATTATTTCTGCTTTTGTCTGCTAATTAAGGCTTGTTCTTCATTTTCAGCTACATTTCAGCATTTTTTTTAGCTAATTTCAACTGTTTTCAGATAAATTCAAAATTTTCATGGTAATTTTTACTACTTTCAGCCTAATTAACTTCAGTATGTTAAATACAGCTTGCTATGCTCCCTTAAGTTTTTTCTGCCATTTCAGCTACTATTTAGCTGTTTTAATGCTAATTTTAGCCTTTTCAGCTAATTCCACAATTTTTTAAAGCTAATTTCAGCTCTTTCCACTTCCTTTTGGTAGTTTAAGCTTCTTTCAGCCTTTTCAGATACTTTTCAGCTATTTTATGCTAATTTAAGCCTCTTTTTTTAGCTACTTTCCTCGTTTTTGCACTCATTTCTTCCTATTTAAACTCAATTCAACAAATATGTATTATTTCTGCTTTTGTCTGCTAATTAAGGCTTGTTCTATCTTTTCAGCTACTTTTCAGCATATTTCAGCTACTTTTCAGCATATTTTTAACTGTTTTTCAGCAAGTTCTTCAGCAATAAGCTTTCACACTGCATTTTTCCAGGAAATGCAGTTTCTCTATAGTTTTTAATTTCATTTTAAAAATCTCAGGCTGCCGTTAAAAGCTCTGAGTCATGTTACATATTGATCAGCAAAAACATACATATGCTTCTCGTCTCGTATTTAAATATGCACCGACACTATTAGTGATATAAAAGTTATATTTATATTTACTTGTTAGCCCCAGCAGGGCTGCAGTGGGGAAAGATACTTCAGAGAATACATTATAAATAACATTTAAATAAACTTATTTTAACTGTTTTTTTTTTAACGTCACGGGTTTGGCACGCCTGGAAAGAGCGCAGGACATCACCTGGTTTTTGAATAAGCCTCAGCTACATGCAGCAAGCTTAATTTATAGCCAGTTTTGTGTGGGATCATTACATATTTTGCTAACGGAGAGAACTAGAAATGTAAAGAATGGTTTGTGCGACCTGTCTCAGTTACCACCGCACCAAAGCTCAGGAACTGAAACACCGACTGAACTGTAACCGGTGTTTCTTAAACCGCGCTGACTCCAGCAGTTAATCACTTGTAAGCATACCGGTGCGTCTAATCATGTTTTCCTGTCATTTTTATTCAAGTTCATCCAGTGGTTCATGAGATATTTTGCTAACAGACAGGAGCAGAAACATTTTGTCATTATTCGCCCTTTGGTGGCATCAAATAAAACTTGTAGAGGGGAGAATTATATATAATGTATAATAATGATCTAATGATCTGTAGAAACAATATTTATAAAGTTTTTACATTTTTACTTTAGTTACATAAAAATACTTATTCTTTTGCTAGTTTTCCTTCCTCATATGGATCTTTGTCCATATTTACGTTACAAAAAGTCAACATCAGGAAGTAAATCTCTCGACTCCACATCTTTATCTTAAAAAAGGAGCAGCTGGAGGCCGGTGGCACAAAACGACTTTTTGTTTCTGTTCATTTCTGTTGGGATCAAACCACCAGAACCAACAAGCAGCGAGGTTTCAACAATGACAACTGGCCACCTCTGTGGCACGGTGGTGCAGTGGTTAGAGCCACACATGGCCTCCTGGCCCGAGGCCTTTCAGGGTGGTGTTGACATGTTGCACCCGTGCAGACGTGGGTTTCCTCCAGACAAAACACACGTCGTCTTTCAGTGAGTAGTTGTGAGTGTGGACGGTTTGTGTCTCGTGTGTCCTGTGATGGACGTTTGACCTGTCCAAGGTGTCCCCGCCTCTCGCACCAGCTCCCCACGTCCTGGAAGTGGGTAAAGACAATGGGTGGGAACATTCATTCATAAAGCAAGAACTACTGTTTTTTTTTTTTTTCGCGTATACGTGGTGGAGGTTGGGGGGGGGGTGTCTGATGCCCTAAACTCTTAGGGCCCTGGGCTACTGCCCCCGTAATCTTGATGGAAAGTCCGGCCTTGTCCGCTGCAGTTACTTTGGACCAAGTGCTGATCAACCCCCCCCCCCCCCCCCCCCCCCCCCCTCACCACCTCCCCCCCCCCACACACACACACACTCCCACCCTAACCACCGCCACTAATCCTTGAGAGCAATTGATGGCGTTAGTGCTGCTGGTCTGTCAATGGAGCAGGGCGAGGCTGTGCGCATGCGCCGTGGGAGCGACCCCTCCCTCCGCTCTTGTCTGACTCGGTCTGGGAAGGAAGAGGATCTCTGGTGGAGACCCGGGGAGGCTGTCAGGTTCGGATAGTTTTGGGTTGTGGTCTCTGACGGATCAGCTGTGACCCACTTCCTCCTCTTCATCCTCCTCCGACTTGAAAAAAGGCGCAGCGGTGAAGATGTCTGGCTACCAGGGCAAGAAGAACATCCCCCGGATCACTGTGAGTTCCTCATTGAATCCCGACCTTGTTGGGGGGTGGGGGGGGTGTTGGGATCAGCGTGTTCCGGTTCGGGGTTTGTATCTGGGCCTGCGGGTGTGTGGATGCGGGATGGCACCGGGGGCGCCGCTGCGCTCCGCCGCAAGACAAAAAAATAAAAAATGACCAGAAAGCAGCAAAAAGCTGCTGCCGCTTCTTTTAGGAAGCACTCCGGGTTTTAATCTGAAACCAGATCCTCTGGGATTAAAACCGGCTTCAGAACCGGTCCACCAGCAAGTCCGGCCTGGTTTCTGCAGCATCTTTACACGAGCGCGCCGGTTCGGACAAATCTGGGCTTCCATTGGTTTAAACGCGTCTTTTCCTGTCTCCATGTCCCCGTCCTGCTGTCTTTGTCTCTGGTGTCCACGCCAGAAGGGGGTCTCGCTCCGGTGGTCTGTGTCTGGTGGAGCACACGCGAGTTTGAACCAAGTCTCTTTGTGTTCCTCTCGCTTTGGAGAGCCTATTTTTAGAGGAGGCTGAGGCAGATTATAATCCCTCAGATTTCCGAGCGGAGCTGCAGGGATGATGGAGGACAGGGAGAGGAAGGGAGGAGGCAGCCATGTTTGCCCCTCAGCTGTGCAGAGCTGCTCAGGAGGTCACTGCCTGGACAAAATGTGAAGAATGGCTTTTTATTCAGGGGCGGGGCCAAGAGGGTGGCCTAGGGGGGCGGGAGGGGGCACAGAGCACCTCTAAAATCTGCTGCCCCCCAGGTTCCACCCACCCCAGTTTTAGACAGCCAAATTAAAATTAAAGCTGAAAGTTGCTGAGCTAAAATTGTCTAAATAATCTCAAGTGAGTTGTTAAAGCAAAAAGAAAACCATTAGCTAAAGCAAAGTACGTGCTAAAAGAAGAAAACTGCATGCTAAAAGTGGCAAAGCACTAGCTAAAAGCCAAAAGCAAATCATTAGCTTAAAGCTAAAAGTAACAAAAGGCTAGCTAAATGTTAAATGTGACAAAAGGTTAGCTTTCAGCTAAAGCTAGCAAAAGGTTAACTAAAAGCTCACAAAGTAACGCATTTCAGGTGAGCTAAAAGCTTAAAGAAAGAAAGTCTAGTTAAAAGCTAAACATAGCAGAACAGTAGCAAGAAGTTAAAAGTAGCTGAAGACTAGGTAAAATAACTAAATGTAGCAAAAGGTTAGCTATGAGCTAAAGGTAGCAAAAAGTTAAATAAAAGCTCAAAGTACCAAACATCTAGCTAAATGCTTTAAAAAGCAAAACTGTAGAAAAGGTAAAGCTGTATCCAAAAGCTAAAAATAGCAAAGCATTAACTAAAATCTAAAAGTAACAAAAGACTAGCTAAAACCTAAAAGTACTAAAAAGCTAGATAAAAGAAGCATAATTCTAGATAAAAGCAAAAAAAGGCATTTTCAGTCGAGCTTGAAGTAGCAAAAGGCTAGTTAAAAGCTAAACATAGCAGAACAGTAGCAAGAAGTTAAAAGTAGCTGAATGTAGCAAAAGGTTAGCTATGAGCTAAATGTAGCCAAATGTTAACCAAAAGCTCAAAGTAACAAAAAGCTAGCTGAAAGCCTAAAGAAACAGAATACTAGATAAAAAGCAAAACAGTAGCAAAAGGTAGCAAAGTAGTATCTAAAAGCTAAAAATATCAAAGCATCAGCTAAAACCTTAAAATAGCAAAAGACTATCTAAATGCTAAAAGTACTAAAAAGCTATCTTAAGAAGGAAAACACTAGATAAAAGTAAAAAAAAACATTTTCTGTCTAGCTAAAAGCTTAAAGCTCGAAAGTCTAGTTAAAAGCTAAATGTAGCAGAACAGTAGCTAGAAGTTAAAAGTAGCTGAAGACTAGATAAAAGTAACTAAATGTTAGCTAAATGTAGCAAATGTGGACTATAAGTAATTAAAGTCCGTTTAAAGGCTAAGAATAGAAAAATATCAACTAAAAGTAGCAAAAGGTTAACCTAAAGCTAAATGTACCAAAAGGCTAGCTAAAAGCTAAGCCTGTGCTGACGTCCTAGCTGCTGTGGTGAAAGCAGATTTTTCCTGCCGTTCTTCAGGAGTAGCTGATTGATGGACGGATCAGAGGATTAGGACGAGCTGGACTTAAAGGGATAGTCTGGTTATTCTTGAGCCGCTCTTGAAAGAAAAAGTGGGTCAAAGCCCGAGCTGACGGCGCCGAAACTCCGACTGTAGAGCTGTCGCTTTTCGTTCCTGTCAGGGAAACTGGGTCGGCTGAGGCTGCGGTGCTCACAGGGGAGGATTGTCTGTGACTTCGGTAGTGATTTTATTTATTTATTGTTTTGAGTTTGAGTCAACAGCTGCTGGTTGTCTTCTCTGAGCTCATGGACCCAAACGAAGAGACTCTGAAATGAAAAGAAAACGTGAACATCTGGAGCAGAGGGACGCTCGCTGCTCCACGCCCCACATTCAAATGAATCCTCGTCGTCCTGCCTTCAGATCAGATCAGCTGCTCTGGTTAACTCTGGACCTGAAGGCCCAGAGTGAGTTCAGATCGATTCAAGCTGTCGGGGCAGAAATTGGAGGCGTCCTGCAGAGAAACACAGCAGGTTGAGAGGAGGCGCTGCAGGTTTAGTTGCTTTTTCAAGAACTAAAAGTACCAAAAAAGGTTAGCGAAAAGGAGAAAGACGCAAAACACTAGCAAAGCATTAGCTAAAGAACAACAAAAGACTAGCTAAATGCTACATGTACCAAAAAGTTATAGGCAAAAGCGAAAAGAATAAAAAGGCAAAGCAAAAGAAGCAAAACACCAGCAAAAGGTAGAAAAGTGCTAGCTAAAAGTTAAAAGGAGTTAAATACTAGCTAAAAGCTACATGTGACAAAAGGCTAGTTAAAAGCTGAAAAAAGCTAAATAGTAGCTAGAATCTAAAAGCAACAAAATATTAGATAAAAGTAGCTAATGAATGATAGCTTGGTCATCCTGTGTTCCAACTGCTGATTTGCTCAACTAAATACAATATGTTAACTCTAACTAACTAACTAACTAACTAACTAACTAACTAACTAACTAACTA
>NC_056515.1:37543185-37555118 GCF_014905685.2 Nematolebias whitei | reverse complement strand
TAACTAACTAACTAACTAACTAACTAACTAACTAACTAACTAACTAACTAACTAACTAACTAACTAACTAACTAACTAACTAACTAACTAACTAACTAACTAACTAACTAACTAACTAACTAACTAACTAACTAACTAACCAATTAAAATGTATCAACTAATATTACTATTAATATAACTAACTAACTAACTACAAATAACTAATTATTTTATATAATTAAAACACTCTTTTTAAATAATAAACGAATAAGTAAAATAAATGAATAAAAATAAACAAATACAAATAAATAAAATCAAGGAATACTTTGTCCAAATAAATAAAGCTATAGTTACTGAAATAAATACAATTTTGTTAAAAATGAATACATTTTAAAAATGTGTGTTTTTTTAAATACTTTAAAATATATACATATTTTTTATTTCAGCCTTGGATTCAGCCCAAGATCTCTCTCGCTCTTTAAAAACAACAAATATTGTAACATTACATGTTTGTGTTTATTTATTTGTTTTTGTTAAGTGCAAGTTAAAACAATAACATTACACAGATTTTTGCATTTTATTTGTTTACCTCACAAATAACAAACATTATAAAGAAAAGGAGCTAAAACACATAGATCTTAAAAAAGCACAAATCAAATTCAACCTCTCCCCAGCTTTGATGTCCAAGAACCGAGTTCTGAGGCTCGGAACGATTAAAGACAGATATTTACAGAAACAAGAGAAACCAGAAGAAAAACGTTATTCTGGGAACGTGAAAGACAAACAAGTTGAAGGAGATTAAAAATAAACGGATGCTATTCTGGATTAGGCATTCTATGTTGAATCCTCGGAGGGATCATCAGGCGACGCTCTTACAAAAAACGACTCCCCTTCACAATCATCTATTAATTCAATTCAGTTTATTTATAAAGCGCCAAATCACAACAAAGTTGTCTCAGGACATTTTACAGGAACATTCACATAAAAGCCAATTAGTAAAGTTCTCTATCTCAGGAATCCAGCAGACAAGTTGAAGCTTGGCTTCGATGCAGTCTCCCATCCTGAGCGAGCGCAGTGGCAACAGTGGAAAGAAAAAACTCCCTTTTAAAAGTGAAGAGAGCAGCAGAGTGAAACGTGTGGTCAGTTTGTCCTCCAGCAGTCTAAGCCTCTAGCAGCAGAACTAAGGGACAGCTCAGGAAACTCAACCCGACCCTAACTGTTGCCATGGTTACGCCCACCTCCGGCTAGCTTTTAGCTCTTTATTCAGGCTGATTGAATCCTAGTTTTCTGATTTAGCTTTTGCTTTATTGCGACCCGGTATTTAAAGTTCTAGGATTTGAGTGAATGTGCTCACGACCGTCCACCGACTGAAGCCGCTCCTCGCCTTCTCGCATCCTTCAGCTCGTGGGTTTGCTTCCTGCAGCTGTTGTGATCTTCTCTGATACTTTGCTGCAGCTGCTAATGCACAACTCGTTGCACAATCAACACCTGGCACCAACAGACAGACCGATCCGGTTTGTGAGTGAGCAGGAACAGAATATATTTATCTGAAAGGCAGAAGGCGGTAACTTCTGCACGTCTGTTAGCAAAATATCTCGTGAAACACTGGGCGGATTTGAAGGAATCTTGTAGAACGTAATCGCTGGTTATACATCTACATCTGATTAACGTTTGGAGCCAACCCAATCCAAGATGGCCGCCACAGCTTACTGACTTTTTGAAACTCGACAATGGCGTTAACTCGGTCAATTCTGCAGATATTCGGCTAAGGTTTGGTGTGGTAGTAGCTGAGAGTTGTTCATAACATATAATCTGAACAGATCGACTGAGTCGTTAAATATTTGGAGCAGACTTTGTGTGTCCGTTAGCAAAATATCTCCTTTACAGAAACTTACAGGAAATAAGCATGGCGTGCATCAACAGAGGATCTGGGGCGCAGTCGTTTCAAAATTTTAATTACAGTTAAGTTTGTTCCCTTCACTTCCTGTTTGTGAGCTCTTTGACACATTCCCACACTGAAAAGGTTTGCTTTAGCTGCTTTGCTGCCGTCTGTCCAAAGTAGCCGACATCAGCTGAAGCCTGGCTGTAACGCCATCTGCTCCGTATTCAAGCCGTTTTCGTGAATTGCCGCCACCGTTGGGAGTTTTAAATCAGCGAGACGCCGTATCGTCAAGAGCGAGGGCTCAACAAGTCTGGAACTAAAATAAAGTTTTCAGACTTTTATCCAAATCATTTAAAGACTTGCAGGTTTGACAGAAGCTTCTCTTTCATTTAATCCTTTCAAGTTTCTGTATCCTGAGTTTTCCAAGAAGCTACTTTCAGCTACTTTCAGCTGTTTTGTGCTCCGTTCAGATTCTTCCTGCTAAGAAAACATTGTCCAGATAAACACCAAACTTATTGTTTGCGTGTGATTGAACACACCGCTAAATGTTTTAAAGTCAGCGAGGCTCTAACTCTGTTCGAAAAGTATCGAAGTGAATTAAACGAGTGAATCAGGTTTTTTTGGTACTTCATTCAAAATAACGAGAAGACACAGAGAATTTTAGTTTTTCTACACGTCCTCAAAGAATAATCAAATGTGGGTGAGCTGAGCTGTGTGGGTGCTGGAGGTGGGGGTGTTGGGGTGGGTGGGGGGTGGGTGCAGTTGTCCTCAGAGCCAGAGCTGCCAGCCGGGCAGCGGCTCCAACAGAGCAGCCTTTGTTAGCCGGGGGATGCTGGAGTCCTTGTGACCAGACCTGCCACTCCCTCTCTGAAGAAGGGGGCCGGGGCCCCCAGGAGTGAGGCTTGAGGGGAGTAATCCTCCTCCTGAGGGGGAGGTTAGACTCCCCCTCCTCCTACTGTTCATCCTCTCTGCACAGACAACAAGTGTTGGAGCAGGAATGGATGACTGATCACTCCATCCTCTCTGATTGGTCCGTTCACCTGTCAATCACAGCTCGGTGAACTGAGCAGATGGGCGTGTCAGGAGGCGGGGCTTCTGTTTTATTGTTGAGGCAGAGCTGAAGTGACCCAACAGCACAGGAGCCAAAGTTTATTTCTCTCTACAGAATAAATGATCAGTTCTTCAGATATGAATGATTTTTGTTGTGAATCAAATCAAATAAATGATTTTAATGTATTTTATGATTTTCCATCTCCATATCGTTGATGTATAAATAAAGGTTGATTGATTGATGTTTTTCATGTGATCAGCATTTTCTCAGGATTGTTTTCCTGCTGTTTTCAAGTGTCGCATAAAATCTGGTTCTGATCCGAACAGAACCAGAACCAGATTTCTTGCCGTTCCTTTGCCGGATCGTTCCATTAAAGTCCCAATGAGCTGATTTTGGCTAAAAGTCCAGTCAAAGCTGAACGTTTGTAGCTAAATTTAATCTGCATGTACCGTATTTTCCAGCGTATAAGTCACAGTATTTTTGCAAAGATTGGTCAGTCCTGCGACTTATACGCCGAAGTGACTTGCATACATTTTTTCTTCCACATTCATAATGCACTTTTTGACTGACGCTTTAAACTTCGAAGAACTGCAACAGTGAGTCCTCCCGTTCGCGCTCGCTTCACTCAGCTGGTGCAGGCGGAGGAACGCTGGAGAGCTAGCAGCTCTGGCCATGATGGATGGATGGATGGATGGATGGATGGATGGATGGATGGATGGATGCATGGACGGTGCTGCACTGCCCAGGCGAAATTAAGCTGTTTTGACCATTAAATAAACGCATAATAAATGCGACTTGTACCTGTATATGTTAATTTTCTCTTCATGATGCTATTTTGACTGATGTGACTTATACACCAGAAAATACGGTAGTTCAAATAAGTAATTAGTTAATAAATAAACAAATAATTGAAAACATGCACGGCTTAAATCATAATGTTTAAAACTATTTGCAGAAAAGAAGAAGCTGCAGCAGCAGACAGGCTAACAAAGCTAAGCTGTGTAAATTCTGCCGATGCCAGATTAATATTATTTTGCTAACAAGGTCGATCCGGTCTTTTACGTGACGTTTTCCATCGTGTTTAAGTAAATGTCGTTTAATCCTGCATCCAAATCGGCTCGCGGCCCTTAGAGTTGTGTGTCTTTAAAGTCCTCTGATTCCCGGCAGCTTTACTGATGAATCGTGTCGAAACGCTCAGTCTGATCCGCTTCCTCTGCTTCCAGAGCGACCGCCTCTTGATCAAAGGAGCGAAGATCGTGAACGATGACCAGTCCTTCTGCGCTGACATCTACATGGAGGATGGTGTCATTAAGTGAGTTTACCAACGTTTCTTTATCCCGTTGCTTTAATTTCGTTCACAAAACGAACAATGAAATGGTCTATATACAATGTTCTGCTCAAGTCTTTAATTTTGTTTTTTGTTCTCAGGCAAATTGGGGAGAACCTCATCGTTCCCGGCGGGGTGAAAACCATCGACGCCCACGGTCGCATGTTGATGCCGGGCGGCATCGACGTGCACACGCGCTTCCAGATGCCCGACCGGGGAATGACATCCGCTGACGACTTCTATCAGGGCTCCAAGGCGGCGCTGGCCGGCGGATCCACGATGATTAGTGAGTCCGACTCAAAGACCGGACCTAGCAGAAGGATCGAGCTTCCTGCTGGACTAGAGGACACCGAGGGTTCATTTCTGAGACAGTAGACTCGGACTTTAGTGTCTCTGTTGTAGATTTCACTTGAAAAATAAGTGAGGTGCCAGCTCCCAAAATTTGGTGTGTGGCTTCACAAGATATAAAAAAGTTCACCACCAAAAAATTGGGTTGCACGTCAAAATCCAAGATGGCCACCCCCATATGTAAACTGACCACCCCTATCGTTTGAGAAAACTGTTTTGTTGCCTAAAAGTGTAGTTTCCTCAAAGGATTGAGGTGGCCAAAGATTATTCTACGAGGTCAAGGCCACCACTGGCCACCCTCTGGCTGTGCCTTTGTGCCTGGTGGTGGATAAAATCGCTCCCTCCACTCGCCTCCATCACCCTGTGCTGCCTCTCACAAGCAAAAAACCCCCCAAAAAACGACCTTATATCAGCATCCTGTCACAAACACAATTTATTCTGGTTATTTAGTCAAATATATGAAAAATACCAAAGATACGAGTTTTAGCTCCAACATGTTGGTGCTCAAAGAGCTGTCGACTGAAATTAGCTGAAGCGTGATGCTCTCTGTTTCAGGTGTTTCATTCCTATTATCCTAAACACATGACTTTCAGGCTCTCTACTGCTGAACATATTTATTTTTAAGTTGGTAAATGTCTGTTTGTTCTTGTCTTGTCCACTTTCCTTCATTTAACGGCCACGCTCACAAACTGGACAGAAAATAAGTTTAATAAAAGCAGACGAATTCTAAAAAAACAAAACAGAAAATGACTAAAAGCTTGAAAACTTAGAGCAATTTAGGAAAACGCAACAAGGTGTGGCACCTTGGAGGCGACGCGCAGACTCTGGAGGTGACTTCAGCAGAATAAAAACAGCTAAATTAAAGACGAACAAAGCAGCGAGCTGTAAGTTGCTGAATCAGCAGCTCATCCTCTCCATGGCAGCAAAACAAACCCTCCCGGCGCCCTGGTGTCACCTCAGGCTCAGTCAGGGTCAGACGGGTCCGCACCGCGATGCACAGTGGCCCCTGAACACTGGCGCCATTTCACACACAGTCGTAGAAGTAATTAGTTCAATGCTTCTGCTCCAGGCTTCCTGATGAACCGGAGCCAAACTCTGACTATAAAAGACGGCTGCTGCTGCTGCACGCGTTACATCACGACTTATTGACTAAAAGACAAAATGCATGACTTTCGCCTTCTTCTTTGTAATTAAGCATGTAATGAAACCTGTGTAATGAAACCTGTGTAATGAAACCTGTGTAAATACTTCATACATCGCAGAGCATGTTTTTTTAAACATATTTTGAGCCCCAGAACCTCCGTAAATGACGTAACTTACTCCAAAGTAACTTTTAAAGCCCAATAAACGGTCAGTCGAGACATTCGGAACAAGTTTCTCTGCCAGATGTGGACTAAACGGGTGTCGGTGTGACTCGCTTCTTTTACGTTTTTGTTTTCCAGTTGACCACGTGCTGCCGGAGCCCGGCGTCAGCCTCCTCTCCGCCTTCGAGCAGTGGCGTGAATGGGCCGACAGCAAGTCCTGCTGCGACTACTCGCTGCACGTCGACATCACCGAGTGGCACCGGGGCATCCAGGACGAGATGGAGACGCTCGTGAAGGATCACGGTACGGCCCCGAGCTACCTGCTAACGATGAATAAGAACAGGAAGAACAGGAATGAGAATACGATTAAAAACAAGATTAGGATTAAATACGAGGCAGATCTGGTTTTTAAAACCGTTTGTTAGCTGTGCACGCCAAAATCATGGCTCCTGTAAACAAACATTAAATTGACATAAAGCGAAAGCTCTGATTGGTCCGATCCGCACAGACCTAGATAAGCCCCGCCTACTTTAGCCTTCAATTATAAACTAATAAAACAGAAGCATAAACATTAGGATGTAAAAGGGTTGCGTCGAGCTGTGAATTGGAAAAATAAACCGATTTAATGAGTGATTTAGACACAAATTTTAGGTTACATGTTGACCTAAATGGAGGCATAAAAATAGATTTATTAAAAAAACATTTTCATGTATACTTACCTAAACCTTCTTTTTTAGTCATTACATTTTTTAAATTGTTTTTATTTGCAAAATCAACAAATAGAATAAAAGAGATGAAAGGATGAGGAATGTGCTATAGTTGAGGTTGGTTAAAGCAGTGCTTCCCAACACTGGTCCTTGAGGAACACCATGCTGCATGTTTTACTTGTTTCCCTGCTTTGACACATCTGATTTGAACGAATGGATGATTAACAGACTTCTACACAACTTGAAGTCATTAAATAGCTAAATCAGGCGTGCTGCAGCAGAAAAACAACTGAAACATGCAGGATGGTGTTCCTCAAAGACCATGATTAGGCACCATGGAGTTAAAGGATACAATGATGAGTTCAGTGTCTATTTTATAGATGTTTTCTCAGAAATGTTCACTCTTTTAATCAGTTCTTTTCTTTTCTTCTGCTTTAAGCTTTCTGTTCATGCTGTTTTCTGTCCTTCCTCCCTCAGGTGTGAACTCCTTCCTGGTCTACCTGGCCTATAAGGATGTTTTCCAACTCACTGATGCTCAGGTAGAGCTCCGCTCTTCATTTCTTTTCATCCTTTAAATTTAAAATTCTCAAAGGAGACTTTAAAATAATAAACACAAAAACCCTGATATTTAAAAAGATTTGAAGCATCCTTTAAAAGAAACGACACCTAAAATAAGTTTAAATTCTATATTTGCATAAAAATGAGTTCAGTTCGATCAGTTTTAGTTGACGCCGCGGGGCCGCCATTGAAGCTGCTGCATTTCAGCTTTAAATTTTTCTTTTAGAAATATTATTTTAATCTAAACTTGAAATATAAGTTGCATTTTGTGTTTCACAGATACCGTGGTGCTAGAAAGTTTGTGAACTCTTTATAAATTTCTATATTTCTGCATAAATATGACCTAAAATATTAGATTTACACACAAGTCCTAAAAGTAGATAAAGAGAACCCAGTTAAACAAATGAGACAAAAATATTATACTTGGGCATTTATTTATTGAGGAAAACGATCCAATATTAGAAGTAAAAGTATGTAAACCTCCAGGATTATCATTAATTTGAAGGTGAGATTAGAGTCAGGTGTTTTCAATCAATGGGATGATGATCACGTTTGTAGAAGTGGATCATGGCACGAACAAAAAGGAGATTTCTGAGGAGCTCAGAAAAAGAGTTGTTGATGCTCATCAGGCTGGAAACGGTTACAAAATGCAACGTTTAGTTAATTTTTATTTTAGCAACTGTTCTGCTGCGTTTAGATTTTATCTTGTTCGTTTCAGCCTGTGTTTGGTTCATTTTAGCCTCGTATTTTAAATCCGTTAGCTTCTTTGGCAAAGTCATCCAGCGCTCATCATTCACGTTTTCCTCGTTATTTACATCGGCGTTGTTCTGTTCCTGCAGGTGTACGAGGTGTTCAGTGTGATCCGTGATCTGGGAGCCGTCGCTCAGGTCCACGCCGAGAACGGAGACATCGTAGCCGAGGTACAGCGCGTCGAATGAGACGAATTTCTGCTGCGTTAAATAAATAGTAGGTTGAGTAAAGCACTTTGTGTCAGAACGTCTCGTGTTGGTCAGCACCTTGAGCACAGACGTCTGTCATGACGGCGCCGGCTTCTTAATTCTCAACAGACGAGGTTAAACGTTCATGAAGTTTCCACAGCCAAACTGTTCCCGAGGAACATGAGCGCCCTTTAAGGGACTCCATGTTTCACCTTTCCCACAATATCCATCTGTGTTTAGGAGCAGCGACGGATTCTGGAGCAGGGGATCACCGGGCCGGAAGGACACGTGTTGAGCCGTCCTGAGGAGGTGAGGCGAAGACGATTCACGTCATATTCATGCTGTAATTGTAGAAACCGCACCTGAATCACACTTTACATTGAAGCTGTGGACGTTTCACTTCCTGTGCAACCTTTTTACAAAATAAAAGCAAATATTAATATAAAAACTATAAAATGTCTAGCTTATGAGAACAAGATGCCAAAACTAAGGGCTGGATTTTACATCAAAACATCTGGAATAAGAATAAAACATTGATTTGGAGCTAAAACCCGTTTTTCTTTTAATCTTGTTCCTTGAGCCGTTTTTACTCACTGCCCCAGAGGGACGAAGCAGAAAATGTTGCCTTGCTAATCTTCTGGTTGTTCCGAGCTTAATTGTAATTAATGAGGTTCTATTTAATGTTTTAATCAAAAGTTAAAGAGAAACATCTGGAAAAACAGATTAAAAATAAATACGAAAAGAACGAGGCCACGTTATTTCCTCTTAGATCAGTTTTGTTATTTTATCTCAATAGTTTAAATGTTTTACCTTTTTTTATGTTTTGTTGCTAAGAATGAAGAACACATTTAAAGGAAATAAATATGGAAAAAAAAGGATAATTTTTACAATATTTGTGGAAATACACTTATTTCTGTAGAAACTTGGATGCGAATTAACCAGTCATGTCCTTTTTAGCCCTGTAGAAAACCAGCAACCAGATTTTTCACAACCTAGCATCATGTTTTGATCGCAGCCGTTTGATTTGGAAACCTTTTGTCCGTTCATTTTTCCAGGATTTTGCAAATAATTTAACCTAACAGAGTAAAATCTCATTTTTATTACTTTTTAATTTGGGTTTATGGTATAGCAGCCTATGTAGTTCCTTTTTAAAAAAAAATTTATTCTAAACAACCCAATGTATCAAAAGTTAATACAGTTCAGATGTTTTGAAGTAGGGTTAAGTGGAACTGTGAACAAAAATATCTTACCTGTTGTAGATAACTTCCTCTGTTGGTTTAATTGGTTTATTTTAATTAATTCTAAGTTCAGTTTTTACATTTTCTTACAAAAGCATAAATTATTTTAATCTGATGCATAAAAACACAGCTTCGGCTATTTATTCATGAGCACACGGACTATTAGACCTTAGAAAGATGTCTGGTAAGAAATGCATGTCCCAGTCTTCTCAGAGGGTAAAAATAGTTTTAAAATGAGATTTTTTAGTTCAGTTCTCACAGGAAACTGTTCTCCAGGTGGAGGCAGAAGCTGTTAACCGTGCCGTGACTGTAGCCAATCAGACGAACTGCCCGCTGTACGTTACCAAGGTGATGAGCAAGAGCGCTGCTGATGTCATCGCGCAGGCAAGGAAGAAGGGTAAGATGGTTAAACCAAATATTTTTAGTTTGTAATAATGTTTTAAATTTCCCACACGTTTCATTTTTCCAGTCTGTTGTGTTTTTGGTCACTTCTCGACTTCAGTGTCGCGTCTGTTTTTGTAATTCTTGTCATTTCTGCCTTGGTATCTTTAAAAACAACAACAAAAAACTATTTGGGTTAAAAAGGTTCTCAACTGACTATCTTCTGTTTTACTAGTAACAGTGTTGTTGATAATGATGAATCAGACCATCAGCAATGCTCATGGAGTTCCACAGGGACCAATTATTGGTCCATTTTTGTTTTCTTTATACAAGCTTACTTTTGGTTCTGTCATTTGACAACATTTCTCTTCTATGCTGACGATGCACAGTTGTATCGTATTCATCTTTACCAAGCCATTGGAAATTTTAATAGCCACCAAGCTCAAGTGCTAATTGTCAAACTTCCTAAATTTCTTTATTTTTATAAATGGCAAGTTTAAAAAAAAAATCATTGATTCCTTTGCTTGTTCTATCCTTTGAGTGCTTTAAAAATTGTCATTGTTGACTCTGATCTTTTTATAAATCTTTATAATCTAGGACTGAATTTTATTAGTTTTGGAACATATATCTAAAGCTCGGTCAGTTTAACTCATCGTGACTTTAGGGAAAATATGAGCCATGTTTTATATTTAGGGTCAATTGTACTGTAATGCACTTTTTGCATTGCCACCTACAGTCCATATAAAGATCTTTTCAAACTGTAACTTGAATCACAACGATCCTACTATAATGGACTTTCAGGTACTGTAGTTTACGGAGAGCCGATCACTGCTAGCCTGGGAACGGACGGTTCACACTACTGGAGCAAGAACTGGGCCAAAGCAGCAGCTTACGTCACTTCCCCTCCTCTGAGTCCCGACCCAACCACACCAGACTATCTCAACTCCCTGCTGTCTTGGTAAAAGTTTGATCCAAACCCAAAACATTTGTCTGAGGAGCACATTTATTACAAAGTACTTTTTGTCTTCTTTGCACCCCTTCCTTTTTATAGTGGTGACCTGCAGGTGACAGGAAGTGCACACTGTCCCTTTAATACTGCCCAGCGTGCTGTGGGGAAAGACGACTTCAGTTTAATTCCTGAGGGTGTCAATGGCACCGAGGAGAGGATGTCTATAATCTGGGACAAATGTGTGGTACGTATTGGTCTGATGGAACAAGTGGGAGAGCTGATAAACCAGAAGACCATAATGTGCAACACTCACTCGGTTCTGGTTCGCTCCAGGTGACTGGCAAAATGGACGAAAACCAGTTTGTTGCCGTGACCAGCACCAACGCCGCCAAGATTTTCAACCTGTACCCCCGTAAGGGCCGCATCGCTGTGGGTTCGGATGCTGATCTGGTCCTATGGGACCCAGACATTACGAAGATTATCTCTGCCAAGAGCCACAACTCGGTACAATCTTTAATCTGATACTTGTAGATTTTAATTAATTGTTTTACCTGTTGTCAGCCTGAGTAGTGTGGTAGTCCACTTTCTGTTAGTTGGGATGTCTTCTGAACACGGTGTGGGCCTCTCTCAGCCCTGAGGGAGTGATGTCATTCATAAAACCTGCCAAGAGACACATCATCGTCTAATGGTTAGCAGACCCCTCACTAATTCCTGTGTTCGGAGATGCAGTTCCTCTTATCCTGTTCAGTTTTTATTCATTCCTTGGGAGAAATCAGTTCATTTTGTGTGTGTGTGTGTGAACGGATAGCCCAGTGATCTCATGTTGGATTATAGTGTGTGCCAGATTGCCGCGACCTCAGCTTCAGCTCCAGTAGCTTTTTGAAAAGGGAAATTACAAAGTTTCTAAACTGGCCACATAAAACACTAAAGATCGTCTTGTTCATATTTATGGCACAACTGATCACTAATCAGCTGATCTCTCTCCCTGCGTCAGGCTTTAAACTAGAGACCACCCAAACATCAGATATTTCAGCTCTTTGAGGTCCTGCTCTTACTTTTGATGTTTTGTAATTGTTACAAAGCTCAAAGGAGCAAACGACTAACTGAAAATCAAAAGTAGTAAAACACTAGCTAAAAGCTAAAAATAGAAAAATGCTAGACAAACGGTAAAAATAACTAAATGCAAGCTAAGTGGCAAACGTTTAGCTAAAGTTAGCGAAGGCCATCCAAAAGCAAATGTAGATGGCTAAAAGTAGCTAAAGGCAGCGCTA
>NC_056515.1:37521271-37543175 GCF_014905685.2 Nematolebias whitei | reverse complement strand
TTAAAAAAAGCAAAAGTGACAAGTTGCAGAATGGTAGCTAAAATAAACAAAAGTAGAATAGGAAGACAAAAAAAGAACCAGTTTGTTGAAGCAGATTTCAAAGAGAACAAAGTTTCTGAATGAACCGAAGAGATTTCAGCAACATGGGTAAAAAATATTTGCAAATAAAGTCAAACATTTGCAAAGGTTTAAGTTAAAAACAACTTTCAGCTCCTGTCTTCTGAATGAGCTGAACGTTTTGATGGTGTGTGTGTTTACACATGAGTCATGGGATATCCTAGCATACTCATGATCTCATATTGTGTTATCGTTTGCCAGACTGCCATGACCTCAGCTTGAGCTCCAGTTCAGAGAAAGCAGCTTTAAAGTTTCCAAACTGGTCACACAGGAAACAACCAAACTGCTCTAAAAACCAGTCATCGTCATCATTTTGCTGAAAACTGACAACCCATCAGCTGTTCTCTCTCTCCCGTTTCCACTATTAGCTTTTGTTGTAATTAGCATTACGCTGAAGAGGACACTGAAACTTTTACAAGTAGATTTTATTCCACTTATTCTGGTTATTAGACTTGATAGATGTCCATGTTGAAGAACGATGTTCCACTGCTGTTTTTAAGATGAAACACGAGTCAGACCTCATAAATCTTTAAAGGACACGGGGATACGTTGTTCTCCGCATGGTCTTGCATCATCCTGGTGTTCCTGTCTAAAGTGTGTGAACCGCTGTATGTCTCCTTTTGAAGGTATTTCTGTTCAGACTTGTTGTAGTTCTACTGTAAGAATGTTGATTCTGGTCTTAGGATGTAGACACGGCTGTAATAAAACATCACAGAAGCTGAAGTGTTGGACGGGAACTCTACATCCTAAAGCAGACTAAAGATGGTTTTAGGAACTTGTACTGACATCATTGCGTCGCCTCGTCTGCAGACTGTGGAGTACAACATCTTTGAGGGCTTGGAGGTGCGTGGCGGGCCCCTTGTGGTCATCAGCCAGGGGAAGATCGTCTTGGAGGAGGGGACCCTCCATGCCACGGAGGGCTCGGGACGTTTCGTGGCTCGCAAACCTTTCCCTGACTACGTCTACAAGAGGATAAAGGCTCGCAGCAGGGTACGGAGATGTGGTGATATCCTAGAATATGTCTCACAGTGTACCATAATTTGTAATTGTTTTCCTGCTGTGACTATTTGGTGCCATTTCCCACAATGCAGCTGGCCGAGCTGAGGGGTGTGCCTCGGGGGCTGTACGACGGTCCGGTCTGCGATGTGTCCGTCACGCCCAAAGCCCTGACTCCTGCCTCCTCTGCCAAGACCTCACCTGCCAAACAACCCAACCAGCCAGTCCGCAACCTGCACCAGTCTGGCTTCAGCCTGTCCGGTCAGTCTCATCATCATCATCAGTCTGTAATCAATAATCACATCCTTTATCCTCCTAAGACCCGAACTCCTGCATATCTGGATGCCAGGTCCTAGGAGGTTAAACTTACTAAGGACTATTTTGATGTTGTATTAACCCCAAAATCTGTAAACACCATTGCACCATATTTAGATGTAACTTTTTAAAACTTTTTATGCCTCGTGTTAATTAGAAGTAAGCAAAGGATACTTCTTTTAGAGTTTAATTCGATGTGCAATTATCTTTTTAGAAGTAATTTTTAGTTTTAAAGAAAATCTTTCATTACACAGACCTTTAAGTATATACTTTATTTTTTTAAAGCAACACTTACTGGTCATGAAGGTTATAATAAATTGATATCTTCCATAAAAAGAAGCTAGCTTAGCTAAAGTAGCATGTTCCCACCACTGGACTTAAAGGTACAGAGTGCATCCAGCCATTATCTTTACCTGCTGCTTCCTTTTTGAGTCGTTGGGGTCACTGGTGCACATGTCCAGCAGTCACTGTGCGAGAGGTGGAGGACACCCTGAACAGGTCTCCAGTCCATCACAGGGACACATAGAGACAACCATTCTCTCTCTCTCTCACACCTAAGGACAATTTCGAGTTACCAATCAGGCTAACATGCATGTGTTTGGTCTGTGGGAGGTAGGCCTGTTGCAATAATCAATTATCCTCATTTTCATTTATCAGCTTTATCATCGTGTCTCTCTCTCTCTTTCTACTGAAGACACTGGATGACAAAAGACTGAACACCGGGGTTCTTCACTGACCCCTCCCTTTCTCTTTAAAATCTGTTTTTAACCGTCCAAAATCGTGTTTTTTGGATCGTTAAAAGCAGCTAAGCTGAGAAGCTAAGCTACGAGCTAACAGGCCGACCTCGGGGGCAAAAAACCTCCGTCTTGTCAAAGCTCCAAAATTCACGGTTTAAACTCGTACCTTCGTGTCAAAAGTGTTTTTTTTTTTTCTCTGCAAAAAGAAGCTGAGAACTTGTTTACGGATTATTTTATTTTTTTAAATTAAAAGCTAAGAGCTCAAACCACACCGAGCATCCGCCGTTTTGAGAACCGAAAAACATGGAGACAGCCCATGTCACGTCAAGGGGCCTCCCTCCCATTTTCTTGGAGACGCTGCTCGCTCCCTCACTATCCATCCTTCTGTTCAAACTGTTTAATACTGCCATCCAGTGGTCAAAAAAGGTACTACACACAAATTAACCAACATTTCTTCTTAAATTTGACAATAATTACTAATTGGTCAAATTTCAAACAATATTATCGTTCATTGCAATAATTGCTGAGACGATTAATCACCCAGCAAACCTTGTTATCGTGACAGGCCTTGTGGGAGGAAACGGGAGTACCTGGAGAAAACCCACACATGCACGGAGAGAACACGCAAACTCCACCCAGAAAGATCCTGGGCTGGAATTTGAACCGACGACCTTCTCACTGAGGAGCAGCAGCTCTACCAACTGAACCAAACTATGAAATGAAACTTAAAAAGGTTTTCCTGAACTCCATCAAAGGGTGCAGTTTTCCAGATACTGTGTGTTGATATGCAATTCTGAACTGTGGGTCTGCGCTTAATGTAAACATCGCTCTCCACCCAACAAATCTGAGCGTAAATCCGTAGCAGTCGATCCAAATTGTCTGACTTCTCCATCCCAAACCGTTTTTACACAGACACTGTCGACCTATTTAACTTTTTCAGTCCCTTTTTTTAGTATTTCCATAAAAAAATAAACATACCTGGTAGTTGGACACCGGTCACAAAATTTACTTTCACATTTTAAATTTTTAGACACATTAGTTATCAATGTATGTGAAAAACCGTGGGGCTTTTTTTTGTTGTTGTTGTTGTTTTGGGTCTTCATGGCAGTGCAAAGGGCAGCTTTAATTCTTGTAAACGCAACTGAAGGAGTTTCATTACCCTAACGATGGAGTTTATCATAGATTCTTAACTTTAACGTTTTTTTTTGGCTCAATTAACCCCTTTTTTAATTGTCGACGTTTGTATTTTCTCTTGCGGTCAATGATTCAGGCACCAAAACTGCTTATTTGTTTTAGTAACTCTTTATTGCAGAAATTAAACCCCTGATTCGCACATGTTCGGCTAACTTCCTGAGTTTCACTTCCTGGTTTGATTAAAGACCCCAGACTGAGCTTTGAATGCATTTAGGCGAGCTCTTCTGTCCTTTGGCTTACGCAGGTGCTCAGATCGACGACAACATTCCTCGCAGGAACACCCAGCGCATCGTGGCTCCGCCGGGCGGCAGGGCCAACATCACCAGCCTGGGTTAGAGCTCCGCCCCCTCCCCCCAACCTGCTGAGGAGGAAACGCACAAATCAAAGGATGGCGTTCAGCAGCTGAGCAGGTTGACAAGAAACGCCACAACATCCGGGGTGAATCGAAACCTTCGAGGCGCCAGCTTTGGTGGAAAACTCTTCCTCCTTCGCAGTTTTCTCCAAAATTCTCTCATCCTCAAATCCCGACTCCTACTGGACACACCAAGACACAAACAAAACAAACAATAAGATCTGCCTCATGATGGGGGAAAAGAGAAACGTAACACTGCTTTTTGTGCACTTTTAATTCGTTGTTCGTTTTCTTGTACTTTTGCCATTTGTTTTTGACGTTTGCTGTTTTTACTGAGGGTTCAGGCAAGTCTAAAACTATTTACGCAGTTAAAGGGATAGTCCAAATGTTTTGAAGTAGATTGTTAATACCATTTTGAAAGCTCAGCTTGGAGAAATGGAGTTTCAATCAAATTAACGGAATAACAACCTAGATTGGGGGGGACAAGACCAAAACAGATGAGAATTAAACTTCATTTCTCCAAACGGAGGTTGTTCAACAAATGTCTACAACAGGTAAGACACTAACTGTTCATAACCTTTCCACAAAATCCCACTTCAAAGACTTGAACTATCTTTTTAGGGAAATAGAATGAAGTTTATGAAAGACGTTAATTGTATTTTTTTGTTTACGGCTGAAACAGAATGGGTACAAACCAAGTATTTGATGTTTTCTTATTCTTTTGTTTAAAAAAAAAAAAGAAAAAAAAAGCCAAACGTGAACTTGTTTAATAATTAAAATATTCTTATAATTTTGCAGTCAGGTCAGAAAAGCTTTGACAAACTGCATTTTGGCTGCTTTTCTTCTCAGTATTTATTAAGTTCCCATAAGATCTGCCTTAAGAGTTGAAATGTTTATAACAATCTGTCAAATTTACGTTTTAAACTCTTAAGGTGTAATAGTTCTGCGTCAGCTGGAGAACTTTACAAAATCGAGGGAGCTTTGGCAGCTTTGTGTTTCAGTTTAAAGTCATAAATACGTAGCAGAATTTTTGCTTGAGATTTATGTTTGCAAAAAAAAAAAAAGTTTTACTCGGTCAAACTGAGCCTTTCCTTGCCTTATTATCTGTTATTGTTCTTTTAGAGCACTTTTACAAGTGCAGGGAAGGTGCCATTCACTACTCCGCTGCTCATTTTCCGTTTAGTTTGCATTCCTGAACCCTAAAGGTCCGGCTTTCTTGACTGACGGCTGCAGAAGCGTCCAATTGCAATGGTTCCCAACTCTGGTCCTTGAGGAACACCATTCTGCATGTTTTAGTTGTTTTCCTGTTTTGAAACACCTGATTTTAATAAATCTGTGATTATAAGGCTTCTGCAGACCTTGGAAATAATTAAATCACAGAATCAGGTGCGCTGGAGCAGAAGAACAACTAAAACATGCAAGGTGGCGTTCCACAAGAACCACTGTTGGGAGCCACACGATGTAACCGCTTGATTCCTTCCACTCTTTATGTGCCTGAACCCACAGAAGTTGTATCAATAGTCTGAATTTCTTTGTTTTTATTTAATTCTTTCGGAGGTAACTGAAGGATGTAAGATAAAAAAAAAAGATGTAAAATAGCTAGGATAAACCGATTCAAAGGTGCCAGATTTTGTGCTTTCACGGGGCCTCATCAGGAGATAGAGCCTCAGTAAAGCTGAAAAAAAAAAGCTCGATATCTTGAAATGTACTTTATGTTTTTAGAGTTTTTACCTTGTGGTCGAACTGCTTTTTAGTGTTATTCTGTAACTATATAGGTGCCTGAAGGCTGAGCACTATGATTTCTGCTTGATGGTAGACACGAGTGTGCGGTGTTGATGGGAGAGGGATGGGGCAGCAGACTCGTTTATAACGCTCTGAAAAGTTCCATCAAACTTAACTTTTATTGTTTGAGACACAAATCAGCTTCCGTTCAGGAAGTTTTCTGGGTTTTAAATGAACTCTCCTCCTCCTGCAAGACTCGGAGCTCATCCAGATTTGGATAAAACCTGCAAGCCAGCTGTTTATTACATTTTTAACGGCGCTGAAATTCTGAAAGTTTAAAAATTTATCTCGAGAGACCGAAGTTTTCACTTTTTTTGTAAATTTGGCTCATGAATTGACATTTATGCACAAACATGATGCGTTTATGTATTTTAAAAGCAAGAGCAGATTTCTCAAGAAATTTTACCGTTGAGTGTTTCAGTCACCGATTCTGGTTATTTTCATTATTGAAGTTGGCGTCAGTTTGTTTTAAAGCCAAGCTAAAGGCTGTGTTTATGAAGGCGGCTGGACATTTATTGCTTTGTTTAAATCTGTTTCACCTCTCACAATTTAAACAAAAGTTTAGCCTTAAAACTCAGTTATGCAAGTAGAATTCTCATGCAAATTACTCTCCCTCCTCTCCTCCTCAAGGTTTCAACTTTCTAGCTCATATCATCTAGTTCTAAATCAAATTCTCATGTTAGTAGAAAATAATAAAGTTGCAAGTCTAAAATGAACCATCTATAAACATCCTGATGCATGCTCAATAATCCAGATTGAAAAATCTAAAACTGTTAAATCTGGTCCTCTGGACATTCAAAAAACAAAACAAAGCAAAAAAAAAAAAAAAGAAATGTTTCATCTTTCATCCGAAAGACTTCCTCAGTCTGAGGCGCTGTATTCAGCTCAGTCTTATAAATAGCGCCTTCTCAGAGTCATGTATATATATAAACCTATTAATCGCCAAACATGCGTCTATAAATCAAGTGGAGAAGAAGTTGCATAAGTTTTGCACCAATCTGCACCTTAATGCCTACGACAAAAGTATCCTGCAGAAAGGCCAACAAAGACTGTAATGACCCTTGGGAGGGAGGGTAGAGCGAGTGATTTGCATGGAGGTCAGCTTCTTTGCAATTTTCAGGTTATGTTGAAAAGGCGTCTAGAGTGAGAAGCAAAACATTCTTAGGAAAATGAAATGAGCAGTTCAGTCACCCTTTGAATATATATATATTTTTTTTCTGGATGACTGAGTCCACATCACCACAGTGTTGTGTTTGCTGGGACGGGGAATGAGGGTGAAGTCCACCGTCTCTAACACGGTTTGGCAGCGGCTCTCGCCTCTTTTCTTCCTTTTTGCTTCTTTGGTTGTTTCTGGCTGTTGCCTTAGCGACGGACCACTCCGCTCCTACAGCGTTTTTGCTCTTTTCTTCCAGTTTGTCATGGCAATGCTCGTTAAGTTGCAGGTTGCCATTAGCAACCTGTGTCGACTCTGCGCTATGACTAAAATCCGCCTGCACAGCCATATTTTTTTTAATTATTCTGTTCCAGCACGGCCACACAATCCTGCAGCGGCTCCTGAGGGATCCTGACTCTGTTGCAGCTAAAATAACAGATTAGAGCAGAAAACACTCCAGATGTTATAAACACAAAATACTTCTGAAGTAGCTCTGAGTCCCATGCCTCCCCAGTCTACACACACATCCCTCCTCCCTTGATGCTCTGTCAGCTTGAATGCTTTTTCTACGCCATATTATGCTAACAATGTAAGAGTGACATGTATGTACACAACATGCTGCAGACTGACAGGCTCGTCCTTCTGTTCTGAGGTTGATGCTGTTGATCTCTTTCCTGAGCCCCCCCACCCGACACACACACCCACTCCCCAGCCCCTCTGTGAGCTTTTTCCCTTTTGTGAAAGTGAAACTGTGTGATGGTGTTTGTCTCGGTGGCTGTGGGGTTTCTGGGATGCTTGCTTGCTATGAAAAATAATGTGTAATATTTCATAAATGGTGATGTAAAAAAAATACCAACCAACAGGAACTTCAAGTGATAGAATAAATGATTTGAAAAAAATTGACATTAGATTGTTTGTTCTTGTTTTTTTTTTTTAACACCTGTATGATGATTTATAATGAACAGCAGCAGTTTTCAGTGGTTCCAACTCTAGTCCTTGAGGAACGCCATCCTATATTTTTAGTCGTTTCTCTGCTCCAACACACTTGACTCAGGGATTTTATTACTTCCTGAAGTTTTGCCAAAGCCTGTTAATCACCATTCATTCAAATCAGGTGTGTCAAAGCAGGGAAACGACTAAAATAATGCAGGGTGGTGTTCCTCAAGGACCAGTGTTGAGAACCTCTGGTTCAATTACACACAACTGATGGATTACTTTGTTCACTCAATAGCTGAGTTGAAGCTGTTTGGTCCAAATATTGGGTCCAAATGTTTGACCTGGTGTTTGGGTCACAGATGAGCAGCATACCTACCAACTGTTGATTCAGGCAGAACGGTTCCGGGTTTTGAACCCTCTGACCTGCGTCCTTTATACGGAGGGGTGAGACACCTAAATGGCCTGCATTTGAAAAGTGCTGAATTGGCTTACCTGTTGATGTCTGTGTGGGAGGATTAATGCCAAGCCACTGTTTTGCAGCTTTTTAAAACGGTGGGTTGGGGTTACTGCTATAAGCCTATATTGGCTGTAAAAGACAAGCTCAAGCTTTCAGAAACCATTTTTCATTCAATCTTTATTTAAACAGATAAGTCACACTGAGCCTCGAAGACTCATTTACAAGTGAGACCTGTTTGGGCAGACAATGAAAAGTGGTGAAAATGACAACATAGGATTTGGAGACCAAAAAAGTTCCTAACATGTATTAGAAGAAGAAGAGCCGGAAAACAACACACAACCAAAATGGACGACCTCCTTGATTTCCGCCCTCCACCAAAGAATACACCCCCTGACCAATCAGTGACCTACAGTGCGCTGATGTCACATCTAGACCCAACAAGAACCAGACCTGGGACCTCAGAGAAGTAGGTCCCAAAAATGGGGTGGGTTCCACCACTGAAGGCACTGTGGATAAGCCATGCAATCGGCCCGAACTAGTTGCATAGGAGCCCCAAAAGGCCCTGTGGATAAGGGGCTATAGTTCCCTCTGCAGAGATCCGTACACTCCAAAGAGTCTGGGCCCCTCTGATTGGTCCGTAGACTTCCTCGGTGGAAGGGGAGGGAGGAGAAGAGCATCAAAGGTTTACAAAACTTCCAGGTGATTTAAGATAAGATGGTCTGTCAAGGCCAGTCAGGGAGATGAATTCAGATAAACACAGTTGTTTTGGGAACAGGCAGAACTTTAATGACATCTGCCTTGAGTCTGTGTCGGTCCACTCGGTTCCAAAATGTCCAAATTAAATGACCACACCAATGGACTGTGCCTGAGAGTATTCCTGGAGATCTGATGCATCCTGCCAAAAGCAACTGAGTCTGGGCGCTCGAGGCACGAACCAAGCCATCATATAAGGCAGGCAGCCTGATCAGGGCCAAATTTGCTGCTGACAACTTTCTTGTTTGTTGATAGACCAGGAACCAGCTGGATCCAAAAAACAGGAAACCAGTTGTCATAAAATCCAATTACATATGCGTCCTTAACATCCACAATTGACAGCAGAGATAGACACATCATCAAGTCTTCCAAGTTGATGAGATATCCAGCTGTGTGTCTGCCAACAGGACATTACTCAGTGTTACAATAACGTAAAGCTTGTAAGAAAATTGTGTTTCCTGCAACACGTTCAGATCAAAAGGAAAAAAAAATTGTTCAAGTTCAGGTATGTTTATTAATTTGTTCAGCCATAAATCAATTTATTGGAATTAGAAACTATTTATTATATTAAATACTGCTTAGGGGATTCTTGATTGTTGTGTGTGTGTGTGTGTGTAGTTGTAATTTTAATGCCCAAAGTGTTCAGGAAAAGTGAATAATCTAATGTTCAGTAGTGGGCACAGCTAAGTGGGACTTCAGTTGCTTAGAAGTTACCCTGGGGTCCGTTGTGACCTTTTGACCTCTGACCGCCTTGCTCTTGGTGTGATCTTTGTCGGTCCACCACTCCTGGGGAGGGTAGCAATGGTCTTGAATTTCCTCCATTTGTCCACAATCTGTCTGACTGTGGATTGGTGGAGTCCAAACTCTTTACAGATGTTTTGTATGTTTTTCCTCAATAATTAAATTGAGTGTAATATTTGTGTCTCATTTGTTTAACTGGGTTCTCTATATACTTTGAGGACTTGTGTGAAAATCTGATGTTTTAGATCATATTTATGTAGAAATATAGAAAATTACAAACGGTTCACAAACTTTAAAGCACCAGCATCTACTAGTGTGTTGCAGCATTTGACCTTTAGCTAGTTGCTTTGCTTCTCTCGGCAGTTTCAGCTTTCAAAGCTAATTTTAGAAGTCATTCAGCATTTGCTGCATTTTAGCAGAATGAAAAAACATTTTTTCTTCATGTTTTTGTTTCCCTGTTAATGTTTATTTTCTGTTTTATACCATCGAGTCCAACTTTCAAATCTGTTTTATTGAATCTTTATCTGTCTTTTAATTTTTTTTTTTTTTTTTTTGCGATCTCTGGTTGCCAGATAGTGTTGATTTTTACATTTTGACATCATTTTGGGTCTCTTCTGATTTATTTTGCTTTGTTCTATCTGCCACCCCCTACAGTGGAATTTGAACTTCCATGTGGCTTTTATTCCCATAAGTATTGTCGCTGTCTCAGTTAGTACTAGAATGTTGGTAGTTTGAGTCGTCCTGCATGTCCAGCTGTCCTGCAACAAGACAAAGACCCTGTAATAAATCCAGCGTGGACCGATTATCGTACTGTACACACACTTTGTTCATCCTTGAAGGAGCAAAGCACTTAATCTAATTTAATCCCTGTCTGTCTCAGCAGACTTGGAATGTGAGAATGGCTGTGAATGAAGCTGTAAATGTTTGACACTAGGTGGCAATGTTCCCATGCTGTTCAGCTTCCTGCCAGCTGTAAATCCTTCATGCTGCAGCTGCTTGGCAGAGAAAACACATGCTGTGAACTTGAACAAACACTTTTCACTGTTAAAGGCTGAATCTGAAGCTTGCAGAATCTGTTGAGGGAGGTGTTAAGTTACAGCGCTGCGTCAAAGTCTTTGTTTTTCTGAGCAGTCAGCCATTCTATAATATAATCTGTTAAAGTGGTCCTGATCAATAGTTTTCCAAACTTTTTGAAAGTTTTCTTTTGCACTTTAGTTGCTCTTTGCTCATTTTTTAAGACGAGTAGCTGAACTTGTTCTGAGGAACTGGACTCCTAGTGATGACCCCATGTCACCTTTCTACACAGAACAGAAAGCTTCACAAATTTAAAATCTATTTTAAATTGGATCTTCAGGCTCGTTGTGACCAGCAGCCTGTCACAGACGCGCTGTGTTCCCATCTCATCAGCAAAGAGAAGTCTGCCGGACACATTTTAGCTCCAACATAATTCCCATAGAGCTGTCATTTGATTACCTGCAGCATTTTTTAAATCCACTAACAGAATGTGGTGTCATCGACATGGAGTGGGACGGCAGCAGAAGTCCAAAGACCTTCAGGAAGTCAGAAGAACCGCTGATCTTTATGGAAGTCTGTCTCGAACACTGGTGGTGTCCTCAATAATCCAGGTAGAAAAATAAAAAAAGTTAAGTCAGGTCCTCTGGACGGATTCTTCTTGTTGAAACGTTTCGTCTTTTATCCATAAGATGTCGTCAGTCTGAGGAGCTGCAACAAACTCAGCACCTTCTCATAGACAGCCCAAACTAGCTGTTCACACGATAAAGGAGGACCATCAGCCTAACGACTGATCGTTAGTGCCCTGATGGCCGCTTGCTACTCACAGAGGGCTGAGTGATGCTAGCAATAACAGCATTGTAAGAGGCGGACAGTTGAACACGGAGGCTCCGCCCCTTTTAATGATCTCCACAAAGATGGCCTCCTTCACTCCTCTCTCAAACCATAATTTCTCTCTATCGGGGATGTGAACATCTTCATCCCTGAACGAGTGACCGCTGGAGACCTCAGAGTCCTGGCCTGATGATGTTGCTCTTCTGTGCTGGTCCATCCTTTTGGCCAGTGGCGGTTTAGTTCCCCCATGTAAGACTGATCACCCTCCTGTACGGTGGCCCTGAGGTGTAAATGAACAATATTTGAAAAAACGGAATGACGTTTCAAAAAATGAAATTAAACTGGAAAAATCACAATAAAAACAACAAAAACACAACAACATTTGAAAAAACGGAATTACATTAAGCCAAAGCGGAAGTAGCCAAAGTGGAAGTAACCAAAGCGGAAGTGGCCGAAACCACATTTGAAAAAACGGCATTACATTAAGCCAAAGCGGAAGTGGCCAAAGCAGAAGTAGCCGAAGAGGAAGTGGCCAAAGTGGAAGTGGCCGGAATCACATTTGAAAAAATGGAATTACATTTGAAAAAATGGAATTACATTAAGCCAAAGCAGAAGTGGCCAAAGCAGAAGTGGCCGGAATCACATTTGAAGAAATAATTATAAACTGAATTTCATTAATTTCGTTTTTTCAAATGTGATTCTGGCCACTTCCGCTTTGGCCACTTTGGCTTCGGCTACTTCTGCTTTGGCCACTTCCACTTGGGCTACATCTGCTTCTGCCACTTCAGCTTCGGCTTGATGTAATTCTGTTTTTTTCTAATGTAATTCTTTTTTTTTCAAACGTTGTTCATTTACACCTTAGGGCCACCGTACTCCTGACACTGAACAACATACACAGCATTACTCTGTTTGTGCCGGGGCACTGGATCTTTGGGATGGACCAGTCTTTGCTGTAATGTAATTTGGGGTTTAAAAGCCACTGGGACGTCGTGTTTAGAAAATAAACGTCTTGGTTTCTCTGAAACTCCCACAACATACAGAACAACTGGTCTGGGCTCCTCCTTGTGGACACTGGTGGTGGTTTAAAACTTGCACAGTACTAATCCATTCTTCGTCTCTCATTTGGGACATTTCTCACACTGTCCTACCTGAACTCTTGTTTTTGTAGAACGACTTGTGATCGGTTTAACTGGACTGGAAGGAGTTACTGCTCAGTGTAATTTACAGTAAACTCAAGTTTCCAACAAAGAATGCAAATTTAAAACAAATCAGCTGCATTTTATTAGTTTCTGTAAGGAGACTATTCTAGATGGACACTTTGATTTTCCACTTGGTCACCACTGTGCTGTATAACAGAGTACAAGGCTGTATTAACTGGATGCCACTCAAGCTGTAAAAAAACGGAAGCCATGTTGAAAGTAATTAATCAAATTATTATTGTTTTCCCTCTGAAGTCTAATTCAGCGCAGTTTCACAGAGTCCTGACAACGCTAACACCAAACATATTTATCACCAGCTGTCATGGAAGATGGGCATGCTGTTGTTACCTCTCTGTGCTGTGCAATAGTTTATCTGTCTGTTAGTAAAATATCCCAGGCTGGATTTAAATACACCTCTCAGAAAATAATAATTGGATGGACATCTACAATTATTGGAGTCAAGCCAATTCAAAATGGTCGCCACAGCTAATCCACCTATAAATCTGTCAGTTTTACAGATTATAATCTGAGATTTGGTGTGGTAGTAGCTGAGAGTCAACCCCAACACATATGCTGAGCGCTAACCGATTCGGTTATATAACGTTGTCGTACAGCAGCAACAGGCGATAAGCAGTTCTTCAATAAATGCCTTTTTAAAAATTGTAATTAATAATTTTAGTAATAAATGTTTAAATGTTCCTTTTTAAATGACAAAAACTATCAGCAGATAAAACTAGCCTTAAAACATTAATCTTCAGTTTGTGTCCAACATGTAGGTGTCATGTTCCTTCTGTTTTGTTTTATTGTATGATGCTTATTAAGCGTCCACACTATTGTTGTCCTGTTTATATTTATTATTATTCCAACTTCTATCTCTGTTCTGTACATTTTCAGTGCGATTCTCGTCCTGCAGTTTTTAAGCTATTCCAGCAATTTAGGGATTAAAATGTTCGGCTCTTTGAGAACAATCCTGCTGTGACTTTTGGTATTGGTGCAACTTTAGCTTTTTGAAATATTTAGCCTTTTCTGCCATTTTTTTTCTCATAGAAAATGAATTGAGCTCATTTTCCATCCTTCACATCTTTAGATCTGTTTATAACCTTTTGCTGCTCCTTTCTCTTTTTGTTCTGTTTCAGCTTCTTTCAGCTTCCTTCTGCAAATTTAAACTTTTTTCAGCTGTTTGTTCAGCTGTTTTGTGCTCCTTTCAGATTCTTTCTGCTAACTACAACATTTTTGTTTTTCTAACTTCATTCTGCTCCTTTCAGCTATTTCAGCTACTATTTAGCTGTTTTTATGCTAATTTGAGCTTTTTCGGCTAATTCCACATTTTGTGCACTCATTTCAACTTTTTTCAGCCCAATTTTTTTAAAAAGTGCTCTCATCACTTCCTTCTGGTAATTTCAGTATCTTTCTGCTTTTTTTTAGCTACCTTTCAGCTAGGTTTATGCTAATTTCAGATTTTCTTTAGATAATTTTTTTTGTGTCCATTTCTGAGTCTTTCAGCCTATTTGGGCAAAAGCGTTCTTTCTGTTTTCTTCAGTTCATCTAAGCTTGCTCTACCTTTTCAGCTTTCTTTTTAGCTTTTTTTTAGCTAATTTCAGCTGTTTTCAGATTAATTCAAGTTTTTCGTTGTAAATTGAGCTACTTTCAGCCTAATTAACTTGTTTCTTTTAATTTTAGCTTGTTATGCTCCTTTTGGATTTTTTCTGCTAGTTTTAGCTTTTTTCTGCTATTTCAGCTACTATTTAGCTGTTTTTATGCTAATTTTAGCTTTTTCAGCCAATTCCACATTTCAGCTCTTTCTTCATGGATTAAGCTTCTTTCTGCCTTTTCATATATATTTCAGCAATTCTTTTTGCTAATTTCAGCATTTTTTTAGCTAATTTCCTCACTTATTGTATGTACTAATTTCTGCTTATTTAAACCTAAGTCAGCAAACATGCTCTTTTTCCTTCCTATGCTAATTTAAGTTTGTTCTGATGTGTCAACTACATTTCAGCATGTTTTATTTTAGCTAATTTTAGCTGTTTTTTCAAGAAGTTCTTTTGCAATAAGCATTCACACTGCATTTTTGAAGGAAATGCACTTTCTCCAGTTTCATTTTATTTTTGTCCGTTGCCTTCCAGCTGCTATTCTCACCTGGTGCAGGTTTGTAATCACCACACCTGTTCCTTATATGCATCATTAGCCTCTGTGTGTTTCTAGTCCTGGTTTTGTCTGATCCTCATGTTGTCATTCGTTACTGACTTAGTTCTGTTTAGTCTGTGAAAACAAGATGCTGTTTTTAATCATTGGTAAAGCCACTTTTTAAAAGCAAAACTTCATAATTCAAATAAACACTTGGCTCCTTTTCATAAGACGCACATGAGACGTCTTTAACTGTCGTTTGAAAGGATTTAGTTGGAAAAGTAAATCCTGTTCTGTTCATCATGTGTCATGTTTTATGCTTTACAGATAGACGATGGGAAAACCAAACTTTAACAGGAAGCGTGTGAAAAACAGGCCGCCACGAGGAGTGGACCATAAAGCAGAACAGCAAGCGAGAGGATGCAGGTGCCAAAGAAAGTTTTATCTTGACAAATATATGCTAAAGCTTTTTAGCTGATCTTCAGGAAAACATTAGCTTTAGTTAACAGTGATGATTTTTTTTTTTTACAGCCAGCTGCTGCAAAATGAAAAGTTGGGAGAACAGAACCAGGATGGAGGCGGAACCCAGAGGAACCTGCTAACGAGGACCAACAGCCTGACAGGTGATGGCCAGAAGCATGCAGTCACCCTTCACCCCTCCACTGCTCCAAACACCACTTTTACTTTGGGGGAAAACAGCTGTGGCACTTCGGTGTCTCCACAGAACGCTTTGATGTTCTGCCAGCAGAACTAAAAGGGTTCTGCAGTTTCAGGGAATATACAGGCAGGATTAAAGTTCCTGCAGTAAACAATGACAACACAATGCTGTTGGTTTGCTTGAATGTTTTAATGAGCTTCATTAAATGGTGCAAAAATTGGAGGGAAAGCTGTAAAACATTTAGTTAAGTACAAATTACTGCACATAACTTTTTGTGTAATTCTGTCGTCCTTCGTTTAAAAAAGGCGACTGTGGACAATTTTTTTGTTCTAAAACAAAACTTACATTCTTTCAAGTCACTCAAGATTTTTAAAAAGTTAAAAGAAAATGGGGTTGACAAGCAGATTTTAAGGCTTCGATATGGTTTTAACAAAATCAGTTTTAGTTTGAATGTTTGACATTAATGTTAATTTGTTTATACATTTCGTTGGATATGTCAGTTTTAGTAGTTTGAAGTTGTTTTTTGACTCAAGTTAGCATTAGGTCAAAGCTGACTAAGTTTTTTTTACACTGTTTGCTTGTTTTATTTAATTTAATTGATTTTATTTTGCAACAATTTTTTTCTGTAAACTTCGAGTTACTTTTAGTTTTTCATAAAATGTTCAACAAACGTGTGAGGAAATCTGGAGTGGCAGAAAAGAATGTTGGACTGGTACAGGACATGTATGAGGACAGCAGGACATGTATGAGGACAGCAGGACAGTGGTGTGATGTGCTGTAGGAGTGACAAATGGCTTCAAGGTGGAGGTGGGAGTGCATCAAGGATCTGCTCTGAGCCCCTTCTTGTTTGCTCTGGTGATGGACCGACTAACAGTTGAGGTCAGAGGAATTCCCATGGACTATGATGTTTGCAGATGACATTGTGATCTGTGATGAGGACAGAGAACAGGTGGAAGAGAACTTGGAGAGGTGGAGGTATGCACTTGAAAGAAGAGGAATGAAAGTCAGCCGTAGTGAGACAGAGTACACGTGTGAATGAGAGGCAGGAGGTGGAACAGTGAGGATACAAGGAACAGAGGTCACAAAAGTGCAGGACTGCAAAAACTTGGGGTCCACTGTCCAGGAAAATGGAGAATGGGGTAAAGAGGTGAAGAAGAGAGTCGAGGCAGGATGGAGTGATGGAGAAAAGTTTCAGGAGTGATTTGTGACTAAAGTGTCAGCAAAGGTCAAAGGAAAAGTTTACAAGACAGTGGTGAGACCAGCTTCTGTAAATCAAAACTTTAAAACAGTCCAGCAAACATTAAGAAACATTTGGAGTCACATTGTGTCTGGTGAAATTAAACTGCTCTCTGCAGAGCCATTAACACGCGCCTGCTTAACGTCCATGTTTGATTGTGATAACGACTCAATGCTCCATCAGATTTAATTTTTCTGATAAATTCAGAAGGTGCAGGTTGCACCAGCAGGAAGGATATTACATGACAAATTAAACTGTGTTTGCAGCTGCGGTGTGGAACATGCAACCTAATATTAAAATGTGCTCTATAGAAAATCAAGGCGGGCAGAGTCTGACACCTCCGTGCTTTATAAAATATCACCCTGAAGTTATTGAGACCCAAAACACTTCAATTCTAAAGAGAACTTTGAAAACTTTGAGGTGAGTAAAAAAAAAAAAAAATCACATTTAAATAAAGACAGCAGCTCTTACACACCATTAGGGATGATTTTAAGAAATATATTAACATCTCATTTACAGGTGCTGGTCATAAAATTAGAAAATCATGAAAAAGTTTATTTTTATTTCAGTAATTCCATTCAAAAAGTGAAACTTGTATATTATAGTCATTCATTACACACAGACTGATATAGTTCAAATGTTTATTTCTTTTAATGTTGATGGTTATGACTGACAACTAATGAAAATCCCAAATTCAGTATCTCAGAAAATTACAATATTGTGAAAAGGTTCAATATTGAAGACACCTGGTGCCACACTCTGATCAGATAATTAACTCAAAACACCTGCAAAGATCTTTAAATGATCTCTCAGTCTAGTTCTGTAGCTACACAATCATGGGGAAGACTGCTGACCTGACAGTTGTCCAAAAGACACTTTGCACAAGGAGGAAAATACACAAAAGGTAATCGCCAAAGAGGCTGGCTGTTCACAGAGCTCTGTGTCCAAGCACATTAATAGAGAGGTGAAGGGAAGGAAAAGATGTGACTGAAAAAAATATACAAGCAATAGAGATAACTGCACCATGGAGAGGATGATGAAACAAAACCCATTCCAAAATGTGGGGGAGATTCACAAAGAGAGGACTGCTGCTGGATTCAGTGCTTCAAGAACCACCACGCACAGACATATGCAAGACATGGGTTTCAGCTGTTGCATTCCTTGTGTCAAGCCACTCTTGAACAAGTGACAGTGTCAGAAGCGTCTCGCCTGGGACTGCTTCTGAGTGGTCCAACGTTATATTCTCTGATGAAAGTAAATTTTGCATTTCCTTTGGAAATCAAGGTCCCAGAGTCTGGAGGAAGAGAAAAGAGACAGAATCCATCTTGCTTGAGGTCCAGTGTCAAGTTTCCATGTTTAATGATGTTTTGGTGTGCCATGTCATCTGCTGGTGTTGGTCCACTTTGTTTTCAGAGGTCCAAGGTCAACGCAGCCATCTACAAGGAAGTTTTAGAGACTTCCTGCTGCTGACCAACTTTATGGAGATGCAGATTTCATTTTCCAACAGGACTCGGCACCTGCACACAGTGCCAAAGCTACCAGTACCTGGTTTAAGGACCATGGTATCCTTGTTCTTAATTGGCCAGCAAACTCTCCTGACCTTAACCTCATAGAAAATCTATGTGGTATTGTGAAGAAGATGTGATGCACCAGAGCCAACAATTCAAAAGAGCTGAAGGCCACTATCAGAGCAACCTGGTCTCTCAGAACACCTGAGCAGAGCCGCAGACTGATCGACTACATGCCACGCTACTTTACTGCAGTAATCCAGGCAAAAGGAGCCCCAACTAAGTACTGAATGCTGTACATGTTCATACTTTTCAGTTGGCCAACATTTATAAAAATCCTTTTTTTTATTGGTCTTAAGTAATGTTCTAATTTTCCGAGATACTGAATTTGGGGTTTTCATTAGGTGTCATTTATAATCATCAGGATTAAAAGAAATGAACATTTGAAATATATCAGTTTGTGTGTAATGAATGAATATAATATACAAGTTTCACTTTTTGAATGGAATTAATGAAATAAATCAACTTTTTTCACAATATTCTAATTTTATGGCAGCACATGTATACCTGAAATAATTGTGACATTCTGGGAGAAGACTTTCAAAAGTCTATAAAATCCTCCAGTTTGACACAAACTCTTCTGTGCTCATTGAGAACAACGAAGCATCTGACTTCCTGACGCAACCACAACTCCCGTCATTCATTTTACTTTGCTGCCTCAACATTATTAACCATCATCGCTCTATAATGAATGACTTCACTAAGCCAACTTTTTAGGTTCAACCGTGTCTTTAATGGTGGCCGGGGCAGTGTTTGCCTCATAATGATAGAGACGGTAACGCTCTTTGAATCTGCTGCTGCTTCAAAAATGAGAGCCGCATGCTTAATAGGAAGCCGGTGCATTTATTTCCATAAATAATATCAGAACTCATGTCACTCGATGGCTTTTAACGCTGAACTTCCACTGGAGGTCAACACTGTTGTGCAGACGCAGAGATGGTTGTGTTTTGATGTTTGCCACCTTCGCTCTCTGGCTGACTTTGTCTTAAATCCTGAGCATTTGTCTTTGGAACAGAAGCCGCAGCCATGACAATTCAGAGCATCTTTTAGGATTGTAGGAAAAATGTCAGAACTGGACCCAGATCTTGACACGTACCTTCAGTTGGTACAAAGTTGCCTTAATTTTTGTTCTTTTCATACCCAGTTCACAACTTGTCTCCCTCTCTCACCCTTACCCTCCCCTCGATGCGTTTGGCCTTATTGTAGACCGACTCATGCTCCTCATCCACCTCCCCTCTTCTCATCCTTATTCTTCCCCATTTTGTTCAGTTTATTCCTCATGCTCCTTCCTCTTTATCATCATCATCATCTTCATGAGCTGTACCCATTCGCATCTGCCAAACTTCATCCTGGGCCCTTCCTCATCCTCCTCAACCCTAAAAATGTAATAAATGAAGGAAGCCATTCGGTTCATATCAGACGTCACAGAAAAACTGCACCATATTCTTTCTTGGCTTTGTTTTTCTCAAATTCATTCAAGTTGTGAAGTGTTTGTTTTATTTTATTAATATTTGACTGGTACAGGACATGTATGAGGACAGCAGGACAGTGGTGAGATGTGTTGTAGGAGTGATGGATAGCTTCAAGGTGGAGGTGGGAGTGCATCAAGGATCTGCTCTGAGCCCCTTCTTGTTTGCTCTGGTTACGGACAACTAGCAGATGAGGTCAGGCAGGAATCCCCGTAGACTATGATGTTTGCAGGTGACATTGTGATCTGTGATGAGGACAGAGAACAGGTGGAAGAGAACTTGGAGAGGTGGAGGTATGCACGTGAAAGAAGAGGAATGAAAGTCAGCCGTAGTAAGACGGAGGACATGTGTGTGAATGAGAGGGAGGAGGTGGATCACTAATGCAACAATAAAAAAAATCCTTTAAATTTAGTTCTTGTTTTGAATAGACGATGATCTTGGTTTCAAACCAAGACCAACAATCTTGTTAGCACTGACTCCTTGAAGAGAAAATTAATGTATAGAGGGAACTCAAAATAAAAAAGATGAACCTGACCAGGGATAGATTAGATGTTTTTACAAGACAAAATGTATGACTTGTTCCTGCCTTTCCAGTTTCTGTTGCTTGCTCGTAGAGCAGACTGTTCCTGAAATCTGATAAAGCCACTGCTTGCGGTTGACTCAGGGATCCTGAATGTCCCGGAAATAAGACCTGATTGATGAATGACTTAGATTTACAGATGAGGAATCGCATCAAACAGCTAGTGTTTAAACATAGTTCACGCATCAGCAATGCTCCTGCTTCAACATGAGCGTCAGCAACGTTGTTTCTTGCTGATTTATGGTTTTTAATAATCAAAAATCAGCAGCGTGTTTGCACGGGGAAGAAGCCAGCTGTGAAGGCCCTCGCAGGCAGGGAAGCGGTGGTTACATCATCAGGACTGCATTTATTTGACATCACAAATGATGCAAAACACAAAACAGCTGATTCATCGCAGCTTTGATAATGTCTTTAAACCAAGCAGCGGAGCTTAAGCCTCGGTGCTTCCATAAAAATATACCTTTTTGACGTTTTCTCTCACTTTCAAACTTTTGTGTTTTTTTTTTCTTTTCTTGACAGAACAGAGGTCACCCACACTCCCATACCATGCTCGGAACTATCAGCGAATACTAATAATCTCCACAGTGTTTTAATATCCTGCCCTGAAGAGCTTTGGTGCAAACTGCAGAAATGCCACCACTGTTGAATGAAATAACGTCTCCAGGGTTCTCGGTTTCATCTGGAATGGATTGCTTCATCTTTATTCCTTGTCAAGGTCTGACGATGTGCTTTCTCTCTGAGCGTTCCTACTCGCAAAAGGAGCTTCAGGCTTTGGCGTCCCAAAGTTTCTGGCTGAGCAGTTTATACAAGCAAGTCGTTTCCCTCGAGTTGTTGCATTTCGGGAATTTGCTCACGCAGGAGTTGTACATAACTGTCCCACCGAGAAGGCTGAAAATAAGAAAGAATGCCAAGAATTCTCGAGAAGCCAATTAAACGGCCTCGCCCGAAATGCCAAGAGAGAGGCGCAACACCTTAGCTGACCCGTTTGTGGAGGGGGTCTGCAGTGCAGAAGTTCGCCTCACTGAAAGACACCAGGCCTTCAGCAGACTCTTCCTCTGGGTTTGTTCACTCTGAGCCCGGTTTTTATCAACAGATGACGACGAAGTCGACAACATCCTGCAGCAAGCCCACGAAGAAGCAGCCAGCGGGTTTTGGACTGAGGAGACCGGTGTATTAGAGGTCAAGCCCGGACTGGAGGAATGAGCGCTGACGGGGCCTTGCTTAGCAGCAGGAATCCCTGTTCTCAGGCAGTGTCCACGCAGCATGTTGCAGAAGGCTTTTTTGAACTCCTGGCTGAAGCACGGGTAGATGATGGGGTTAATGCAGCTGTTGAGGTAACCCAGCCAGAAGGTTATCTTAAAGATGGTTTCAGACGGCTTACAGGATGGAAAAATAGACCCTGGAAAAGACAGAAAGAAGGAGAAATAATCTAGAGAAAGACACTAGTAATGGATGTGCAATTATCTTGTCATTTAACAAATACATGTCGGGTTCTCTTGTCTGATTCTTCTTCTTGAGACGTGTCGTCTTTATCCAAAAGACTTTGTCAGTCTGAGGAGCTGCAATAAACTCAGTCTTATAAATAACATTTTCTCCTAGTGGATCAACCACTATGACTTGTATGAGGACAGCATACAAGTCGTGTTATGCTTGAGTTTGGTAGTTTGGTGTGTGTGTGTGTATATATA
>NC_056515.1:37504589-37520871 GCF_014905685.2 Nematolebias whitei | reverse complement strand
TGTATAATTTTTTTTTTTTTTCTGTGACGGAATCTTCCCAAGGCATCAATAATCGAAACCAGAAAAATATCCTATATAGCTTTAAATGTACTGTAATATTTTTTAGATTTATTGAAATGACCATTCGTGTTCCCACACATTATTACAATCATTTCACATTCGTGTGGTTATTTCTGCACAAAATGGAAGTTATTTTAAAGAAACAAAGCAACAGCAGGTTTCAGCTCAGTACAGTGAATCTCTTGTGAATTATACGGCAAGCACATATGACCAAAAAGCCATTTTAATTGTGACAAATCAGACCTTTAGTTTTCTTCTATAAGCAACTCTACAGTTTGATGCTTATGAGATGTAGTTACCGTATTCTATGAGCTTCAGCTCTGGAGAATTGCTGCTGCGTAGTTGTTGCAGCTCCACAGAAAGGTTTGTCAACAAGGTTTTTTCATGAAACAGGCTTTTCATCCAAAGACATCGACATAAAACAAGAATTCTCAGGTCTTTCAATCGGTTTGAAAATCTTGACCTATCATGGCCCTGGCGTATGATTGAGCTCTGAGCTGTGAGCCGTGAAGGTCTGCCGCGATTGAAATGCACAACTATCCTTCTCTGGCTGTCTGCCTGGGGAGTCGGGGGCGACTGTGGATGCCTCCTGGCATTACAGCCCATTAAGCTTCATGCTTGTTATCTATAATAGCTTTTGTACGAGGGAGCATTAGTTTGGTTCATTCCACAGCGGAAGCCCATTCTGCAGTTTTGTTTGTTCTGTTTGGTTGCTCCTAATTGAATTTCTTCATGTCTTTTTCTACGGAGTCGGATGTGTCGAGGAGAAAAGTCCTGTTGGAGGTTCAGAGCAAAACATTTTAATTAAGCACATTGTGCAAAGATTCAGGCCTCGGTAATTGCAGCCCTGGTGCTAACTCATGAACAAAACCCTGAGATACTTGAACTCCTCCATTTGAGGTAGAACTTGAGCTTCACTCTTCAATTTTGAGAAAAATCTCACACTTTTTTCTCGAACATGCTCAAAACTCAGCGAGGCTGCGAGGTAAATGACATATTGGAACCCCCTCCTGAATGCCATTTGCCTTCTGGTCGCAGCTGTGAGCTGAGCAGAACGTTCAGTGACCAGTTGGAGATGCTGTATTTGCAAGAAAAAAGAAATCACTTGGATTTTTTTCTGAATTTGTACGTCCAACATGTTTGTGTACAATAAAATAATATATGACTTGCAAACTTTTCAAATATGTTCAAAAATCTTGCAATTCAGACAAGAAAATTGAAAACCCTCTCAAATGGAAACTCTGCAACTTGAGAGCAGCTGCAGTCCAATTCATCAGCTTTTATCTGTTCCTTCCAAATTTAATTCAAATAAAGCTTAACAGTTCAGCTACAACAACAAAATACTTCTTTACTGAACTCTTAACTGCCTCTATAAAATATTGACACATCATTTATAACTCATTTAGTGTGTGTGAGAACTGTTTTGAAGCAACAGAAGACATTTCACTGTCTTCTAATAAAACAATAATCCTTCTTATTTTTTTAATTCTCAGAAATTAGTATTTAGAATAAAAATAAACATTTTAAACATTGCGTTTGAGAGTTTTTTGTGCATTTGTTGTATTTATTTTATTTTGTCAGAGGCACAAACATCGCACGAGGTTGACGTGTCCGGCATCTTCTGCACAAATCATCACGGATAATAAACTGTTTTCTTGGCAGCTGCGTTTGACCTTTGACCCGCTCGGAAAACTGAGCTTAATTACTCCTTCTGCTTGGATCTATAGAGTCTCTTCTTCTTGTAAATAAAGCCGACTGTGATGTTCGAGCACTGAGTTCAGAAGAGTACAACATCTTGATGCTCATCAGGATGCTTCTGTTTAGAAATAAAGGCTTTCTGTCAGTTTTGAAGCGTGACTCTCGAGTCCTAAAGCATGAAATGAAACATGTCGACAAACAAAGTTAGGTATTTTCAAGGAACAATGAGTTCTTTAGATAAAACTGAAAAGAATGATTAAAGGTGGTAATCAGTTAAAGGCTCTGTTAAACAAATAGGAATGATTTCAAACGTTATTGAGAATATTTTAGCATATTTCTTGTCTAATATGTAACGCTTGCCATGATTGACTTTTAGCTACAACTTCACCAAATTTGAACAAAAACCGTAAAACTGACTTTAGTTATTGTGAGACTGTTTATGAAGCATTCACACTATTGTGATCCACGTTTGTTCCGTACGTTTTATCGGCGTCTTGTTCCACAGTTTTTGTGCTATTTCAACAAATCATAAATCAAAACGTTCAGCTCGTTCACAACAGTCCTGCTATGACTTTTGGTATTGATGCAACTTTAGCTTTTTGAAATATTTAGCCTTTCATGCCATTTTTCTTATAGAAAATCAATTGAACTCATCCTTCAAACCTTTAGATCTGTTTACAGCCTTTTACTGCTCCTTTCACATTTTGTTCTGCTTCAGCTTCTTTCAGCTTCCTTCTGCAAATTTAAACATTTTTAGCTACTTTGATCTAATTTGTTTTTCCAGCTGTTTTGTGCTCCTTTCAGTTTCTGCTAACTAAAATATTTTTGTTCTAAGTTCTTTTTGCTAATTTCAGCTTGTTATGCACCTTTCAGCTTATTTCTGACAGTTTCAGCTGTTTCTGCTATTTCAGCTACTATTTAGTTGTTTGTATGCTAATTTTAGCCTTTTCAGCTAATTCCACATTGTTGTACTAATTTCAACTTTGTTCAGCCTAATTCAGCCAAAATGTGCTCTCCACATCCTTCTGGTAACTTAAGCTTCTTACTGCGCTTGTAGCTACCTTTTCAGCTGTTTTAGCTCATTTCAGCTTTTTTCAGATAATTTCCACTTTTTTGGGCTGATTTCTGCTTCTTTCAGCCTAATTGGCAAACGTGTTGTTTCTGCTTTCTTCTGGTAATTTAAGCTTGTTCTACCTTTTTAAGCTACCTTTTTAGCATTTCTAGCGAATTTCAGCTGTTTTCAGATAAATTCTAGTTTTTTTGTGGTAACCTGCTACTTTCAACCTAATTAACTTCTTTCTGATAATTTCAGCTTATGCCATTTTCAGCTTATTTCTGCTATTTATAACTGTCAACTAATTTTTAGCTAATTTCCTAATTTTTGTGTTAATTTCTGCTTATTAAGCCTAATTCAGCAATTATGTTCTTTTTGCTTTCTTCTGCTAATTTAGGCTTGTTCTTCCTTTTCAGCTAAAATTCAGCATAGGTTTTTAGCTAATTTCAGCAGTTTTTCAACAAGTTCTGTAACATGCATTTGCACTAGTTTCTCTAGTTGTTGTTTATGTTTGCTACTGTCAACTAGCTAAGACAGCTATATCAAATTAGTTTTAATAATTCAACAAAAGGCAGTTAATTAAATTCTTGTTGATGCACTTCTGGGCAGCACGGTGGCGCAACTGGTAGAGCTGCTGCCTCTCAGCGAGCAGGTCCCTGGTTCAAACCCCGGTCCAGGGGCCTTTCTGGGTGGAGTTTGCATGTTCTCTCCGTGCATGCGTGGGTTTTCTCCGGGTACTCCGGTTTCCTCCCACAGACCAAAAACATGCATGTTAGGCTGATTGGTAACTCTAAATTGTCCCTAGGTGTGAGTGAGAGAGTGAATGGTTGTTTGTCTCGTTTGTCTCTATGTGTCCCTGTGATGGACTTGCGACCTGTCCAGGGTGTACCCCGCCCCTCGCACAGTGATTGCTGGACATGGGCACCAGCGACCCCCGTGACCCAAAATGGAACAAGCGGGTAAAGAAAATGGATGGATGGATGATGCACTTCTAACCCAGGGGTGGATGGTGCATTTAGAATTTGTTGTTCTTCAACTTAAAAGAATGGGGTTTGTTGGGTTTGGTGCAGAAGTTTCATGATGTACCTACCGATCGGTAAAACCAGAAAAAAAGGGAGCCAGCACAAAACGAAGCACCCGACTACGATGCCCAGAGTCTTGGCTGCTTTTTCTTCTCCCGAGAACTTGAGCAGCTTCCGCAGGTGAAACGAGGGCCGTTTGTTCATCACTGTCTCTTCGCCCTCCTGTTTCTCTGCCTGAGCAGAATTCCCTCTGTGTATCCTTAGCATCACACCCTCCATCTCCACCTCCTCTCCTTTCATGCTCTCCCTGAGCGTTTTGGTCTCTCGCCTCACCACGGTATACACGCGGCAGTACATGGCCAGGATGATGACCAGGGGTATGTAGAACGAGCCTAAAGCTGAGAACAAAGCGTAGCCCGGCTCCTCTGTGATTCGACACACGCTCTCATCTTCAGGGTCTGGCTCCTTCCATCCAAACAAAGGGCCCACGGATATGACTGCTGAGACTCCCCAGAGAGCTGCTACTGCGGTGAGGCCTCGTCGGCCCGTAGCCATGGCCGGATACCTCAGAGGGTAGCTGACAGCCAGGTAGCGGTCAATGGAAATCACACACAGACTGAGGATGGAGGCAGTGCAGCAGAGGACATCCAGGGCGGCCCAGACGCTGCAGAAGGAGCGCCCGAACACCCACCTGCCCAGAGCTTCAGAGGTGGCAGAGAAGGGTAGGACCGCGGAGCTGAGCAGCAGGTCTGCAGCCGCCAAGTTGGCGATGAAGTAATGAGTCACAGATCGCCACTGGTGATGGAACAACACGGACAGGATGACCAGGATGTTGCCGAGGACACCGAACACCACAAACACCAACAGCACGACCCCTAAAATCACGGCCTTGGCGATGTCTACCTCTGGTTGGGTGGAGGAGCTGCAGTTTGTGCAGAAATCTGCAGAAGCGAAGACGCTGATGTTCTCAGCAGGAACCATTGTAAACTCCCGGGTGAATCTATTGATTAAGATCTGCACCTTCCCTTGTTTTCCGATCCATCCAGCGCAGAGAATCAAAGACTTCCCAGCCGAATAAACTGCTCTTCCACTTCATTTTACAAATGCAACAGCCTCTGCCAACAATCCATAGATCACGTTGTCCGGATTCCTTGGCTGAATGTCATATTTTGACAGCATGACACTGCAGCAATTTGTCATAGTCAGGAATACTTAATGAAAAAACATCATGATTTAATCATCGATGGATCCAAGATGTTGTCTTCGTTCACCCTGAAAGGTCTCGCAGCGATAAATCTGCAAAACAAGATAACAAAGAAAATATAGTTGGCAACACATTCACGATGGCAGGTTTGTACAAAGCAGGCTCTTGACTTTGTAATAGCTTTTTCCTCTTGTCAGCAAAGGAACAAGAAAATTACTGAACCAAAACGACAGAACATATTACATACAGCTCTGATGAAAAGGTAAAAATATCACTTGGCAATCTTCTTACTTCATTAGCAATGCTGCAGAGTAAACAGCGGGGTGAAATATGGAGCACTCGCAATTTCCTTTTCTTAACGGTGTAGCCTCTGCAAGCTGACGCACATAAAATACCTAAATTTGATTAAGATTTAGGTTTTAAACGAGTCTTCTCATTTAAAAGGTAATGAACAAGTAATGTCTACATTATTCTGCTTATTTTAAAACAGATTTTCTGCTGGGTTTGCAGCACCTGTTGAGTTTGTTTTTCAGAAACTCAGTGTTGGAGTCTCTGTGTCCACCATTAATATTGGACATTTGAGGGTCTGGTTTATGGGCGCTGCCATGTTGGATTTTTGGAGCTAAAATGTTCAGATTTGGGCTGTGGTGTTTAAATGAAGTTAAATTGTGGCTGATGGGAAACAAAAAAAAATCCACTAAATAGGGACAAATAGTTGGCTCATCCTCCACAGGATTGTTTCAGTTTATTCACAGTTTTAAACAAAGATGTGCTAAGTACCAATTACATACAACATGTAAAACATTTTACTTTTTGCCAACAGTTGCAACACGATAAAAACGCCCCATCGGTTGACTATTCCTCTTTAAATGACCTCAGTCTGGAGAAATGGTTTAAAAATAATTGAATTGATTAAAACAAGTTCTATCTCAAGTACAGTACTTCCTCACTTATCGCAGGGGTTAAGTTCCAGACACCGCCGCGATGGGTGAAAATCCGCAAAGTAGGGACCTTATATTTGTTCTAGTATTTATATATATTTTAAGGATTTATAAACCCTTCCCACACTCTTGCAATGTTCTTAACAATGTTCTAAATGCTCTAAATGCTCTAAAAGAGCACAGCAAAAGAGAGCAGACAGACTGATGCTACGGTTACTGAGCCCCGGGGGCAGGCTAACCATCGGGAACACCAGGACATTTCCTGGTGGCCTGGCCCGCTCTGTGATCACCGAGGGGCTGGACCAAAGGCTCGGTTCATGTCGCATTTGATTATTTTAAATAAACAATCCATGCCACTCACTCCGGTATTCTCCTCACTGAAGCTCCCACAGCTGTGATGGGGAAAGATGGGCCCCACCCCCGCCCTTCCTTTCTCTTTCTGAGGCTGTCTGTCACAGGTTGCACGCCCGCCTGTTGTGTGTCTCTGCTCTGCCGTGGCAGACAGCCTCAGAAAGAGATCACTGAGTGGGCCAGGCCACCAGGAAATGTCCCGGTGCTCCCGATGGCCAGTCCGTCCCTCTGCACAATGTTCTGGTTTGTCACCTTTCATCAATCAGCCAGTCGTGTGTCGTGGAAAACCCGTGAAAGAGTCAGTCCGCGAAAGTCGAATCGCCAAATATTGAGGGACTACTGTATTTCATTGCTGTCCAATTAAATGCTGTTTGTAAATCATTATGCTTTCGTCTCTGTTGCATTACACAGTTATTCTGACAGAAACATTACACCAGAAGTGCTACAGCTAGCTGCTGAAGTTTACTGTGATGGTTAATATCTGTAGAGTTACGAGTAAATGACGGTTTAATTAAAAACTAAATGAAATGTGAAGGTTTATAAAATGAGTGTTTACATCCATGCATTCATCATCTTTTACCCGCTTCTTCCTTTTCGGGTCATGGGGGTCACTGGTGCCCATATCCAGCTGTCTCTGTGTGAGAGGCAGGGGACACCCTGGACAGGTCTCAAGTCCATCATAGGGACACATAGACAAACGAGACAATCGTTCACTTTCATTCTCACCTAGAGACAATTTAGAGTTACCAATCGGCCTAACATGCATGTTTTTAATCTGTGTGATCAAAGTCCACCCAGGAAAACCCCCGGCCAGGATTCGATCCGGCAACCTTCTCGCTGAGAGGAAACCGCTTCATCAACTGCGCCACTGTGCCGCCCCAGTGTTCACACTAATTGATACAATTTATGATTAAAGTTGTTTGAGAACTGTGGTCCACTTCCACCCTGCTTGGACTAGTTAGCCGTTAGCTTGTCAGTTCAGTGAGAACTAAACTCCGTTCATTCAAACAAATTAGTTCAAAGCTCACAGGTAAGATATTGACTGGTCATAATCTTTCCCCCATACCTCAATTCAAAAGATCTAGACTTAATTAATCTCAGTTTCTGAGAAAATATTTGGTATGACCTATGGGGTGCATGTATTTTTCAGTTTCATTCACTTTCACAAACGCTCTTTATTTTAAATGCAAGCTGACAGCCTTAAAACTCGCAGTACTAAATCTGGTTTAGTGTAATCTTGATTTAAGTGTTCAGACTGATTATGTGAAAGAGGGGCGGTAGATGATAGTGGGAAATATCGGACGTCACCAAGAAAAAACAGGAGTAAACATAAGGACACCAGAGTATAAATAATGATCCTCTTGGGGGCCAAAAGGAAATAATTTGTGGCATTATGAGAAATCCAGCCAAGCGTGCTGTGAAGGGATAAATGAAAGCACAAATAATTGTGTTTTTAAGCGCCGACAGTCTTCCAGCGCATGTGATGGCTTCCTCAAATGTCTCGTGTGCCTCTGGGTTTTCTATTCATCAGATGACAGGCCAAGAATTGAAGCGTGAGAAGGACACTATATAACCCCCAGAGAGGTGCTGATAGTCCCGCTCAGTACCTCTCTCGGAGTGTGTTTAAGATGTCAGCGAGTGTGATAAAAAGTCCTGCTGCACGTCCCACTGTGAGGCAGAACCAAATGCACACAAACACTTAATGGCAGGATTTCAGCATCAGAGGCTGGGAGGGGGGAAAATGCCACAAGCTGTGAATGAATGTGTTGCTTTGCAGTGATATTTGTGCAGTTCATTTAGCTGAAACAAGATTTCTTAGCGTGGTGAAATATCTGTGAAGAAAAGATTTGGTGCAGCAACAGGTTCTTCCTTCAGTCTACACGTGTTGAAGCATTGGCTCATTACTACAGGAAATACATTTACGCTGATCTATATAGATCTATATACATTATCTATATATCTGTATTGATCTATCTATCTAGATCTAGATAGATCTGTCTCTGTGTATATACAGAGATACAGATCTATATACTGTGTGTGTGTATGTATGTATGTATGTATATATGTGTGTATATATATATATATATGTATATATATGTATGTATGTATATGTATGTATGTATATATATGTATATGTATATATATGACATACATTATTTCTACACTCAGCAGCAATGTCCTGGTTGCCCTCAGGCTGTGAGATCTACATTAAATACAGTCTGTTCCTGGAGGTAAAGCCAGAGCTGTAAGTCAGTACCAGGTGACACATTTATGTTGTCAAGCTGCATGGGCGACATGTGGCATGTTTGATTTTATATGCATGCGCTGCGTTCAGGCTGCCCCAAGGTTTGAAAAATAGCCTGATCTCTGATACTGATCAGCTGTAACAATACAGCCAGAGACAAGTAGAGTAATACAGATGTTACAGTCTCGTGATCTGTCAGAATCTGATGGCCAAGATGGTGTAGAGGTAAGGCAGCCGGCTTGGGACCAGAAAGTTGCGGATTGACTTCCCATCCCGCCATGCCCACATGTCATGGTGTCACTGAGCAAGACACCCAATCCCTAATTGCTCCCTGGGTGCCTACATAGCTGCCCACTGCGTGTGTATCTCAGGTGTGATGGGTTAATGCAGAGAACTCATTTCGTCATTTTATGGGAACATACAGTGATGACAACACATGGCACTTGTGTGTGTGTGTGTGTGTGTGTGTGTGTATACAGAATATATATTCTCTTGGCGTACCTCTTAGATAATTCTCACATGATTTCCTTTTGTCCTAATGTGATTTATGTAAGGATCAATAAGAAAGGAGGGGTTATAGTCAACTTGTTGCTGTTACACCTCTGAGCCACAAAGGGAGGTTGTCACAGAGCTGAAATTGTTGAATTGTTGACAGATGTAAGCTTAAGCTGGCACCATGACTCATGATGTAGTGGCTACAGATGTTTGCAACACACATTTTATGCATGGTGAGCAAGGACAACAGAGTTAAACTTCATGCCTCCTATTTTTCCACAACACTGGCTTCACTTTATGAAATACATATTTTGGTGCATTTATGAATGGCCAGAGGGATCTTAAGGAGGCACTCATCTTTATGGCTGTATTGTGGAACTGTTCTGTGAAGAGTCTGACACACACCTAAATTTTCTGTAGAGCCATGGCCCCCAGAAAGGCAATATTTTTTTCTTAACCCCCCTCAGTAAATACTACACAGAAATGGCTCAAAGAAACTAAGGTGGTCACCGGGAACACTTGAAACTGAAACCATTATTTTGGACAAAGTGCAATGGATGAGATGGAGGTACAGCATGATAAAAATAAGACGACTAAACCCCTCAGGAATCATTCCAATTGAATAACTAAAGGAAAATTAAGCTATTTGTCCCAGTTTAAGTTCTGAAGACAATTGTTCTTATTAGGCTCATCTATGAGAACCTCCATTGTGGCTTCAGGATTTTCAAATTTGACTCAAACAAGCCAAGTCAAAGGTCACACAACTTTGCTTTGTATGGTTCTCCAACATGGACCACCTATTGCAGACAAGTAATAAGCTTGGAACATTTACAGCAATGATGCCATCAAAACTCTTTCAACATTAGCTGAAAGGACTACTAAACCCATATTAATGTCTTTTAGCAAAGCTAAAATAAGCAATACTGAATCCATCCATCCATCCATCAATCATCTTCTGCTTATTCTTCCATTGGGTCGCGGAGGCAGCAGCTTGAGCAGGGAGGTCCAGACATCGCTTTCCACAACCACTTCTTCCAGCTCTTCTGGGAGGACCCCAAGGCATTCCTAGGCCAACCGAGAGACATGGTTTCTTCAGTGTGTCCTTGGTCTTTCCTGAGGTCTCCTCCCAGTCAAACATGCCTGAAGCACCTCCCTAGGCAGGCGCCCAAGGAGCATCTTTATCAGATGCCCAGACCACCTTAACTGGCTCCTCTCGATGTGGAGGAGCAGTGGTTTTATTCCGAGTATCTCCCGAATAACTGAACTTCTCACCCAATCTCTAAGGGAGAGTACAGCTACCCTGTGGAGGAAACTCATTTCAACTGTCTGTATCCACAATCTCATTCTTTCGGTCACTACCCAAAGTTTGTGACCATAGGTGAGAGTAGGAACGTAGACCGATCGGTAAACGGAGAACTTTGCCTTACAGCTCAGCTCCCTCTTCACCACAACGGACCGGTACAGAGTCCGCAGTACTGCAGATGCTGCACCAATCCATCCGTCAATCTCACACTTTTATTCTTCCCTCACTCATAAACAAAACTCCAAGATACTTGAACTTCTCCACTTGAAGCAGAACCTCACCCTCGACCCAAAGAGAGCAATCCACCCTTTTCTGACTGAGGACCATGGCCTCAGATTTGGAAGTGCTGTCATCTTAGCTGCTTCACAATCTGCTGCGAACCGCTCCAGTGAGAGCTGGATATCACGGCACGATGATGCCAACAGGACCACATCATCCACAAAGCCACTGAACAGGACTTCCTCCACCCACTGACTGCACATAGAAATTCTGTCCATAAAAGTTATTAACAGAATGGTTGACAACAGGCAGCCCTGGCAGACTCTGAAGGGTGGGAGTTGGACTTACTACCGGCAATGTGGACCGAACTCTCTCACCGCTTATATAGGGACTAAACAGCTGATGGAAACAGGCCCCCAATCCCATACTCATGGAGCACCCCCCACTGGGTACACCTCTCACAGTACTGAATTCATTGTCATCAAAAAACAATTTCAGTGGGCTGGTCACCTTGTCCAAATGTCCAACAGTCACCTTCCCAAACAACTCTTCTATTCCCAACTGCAATGAGAAAGGAACAGAAGGAGCTCAAAAGAAATACTTTAAAGATACCTTGAAGCAGAACCTCGAGTCATGCAGTATTGCCTGGACCAACAGGAAAGAACATGCCATGGATTGACCAAACTGGAGGACATCCATTCATCAGGAACTCGGCTATTTCAAGAAACACCTCAAAGAGAAACAAAGACCGAGAAAACAACAGTTAGCCATTTCTGATCTACCAAGAAGTTCAACAACTATCACCTGTGCAGAATGCAGAAAAGTCTACTGCGACTCTTCAGTCTCTGAAGGATCCATAATCAATAGGAGACGATCGTCCTCGTTGGTGAGGGACAGCCATGAATAAAGTCAAAGTTCATGTTTGGTTTCTGTTTCTTATAGATACAACTCACATCCTGATCATCTGGTGGAAACATTACCCATTTTGTTGTCACTGCAGAATATGCTGTTTTGGTCAGATACAATCCCAAGTACAACGAAAACCTTTCAGCGACCTTCAAAAACCCCAAGGAGTTGTCGGTGTTTTGGAGAAATTACATAAGAATAGGGCTCCTTAGAAGCAGAAGAAGAGAACGGGGGTGTCTGGTGGTCATAATGTTATGGTCAGTCTGTACACCTCTCCACTGTGATTCATTCATGCGTGTTTTACCACAGACAGGGCAGCAAGGTGACCGAAGCATACAGATGAAATGATGCAGTGGCGTCCAATGTGCAAAATGACCTTTTCAGTCTGGTGCACTCGTTGTTGCCCTCCAACCTTTTCCAGCTCCAACGTTGGACTTCTTGCAGTCTCATATTTTCTTGCTCCAGGAAAGAATTATTAATACACTCGTTAGGACCGTCAGTCATCCCAAATATCAGTCCTGATTCCTTCTTTCCTTTGAGACTTTCACTTTTCTAAATATACTTGCTTCATTCCTGCTTGTCCTATGTAAGAATGTAAGGAATTTAAGCTTTTTTTCTGACATTTATTAGTCTACAAAGAATAGATATGAGCTCCTTTTAATGTCTTTTTTTTTTGCACTGAGCAGCCAGCCTCTAAAGGGACCAAGGCACATTTTCCTCTGCATATAAGATTTGATTAAAAGCTATCAGCGAACAATAAAATGCTTCAGTTTACATGAATAATCCTGATCTGCTCATGCTGTTGCAGTAGTGGATGTAATGGGGAGATGTTTTGTCCTTGAAGCTGGAGGACCATTACAGGATTGATACCGGTCGACTAAAAACGTGTAGGCTTGAATTCACAAGTGGGCTTTTTATTTGATAAAACAGAATATCATTGGGAGCATTCATGGATGTAATGTAGCCTGACTGTGGGCACATTTACCCAAAGTAGTAGTTTATTTGTTGAGGTGGCAGCTTTGATATGAAGGCAACACACGACCTGAATGTGGTGGAGCTTCATCTCAGCCAGGATAACTTGTACCTACATGGTGTGAAGGAGTTGAGCCAGTGTGTGGTGCACGCATATCAAACGAAGGAAAAGAAACAGTTTGTGAGAACTAAAGCTAGTAACTCGATGAGCTGCGACTGTTCAAGCCTTGTTGTCGAGTCAACTTGACTCCAGTATTGCAAGACAACGAGCACATTTTTTGAACTCTTGGGTGTTTGAAGACGAGCACCAGTGAACCCTCGAGCTGTTTTATGATGCCAAATTTAGGAAATGCCAGTTCTTTTTGTGTGCACACAGCTTGCAGAACTGTATAACATTGTTCCGTGACCCACGTTGTACCCACCTTGGCAGCCACTCCCACTTTGATGATTTATTCTACTGGATTACTTTGGTAAAATGAAACCGAGTAGAACTGCCAGATCAGTTTTTGAACAAGTACCCATTAACTGCGTGAGTTTTAGATCTGGGCTAGCAAGCTCTGGGGTGAGAGTTGAACGCAGGTGCAGACAGACTCGGGGAAATTCGAAGGTCACGTAAAGAATATCTATTTATTCCACAAAACTCAAAATCAAAAATCTTACGTGACTGCAAAACAACTAAATTGAGAGAATACATAGGAAGCACAATCCACGGACGATGAACAAACAAAACGAGACAAGTTTTAAAGGGACACTAACGATAGACAATGACAAACACCTGAGGTGAGAGTCAAAGGAGCAGGAGCTGACTACCAGAGGGGAAAACACTGCGAAAGCTGAAAACACAATTAAAGAGACTCAAAGAAAACTAAATACACAAAAAGACAAAAAACACTACAACACACAAGGATCCTGACATGGAGGTTTTCTGTTGCGGGGAGGGGGGTGTCATAAAACACATCTTTGTGCTCTTGAGATGGATTAGAAGCACTACAACAAATTAAGACCTTAAGCAACTGAAAAACAGGATAAATGTGAAAGAAATCTTCAAATAAATCACAGCAACATGTTCAGGCCCATTCTCCACTAAATGCTGTCCACGCTGTGCATGACCTATCAGGACACTACGGTGGCCCTCAGGTGTCAATGAACAACATTTGGAAAAAACAGAGTTCCATTTGAAATAACAGAATTACATTAAGCCAAAGCGGAAGTGGCCAAAGCGGAAGTGGCCAAAATCACATTTGGGAAAAAAACGAATTATATTAAGCCAAACCACCACTTCTGGTTTGGCTTTGTGTAATTCCATTTTTTCAAATGCAATTCCATTTTTTTCAAATGTTGTTCATTTACACCTCAGGGCCACCGTAGAACACGGTTGGATTGCAACAAATGTGGGTAAACCTACAGAATGATGTTGATCATAAAACTATTAAGTTGGCGTCTCGCTGTGACAGGTTGGTGTTCAGCCTTTGTAAAGGAGTCTCCAGAACTTCTGGTCTAAAACTGCACACGCTCATTTCGAAAGTGCGATCCAGAAATACGTCTGCTCGGCCTGCTGGTCACACTGGTCACAAACAGAATTAATTGAGTCTGCAACAGAAAACGTGCATGTTGTCTTAGAATATTAGGCTCAACCCAGTTGTAGCGAATTAGCATTTTAAATTTATTTCTGTCTTTTGCACATTTATGAAGATAAGAAGTAACTAGACAAATTGCATTTCCTGCGAAATTGCAGTGTGAATGTTTATTGCTGAAGAACTTGATGATAAACAGCTGAAATTAACTAAAATTAAGAACAAGCCTAAATTAGCAGAAAAAAGCAGAAAGAACACATACTTGCTGAATTAGGTTTATATACGCAGAAATGAGCACAACAATTAGGAAATTAGTTAAAAGAGCTGAAATTAGCAAAAAATGGCTGAAAAGCAGCTGAAAAGGCGGAAAGAAGCTTAAACTACCAGAAGGAAGCAGAAAGAGATGAAATGAGCTCAGAAAATGTGGAAGTAGCTCAAAAAGCTAAAATTAGCATAAAACAGCTAAACAGTAGCTGAAATAGCAGAAAAAACTGAAAAAAGCAGAAAGAACACTTTTGACCAATTAGGCTGAAAGAAGCAGAAATGAGCACAAAAAAGTTGTAATCATCTGAAAAAAGCAGAAATTGGCAAAAAAACAAACATTGAAATGAGTGCAAAAAATGTGGAATTAGCTGTAAAAGCTAAAAATAGCATAAAACAGTTAAATAGTAGCTGAAATAGTAGAAAAAGCTGGAACTTGCAGAAATAAGCTGAAAGGAGCATAACAAGCTAACAGTAGCAGAAAGAAGTTAGAAGAAGCTCAAAAATGTTGTAGTTAGCTAAAAGAACCTGAAAGGAAAAAAACAAAACAAAAAAAAAAAACAGCTGAAATTAGCTGAAAAAAGTTTAAATTTGCACAAGGAAGCTGAAAGAAGCTGAAGCAGAGCAAAATGTGAAAGGAGCAGCAAAAAGTTGTAAACAGATCTAAAGATATGAAGGATGTAAAATGAGAACAATTCATCTTTTGAGAAAATAAACTGTCAGAAAAGGCTAAATATTTCAAAAAGCTAAAGTTAATACCAAAAGTCATAGATGGATTTTCCTGAAAGAGCTGAACATTTTTATTTATGATTTGTTGAAATAGCTTAAAAACTGCAGGACAAGAATCGCACAAAAAAAAACAAAAATGGATCACAACAGTGTGAATGTTTCATAAACATTCAGACCATGAGGGCTTCATATCTTCAGCTCTGGAAGAAATCAAGAAATTGCATCAAATTTTTCTGAAATCAGCATCTCGACGTGTATGACAGCCCTAATGTATCTGATGAATTCTAACACAAGCACACTCCATCCTACTTAACAAGAGCCATTTCTGATGTTATCAAGGAAAAATATAAAAACTGTTGGTCAACTTTATCATCTTCCAAAAGGACCAGCTGGATGGCAGAAACAGTGCAAATAGTAATTCAAACAAATCAGTGAAAAATGACTATTGACCAGGCTTAAAGAGGTAAAAAGAAAAGCTTGGAGTGAGGAAAAGAAGAGTTCAGTTTTGGCTTTAGTGGCAGTGAGCACCAGGTTTTTACCAGGGTTCAGGTGTGGCTGAGGGACCATTAGATCCAGATCCTGCATGGCCAGCTCAATCTCCAGATCTGGACCTCGATGAAAACGGCTGGAATGTGATCAAACTGAAGATGGGTAGTCACAAGCCATCAAAAATACCCGAGCTGATTGGATTTTTGCAGCAGGAAGACGCAAAACGTCACCTTAACGGTAACGTGGATGAGTGGTGGAGATCACGCCAAGATGCCTGCACAACTAAAATCAGGTTTAATGCAATAAATAGTCACTTTTGATCAATACTATTATTAGAAATTAGTATTGTGATCTCTAAAAATGAACATAACCTTGTTATGTTTGCATTTTTTGAGGTCACGTTCTGCAAAACACTCCAAATGACATTTTAATTTGAAGTTGGGATGAAAGCAGATTAGAGAATGAAACAAATGTTCATTCTACTCAAACACACATTTATAAATAGTAATATCAGAGAAACTAATCACTTTACTGGGCTCTATTAATGTGTTCCAGAGCTTTACATCTGTCTATCTGTCTATCTATCTGTCTATCTATCTGTCTATCTATCTGTCTATCTGTCTATCTATCTATCTATCTATCTATCTATCTATCTATCTATCTATCTATCTATCTATCTATCTATCTATCTATCTATCTATCTATCTATCTATCTATCTATCTATCTATCTATCTATCTATCTATCTATCTATCTATCT
>NC_056515.1:37477900-37504489 GCF_014905685.2 Nematolebias whitei | reverse complement strand
TCTGTCTGTCTGTCTGTCTGTCTGTCTGTCTGTCTGTCTGTCTGTCTGTCTGTCTGTCATAAATAAACATTTGAATTATATCAGTCTGCGTGTAATGAATTAATATATTAAGTTTCCCTTTTTGAATGGAATTACTGAAATAAATAAACTTTTTCACAATATTCTAATTTTATGACCAGCACCTGTATATATTTGACTAATCCAAAGGACTGACCATTCTAAAGGAGACAGGAATTAATTGCAGTGATTTTATCCTTGAAATAGTCTTCAATAAAATCATAACTACGGTACATTCGTTTCATGCAGCTCTGGAAACCATTTAGATTTTTACTAAAAACACTAACCACCCTAAAAAGAGTTTGTCTCATTAAATAAAAATCCCAATCCTGACCGAAAGTGTCGCTCGTCTGTGTTTCTCCAGTTATGTTTGAAATATTTCATTTGAGTAACTTTCTCTAAATATTTCTCGCGTCATGAAACTATGATCCAGTGCCTCTCCGCTGCAGCCAGAGAAGGTCGGTTCACGTGTTTCACTGTTTCCACAAACGCCGAGCGTGACGACGTGCGTCAGCTCCGAAGAGGAGAACGTGCTCCAGATGAATTGCAGCACAAGAAGTTCATTTCCTAAAATGCTGCCCGTTCTCCTCGGGATGAGTCACTGCTCGAAGTTCATGATTCCTTTATGACATCATGATTATGTTGCATCAACCTTGAGCTTTAGCAGCACGATGCTTCTCAGAGAATCTCAGCTTTCATCCACCTGAGAATGTTCAGTTACTTTACCTCTTCTCTATTCCAGCTGTTGAATCAAGCTCTTTTAGGAACATGTTTCTGTTATTTTCAGGTCTCTCTTGTAAATAAGTCCCAGAGACTCTGTATAAATAAAGGTTGAATGAATTTTAGGTATTTTTAACCAGTTTGTGCAATTTCACATGGGCTTTATTTGAACGGGAGACAACCTACTTGTTGAATGGAGATGCTCCAAATAGAAAGCTGAATAAATCCTAAAAGAAAGCCTTAATAGTTTGTTTATCAATTTTTCTTCAGTTTGTGTCACTTTTGATTAGCTGATAATCACTGACACAAAAGGTTGCATTAATTAACAATCTTTTACAATAATTTTTCTCTGTCATCTTGTCTCGATGCCCTTTAAAATAAAATGATCACAACATCCTGCACTTGATTGAAATTAATTATTAAAACGACGTTGCAGTATGCAAATTGTAAGCCATACATGGAGTGAGGGAAGGAGCTGGATGGAAGGAGGAAAAAAGACTTACCTTCCTCAGGGTGCACACATCTCTCAGCAGCCAGACAAGAATGCAGCTAATTTTCTCTGAGAGCGTTCTTGTTCGTTGTTGCGCCTGCCACAGACAACGGGGAGAGCACAGTGAAGTGCTTTCCTCCCTCCTGCAGTCCTCCTGCCTCCTCTGATGGGAAATAAAAACCAGACTGGACCACCAACCTGATCCTTTCAGGCCCCGCCTCCTGCCGAGAGCTGCTCAGAGTGTTCTGATTATTGGGGCTTTTCACTAAGGTTGAACTCGTGCAGTGATTCATTATATCAATCAACACGATTCAAGCTGTTTTTCTTTCTTTTGTGACATCTTGACATTTTACATCCTGCTGCTGGATTCAGTTAGATCCAATAATTCAGCTGTGATGGATGAGTCTTTCATTAATGAGGTCTCTGACCCTTCAGGACAAGAAGGTCAGCTTTATTGTGTTTGTATATTTCATCATATCTAAACTTTTGGAACCCAAAATGACCTTCTATAAAGGTTAAGTCAGGTCCACTGGATGGATTCTTCTTGTTGAAACATTTGATCTTTTATGCAAAAGCCTTAATCAGTCTGAGGGTCAATAAACTCAGTTTTATAAATAGCACCATCTCCTAGTGGATCAATCAGTTTGATGGTGACAGTCAAAACTAGTTGTTCACATGCAAAAGGAGGATCATCAGCCTAACGACCGATCATTAGTGCCATCAGGGCACTAACAATCTAACCAGTTGTCACCCTCTTAAAGTGCTGTTACAGTAGTCCCTCCATACTTGGCGGTGCGGTTTTCGTGGATTCACTCTTTCACGGGAAAGATACACGACACACGATTGGCGATGGGGAAAGACACGCCCACCCCACCCCCTTCTTTCTCTTTCTCTGCTGTGACAGACAGTCTCGGAAAGAGAAAAGAAGGGGCAGTAGATGGGGTCTATCTTTCCCCATCGTGTCCCAGAGACACACAACAGACAGTCTTGGAAAAAGGAAGGAGGTGGCGGCGTGTGTGTTTGTGTCTGTCTTATACCTGATTGAGCCACACGAGTGGTATGGAGTGTTTATTTAAAATAATCAAGCACGACCCAAACCGAGCCTTTGGTCCAGCCCCTTGGTGATCACTGAGCGGGCCAGGCCACCAGGAAATGTCCCAGTGCTCCTGATGGCCAGTCTGCCCCCATGGCTCAGTAACTGTAGCATCAGTCTGTCTGCTCTCTTTCGCTGTGCTCTTTCAGTGTTTTAGAGAGTTTAGAACATTAAAATTATTGCAAGAGTGTGGGAAGGGTTTATAAAACCTTAAAATATATATAAATACTAAAATAAATAAATGTCCCTACTTCGCAGATTTTCACTTATTGTGGGGGTGTCTGGAACTTAACCCCCGTGATAAGTGAGGGACTACTGTACTGCTAGTATCTCTCAGCCCTCTGTGAATAGCAAGAGGCCATCAGGGCACTAATGATTGGTCTTTAGGCTCATCGTTTTCAAATTCAAATTCAAATTCAAAAATACTTTATTAATCCAAGAGGGAAATTAAGTGTTGTCGTAGCTCATCTTCCTGGTTTCATTCAAGAGTTGTTAGATGCTGATAGCTGATTGTAGGGAAGGCTCTCCTGCAGCGAATCCGAAGAATCTGGCCACAGATCCGTCCACCCAGATCCAGCTTGCTGTCAGATCCGACGAGCCTCTCGGTCCTCCTGGGCAGCAGGACTGCCCAAAGTCTGGGCAGAATTCCTCCCTGAGTGATAGTCACTCCTCCCAGCAGTCTGCCGAGTTCCTCGTCACCATGGACAGACAGCTGAAGGTGCCAGGGGAAGATCTCGGTCCTCCTGTTGTCACAAGCCAAGTTTCCCACCAGCTCCAGGATCTCGGCGGTCAAGCACTCGAGCACAGCCGCCAGGTTGACGGAAATTCGTCCACGGCGCCTCCTTTTCAACTCATTTGGGATTTGGGGCTGTAGTTGAGGTATTTGAGCTTTTGAGATGTTAATCAGCTGCACCTGGTTGTTAAAAAACACCTTGTTGCCATGGTTACACATCATAACAAATGCCCCAAAGTAAAAAGGTTTCAGTAAAAATCCTTCCAGCTGCACAGCATCTGAGACCAGAGGAAATAATCATCCGAAAAAAGCGATTTACATCCAGAAAAAGAGGAATTAAAGTCTTCATAAGCAACAACTCATAATGACTGTAACGGAGCTACTCCAACATGCAACCACCCCGAGCAACGCAATTCTAGAACATGCATGTGAACAGCTAGTTTTGGCTGTCTCCAGTAAACTGGTTAATCCACTATGAGAAGTTACTATTTATGACTGAGTTTATTGCAGCTCCTCAGGCTGACCAAGTCTTTTGGACAAAAAACGAAACGTTTCAACAAGAAGAATCCGTCCAGAGGAATTGACTTAACTTTAGATTTTTCTACCTGGATTATTGAGCATGCATCAGGATACATAAAGGACCTTGTTTGTATCTAAAACCTGACAAGACAAAGACTGGCTGACTGCTTGTATTTACTCACACCACCCATTGAACAATCCCTCCAACCATTTTGCACAACCCTGCCCTTAACCTGCTGTCAGTGCAGTTTGGATGGAAGGAAATGTGTTTTAGTCGAGCCCATTTGGGTTCAGGGTGTTTGTTCTTACATGTAAGAAAAAATAATGTGAATTTTCCCCGTTACATTTTGTTAATGGGATTTCTCTTTCAAAGAGCAGATGGTTTAATTGGAAACAGTGGATACACCAGAATCTACACCAGCATGATGCGAGACGCAGGCAAATTGGTTTGTACCCTTTCATTAAAGAAAGGAAAACCCACAAAGGTCATTTTAATAACGTGACATTGTCAAACATAAAAAGAGAATTGGTTTACTAAAAGTTGCCCAATCAAAATCAGCTATTGCCTTTAGAACTTGGGTTCAACAAAACTTAATGAAGCTGCTCTTAATGAAAAGGATGGCCCCCCCCCCCCCCCCCCCTGTAATCAGCATCACAGGTGTCAATTCTGTATTCAGTCCGTCTGCTTAAATGGTGAAAGGTGGTCACAGAGCTGTTTGGTAACATTGTGTGGAGCAGACTGAACATGGATGACAAAAAGGGAGGGCAGCGTTGACTCGGGAGCTTAGAAATAAAATGCTGGAGCAGCATGTTGAAGGTGAAGGCCATCAGAGCATCTTCAAGCAGCTCCATGCTCCCGTTATCATGTTTCAGTTAAGGTTGACCCCAAGTTCAACAGAGAGCACAGAGCCAGGCGTACAAAAGGTAAGTGATTTTATTTACAGGTGTAGCAGCTTCAGGGCTGGAAGGGAAAACCGACAAGGTGCGTATCTTGTGTAGTTTAGATTTGCAGCGATGGTTGATAAACAGTAGATAATTCTTGTTGTTGTGTCTTGTAGATGAAGCCAGAAAGGAAAGGGAGACAAGGTCTTAGGTTTTCTGTGGGAGAGAGTTGAAGATCCAGAGGAGGTGAGCATCGGAGGAGAGAGGAGCAGGTTGTTCCTGGTAGAGCGTTGTTGATTTCAGGTACTTGTTAGTCTGAAGGGACAATGACCATCCCCAGGAGAGCCACGAGGAGCAAGGAGGTCTGGGAAGACTCGTACAGGCAGGACTTGGAAGTCACTGAAGGAAATCCCAAAAGATTTGTGAAATACCAACAAAGTCCATGCTCAATAATCCAGGTATACAATCCAACAATTTTCAGTCAGGTCATCTGGACAGTTTCTTTTTTTTGCTGAAACATTTCACGTTCCATCCAGAAGGCTTCATCAGTCAAGGAAATGCACAACACAAAACTAATTCTTCCCCCAAACAGCTTACTCCAAAGTGGAACAAACCAGTTATGTTGGTGCTAAGATGGTCTTTTTTGGCACTCCCCCTCCTCCGGTGCTGGCCCTCTCCCTCGTCGACAGTCATTCTGGATGGAAGGTGAAACGTTTCAGCACAAAACAAAACAAAAAAAAAAAGAAACTGTCCAGATGACCTGACTGAAAATTGTTGGATTGTATACCTTGATTATTGAGCATGGACTGTGTTGGTTTTGAACCAGTTTGACATGGCTGTCTTGGCACCAACATAACTGGTTTGTTTCACTTTGGAGTAAGCTGTTTGGGGGAAGAATCCGTTTTTTGTTGTGAGTTTCCTCGACCGATGAAGCCTTCTGGATGGAAGGTGAAACGTTTCAGCAAAAAAAGAAACTGTCCAGATGACCTGACTGAAAATTGTTGGATGATTTGTGAAATACTGTTATGAAAAAGATTTAGTTAGCTGTCCATTAGTTACCAGTTGGTAGGTAATGTCCCAGCACTGGGAGAACGTCTGGCAGGAGTTTATTTGCTCAGTAAAGCACTCCTTCCCAATAGGCAACTGGTGTGGAGTGTTGGTCGATTAATAGATTGCAGCTGTGGAGAGAGTGAAAACCAGTGATTCCTGTTCCTGTGGCTACAGCTCCACAGATTATTCAGGTCACAGGACCTCCCTGCATGTGCCCAAAAGAGGACAAGCTGGAGACGGATGGTGCCAAAGAGATTAGACATGAACTCCAAGGTCAAGGGTCATCAGTGCCAGACCTCACAGAGGAGAACACCAATCGTACAAAAACATTCATGGACATGTGCAGAAGTCAGGGCGGCACGGTGAATCGGTTGGTAGAGCTGCCGCCTCTCAGCGAGAAGGTTGCTGGTTCAAATCCCAGCCAGGGACCTTTCTGGGTGGAGTTTGCATGTTCTCTCTGTGCTGTGTGCGTTTTCTCCGGTTTCCTCCCACAGACCAAAAAAAATGCATGTTAGGCTGATTGGTAACTCTAAATTGTCCCTAGGTGTGACCCCCCCGTGACCCGAAAAGTAAGAAGCAGGTAAAGAGGATGGATGGATGGATGGATGAAGGTGCAGAAGTCTCAGAACAAGTTACAGCTATCTCATGATGTCAGTGATCGCCTTAGAGGTTTGTGCAACAGAATATTAAGGATTCCATTCTTTTTTTTTTGTCAAGACCAATTTAATTAGTTTTTTTTTTTAAATAATTTTGTTGAACCAAAACTCAAAAGCTGTGACTGATTCCCATCGGTTGAATTTTAGGATTTTTTTCTCTGCTTTTGTCCGTGTCGAACTGTTTCAGAGACCTTCTTAGGGTACAAACAGATTTACCCTGATTGGAAATCCTCGCCATGTATTTTTCACACAATCTGTCATAATTTCCTGCTTCTATTTAAACACAATGCTCGCGTTTTCTTTGAGGACTTCCTTTATTTCCATTCGTCCGGTTTCTGCACAGATGCACGCGACTTCATTTAAGGACGTGTTTCCACTGTGACCTATAAAAGCAGCGTGTAACATTCGTCCACGTCGTTAAATGAATAAAAAGTGATTACAAATGTTGACACAAACAGTTAACGTTCATCTGCTGGAGATCATAAAACGCAGTCGTTGGCTGCACGAAGGTAATCAGCAGATGATGCAGCTGCTTCAAACGTTAGATTTAGATCCAAAATGGCAGCTCCGAGGCTAAAATTGTCTCGTTTTGTTGAAGGCTTGTCGCCGCTACGACTCGTCTCTTCTGGGATCTCAGAGACATTAGGATGCAAGAAGAAGAATCAAGGAGAGGAACAAAGAAACGAGTACTTGTTTGTCCAGCGTGAGCCTGACTTTTAATACATTTTTATTTAAAGATTTAACGTGACGCAGTTACGGACTGAATTATTCAATGGCAATCCATTAACCGTTTTCATAAAGGGAGAGGAGCGCAGAGCAGACGTTTGGTTACAGTGCAGATGTAGGTGGTGGCAATAAAAGTAAAACGCTTGATCAGTTTATTTATTGGACAGGCTTTAGAGCAGCTTTTGTAAAGTTTGACTCTACAGCAAAAATGAACTAATAATAAAAACATTAAGTCAAACCGTCACAAAAGAAAATCCGGTTCCACTTAAACCCACGCAACGCTCCACAAAGGCACCGTCAACACGACGGATGGCTTTGAAAGGTGTCGTGAAGTTTCAAGGCCTGCGACGTAAAGGTGCAGACCTGTCTGTGAAATAGAGCTTTTTATAAATGACAAAATGAATTACAGTTTCAGTCTCTAAAGCCTGATCCCAACGGTGAGAAACGTCCAGCTTTTGTGGAACCGACTGTTCTACTAAATAGTTCTTAAGCAAAGAAAACTGCTTTTAATGTCAAATTTTGATAAAAAAATGTTATAAAGGTCTAAAATTGGGAAAAGTGAAAAAAGAAACTGCATTAAACTAGCCTCCGTATGTAGGTTTACTTAAAAGTGGCTTTTCCCACAAAAAAAACAAGCCAAACGATGTCATCTACCTCATTCCAACTACCCATGATGCTTTGCATAAATTATAGGCACTACTTGCATTGTAATTTAAATTCTAACCTCATATACAAATTATAGAGGTCACAAAGGTGCAGGACTTCAAGGACTTGGGGTCCACTGTTCAAGAAAATGGGGAATGTGGTGAAGAGGTGAAGAAGAGAGTCCAGGCAGGACGGAGTGATGGAGAAAAGTTTCAGGAGTGATTTGTGACAAAAGGGTGTCAGCAAAGGTCAAAGGAAAAGTTTACAAAACAGTGGTGAGACCAGCTATGTTGTATGGTCTGGAGACAGAGACATGGACAAAAAGACAGGAGACAGAACTGGAAGTAGCAGAAATGAAGATGGTGAGGTTCTCCTTAGGAGAGACAAGGATGGAGAAGATCAGGAATGAGATCATCAGAGGTACAGCACAGGTTGAACAACTGGGAGATAAAGTTAGAGAGGACACACTGAGATGGTTTGGACATGTCCAGATGAGGGACAGTGGGTATACTGGTAGAAGGATGTTAGAAATGCAGCTGCCAGGAAAAAGACAAAGAGGAGATATATGGATGCAGTTAGAGAGGACATGGAGGTAGTTGGAGTGAGGACAGAGGATGCAGAGGACAGAGTGAGGTGGAGGAGGACGACTCGCTGTGGCGACCCCTGAAGAGGGAAAAGCCGAAAGAAGAAGAATATACAAATTATAAAAAATCAATAAAAGCAATGTAATTATTAAATTGATAAAAAATGTGAACAAACACTTGTGAGCAGTTAGTATCTTACCTGCAGTAGACAATAGCAGTCAGAAAGTCAATTCACTGTCAACTGTTGGGTAATAACTAGGTTTGCACCGATCCACTTTTTTTTTTTACTTCCGATCCAATCCCGACATCTGGATATCGGCTGATACTATTCCGATATCATAATCATTATTGATTTTATGAGGCTGTAATAATCACCCCTCAAGTACAGTTTGTACAATTATATGCATGTAAGTCCAAAAAGGCAACTTAAGGTAAGTTTTATTAATGTTGGATAAGTTTTAAAGATAGAATTAAATTCTGCTAACACATAACATGTTTTTTTTTTTTAAATTCCTATCTTTAAAGTGGATATTAAAGTGATTAAATGGTATCAAACATCTGCTAAGTTCATGGCACAAACCAACACAGACACGTTCCTGTTTTTAGTATTTTACATCGCTTTATAATGTTGCTGTTTTTGTTTCTTTTTTTTATTCATATATAATTTTGTTTTGTTTTTCAGTTCATATTCTTTTCTATGATTATCTGTTCAATTCAGTTTATTTATACAGCACCAAGTCACACTGAAGTCATTTCAGGGCACTGAACAGAAACATTCATATATATATATAAATAACCATTTAAGACTATTTATCTGAGCAAACTGCTTTGAATTTAACTCCATCACAGAACTATCATCTTGAGCTGATATAAATATCTCATGGAGGGTAAATTTAAACTATATCTTGGCTGCAAGGATTCAATCAAGCTGCGGAGCAGACAGTCCGATTTCAGTCAGCCGCGCTCAGTCTGCTCCTCCGAGACGGGCAGACTGTCTGCTCCGGACTGAACGAGAGGAACACTCCGCTGAAGCCACGGAGCTTGAACGTTGACGTGGCTTATGAGAACCACATTTGGTGTTCAATACAGCTGAAGCAGTTCCTTAGTTCAAAGAGATTTATTTGACAGATTTACAAGTACTCAGAATTCAAGATACAATTACAATTGTATGCATACAAAGGGCATTTTATGAGAACAGACCTGATTCATCGGAGTCTCCAGCAAAATGCAATGACCTCGGTTCTGACTCTTTCCCTTATTTTACCAAGACTGCTCCTGATTGGTTTAAACACTCCGTTGTCATGGTTACGGGGCTCTTCAGCCTTGGAGGTCACATACCAAAAGATAAGGTTTTATGGTTTTATGGCTCTTTGTTAACTTTCTCTTGAGCTGAGTATACTTGTTAAACGATTAAATGCTTGTTAAACTATTCAATGCTACTTTCTACTGTCCTTACTAATTAAGTTTAATCAGCTATTAAGTTCTATCATCTTTACTAAGTTTAGTCAACTATATTAATTTCTATCACCTTTAATAGTTATGTTTAAGCAAACTACATTCTCATCTGTTCTGTGTGTGTGTGCGTGTCAGTCCCTGCACGTGTGATTCTGTGTGTGTGTGTGTGTGAGTAAAGGAGAACTTCTACTAGATGATTTTAGAACTAGTTATGTTCAATATTCTATTTAACTAAGTAATTCAAATCAAAGTAACTGATTAATATTTAAATGATTGTAAGTTAATTAAAGAAATTTCAAGCTTGATTAAAATAATGATAAAAGATAAAACATGAAATCCAACATTCCCTCTCTTGGTCTATCCTTAAAGATAGACCAACAACCCGTCATAGGCTACAGATATTTCGTCTCAGCCAACTGCAGGTGGTCTTGTCCTGGCGGGGAGGAGTCTTCAATGGCCTGGAGCACAGGGCATGCTGTACCGGTGCTTACCATACCTCCAAATTGTATCATCCGTTCGACTGCCATTTTAGCGCACGGAGCAACACAACCCAATAAGACACAAAACAGAACAAGTATAGCTAGAGGAGGAACTAACAGCTTAAGGAGCACCTGACTCCATGACCCCGTCATCCACCATGACCAGAATCCCTCTGACCCTGCAGGAGGGTCCTCTCCCTTAGCCTTCTGCAGACCCCTCAGTTGTGCCAGGGCCTCGGTCACTCTGCCCTGAGGGTTGGTACTAGTCTCATCAGGGATGTACGTGCAACAAGCCTCCTTACCAATCACTTCACACACCCCACCTCTAGATGCAGTTAATAAATCCAAGACCATCCTGTTTTGCAACACCATCACTCTCAAAGCTGACAATTCCTCAGAGATGCCTTCCAGCGCCTTGATTGTTGAATTTATGAAAATTCCAAAACGGTAGTCTAAGGTCTCAACCCTTAAAAGCAGCTTTCCAACGCCCGCCCATGGAAACAATGACAACATGACCTTCTCCCCCACCGTCCAGTGCTTGAAATTCTGTGGCACATCTGAACCCCAAATAGAGTCGTGGGGTTTGATGCCCACGTCCCTTCTTTGCCTAACATAATGAGAACCATTACTTACAGACACTAGAAATGATTCCTCTGTGACTGCCACAGGTGCACATATTCCTGTCCAATTACTGGGAAGAGTTAAAAGCACAGTATGTCCGCACAGCCAAGCCAGGTCTTCAACAGGATATGTACCATTACTCCCAGGTACCCCAATCTGACGATTACCAGGGTGATATATTGCCTGGCACTTCTCCGGGGGCAGTATGCCCACCGCCACCTGATAAGAATCTTGCCTGTGCTGTCGGTGAACGCAGATGGGAAACTGTTCACCAGGGGTCCACTCCACATACTGGCTCAGCACAACGCCTTGTGCTGCTTGCGTCAGACCGTAGCACTTGGCCTCACATCTGTGTATCCCTCTGCTATGTCCACTGGAGCTGTATTGCAGAAAACAGAATGATAACCCTCTAGCCAGAGGTTTAACACGCAAAGGCAAATGTGCCGCTGTAACAGGAAGTTTGGTGCAGACATAACACTCCGAGTTATGGCGCCCCCTGGCCAAAAACTGAGCATAACGATACCAACTGTTCATCTGGAACGCATGTGACAAATTTAACGGTAATTGATTGAAATCATGGATTGTGGACCACGCTCCCCTCCTAGGTCTCTCTCTCCTGATCTTCACAGAATTGGTGCGACACCGACTTAACCCTGGAATGACACAGGTAAACTCCAGCACCAAAATAAGACAAACCATCAGTACCCCCAGTATTCCACCAGCAGTCAACAGCTTATTTGATATGAGAACCATGATGGCTACGTCCCTGCTGAAGATGAAAATTGATTATACTGTATGAACCTGAGACTTACAATATCAGCTGCAAAACGTCAACTCAGTCCAACCTGCAAGAAATGTAGTAGACCCTGTGGAGGGGCTTGGAAAACTTATCACCTGTATGCTACACTTTAATTGAACACCAAAATTATAATTGTTTTATACCCAGAAATCAATCGCTGTAAACCTGTGAAACAAAATTGATTCAAATGCACACACAGTCAAATTAAAAATGTAACCTCCCGAGAGTAACTGTATGTTAAGATTATAACCTGAATGAAATGAAAATGGGTGTATGAACACTTCAAATCAACTTGCAAAAAATTACCACATACACTTGAAAATCACAGTTTTTTAGAAATTGGATTGTTGAAGCTGCTCCTCAAATTGTACACCCAAGAGCTCTCCTCACTCTGACCACCGCTCCTGAGATCTTCAGAACTGCAGCTGCTCCACTCCTCTTGCTGTTACGTTTCTGCTGCTTTGTATTTCACACAAACATCAACAGAATAAAACTTTGTTGCTCATTTGGTCAGCAGGGGGACTTCATTCCCAACGTTCTGCTGTCTTTTTATTTCAGAAACCCCACTGGGTTTAAAATGACGCGTCTTCCACGCGTCTTCAAAACTTTCCACTACTGCTCACGTCGCGTCTTCCAATTTATATCTGCACCCGTCGGGTCTTCCAATCAGCTGAGAGCAAGTGCTCACTTATCCGTTGACTTCCCTCTCTTGCAGGTTAGACGCTCGCTCCTGACGTGAGGTATATGATCACACCTCTCCCTGATGTTGCAGATCCGTCCGGATCTGCTGTAGTGATCGCTGTGGCTCGGCTGCCGGTGCACACTGGCTGAGATGAAACCACGTGGAACCTTTCCCTCTCAAGCGTACTGCGTACGATGTGCGTTCTGTCACCTCATATGGGCCCGTCCACCTCGGCTCCGCCCACTTCCGTTTAGTGACTTTCAGCAGTACCCAATCTGAGAGTGGGCACGTGGGGTTTACTCCGTCCGGAGTACTGGTCTCAGGAATCTGTAGATGAAAACTGGACAACATACTTTTTAGTGTTTCAAAGTACATTTTGTGTGTCATTTCTGATACCTGTTCTGAGGGCCACCCTACATTCTGTTGGGGCCCTGGGAACGACCTTCCTGTGGTCAGTTCATAAGGGGTGAAACCTGTACCCCTGTTAACTGAAGCTCTTACACCCATGAGAGCTATAGGCAAGGCTTCGAGCCAATTGGTATTAGTCTGTGCACAGATTTTTGATAATTTTTGTTTCAGGTTTCCATTTAATCTTTCCACTTTACCCTGTGATTGTGGGTGATAAACGGTACCAAACACATGTTTTAAACCCAAAGCTTTTTCAACCTTTTGCAGATCTGCATTTTTGAAATGAGTCCCATTATCAGATCTGACTATCGCAGGGAACCCATGTCTGGGGATGTAGTGATTTATTAAACACTTGATTACAGTTTGACTATCCTCCTTTTTAGCAGGCCAGGCTTCTGGCCATCCGGTGAATGCGTCAACGCAAACCAATAGGTATCTGAAACCTCGTACCGGCTGAATCATGTCAGTGTAATCAATTATTACCTCACGACCCGGTGTCATGTCCGTGGGAAACTTTCCTTGTTGACGCGGTTTAAGAGTTGGCTTGGAGTTATACAAACTGCATAACGTGCATTCTTTCACAAACGCTCTGATCAAGTCGTTCATGTACGGGTGCCACCAGCTGACGACATTCCTCTTCATCTGGTGTACCCCCACATGGCTCAAACCGTGTGCCTCCTCAAAAATTCTCCTCTTCAGGCTCAGTGGAAGTACCCATCTTCCATCTTCAGGGTTTATCCACAGTCCATCCGGTCTCTTTTCAGCTCCTTTTTCACTCCACATCGCCTTTTCTTCTGGAGCTGCACCTTGTTGACAACAGGCGATGGATTCATCATCCCATCTGATTCTTTCCCCTTCTTCTTCTGGGGTTATCAGCACCATCTGACTCCAGTTGATAAATCCTGAGGCCCTCTTTGCCTCCAAATCAGCTTTACAATTTCCTTTAGCTATGCTTGAGCAATCAGTATCATGACCTCGACATTTCACAATGGCAATTTCTGTTGGTAACATCAGAGCTGTTTCTAATTCTTTCATATCTGCCTCGTGTTTGATCGGTTTCCCGTTAGCTGTACGAAAACCTCCCCTCTTCCACTGGGACAGCTCCACGTGAGCTGCTCCAAACGCATACGCTGAGTCTGTGAAGATAGTCACTTTTCTGCTGTCCGCCCAAGTAAGTGCTGAAATCAGAGCCCTCACCTCAGCTCTCTGTGCTGACTGAGGCCCCTGCAATTTCTCACACACTACGGTTTGATAACCCTGGTCTGTTTCCAGCACGACCGCAAAGCCTGCACTGAGTTGTCCCTCCTGCGTTCGAAAACAACTCCCATCACAAAACAGCACCTGTCCCTCACCAAGAGGTGCGGCCTTTAAGTCTGGTCTGACCCTGTCATCAGTTTCCACTCTCCTCTCACAGATGTGTGGTTCACCTCCTCCAATTCTGTCTGCCATGTTTATCCCCTCATGTGTGAATAACAAGTTTGGTGCTTCCAGAATCTTGTTTATCCTCTGTTGTCTTAACGGTGACATAGTGAAGTTTTGTGAATTTACAAAAGCAACCACACTGTGTGATGTCATCACATGCAGAGTGTGGCCCATCACCAGGTGGGCTGTCTTTTGTACTAACTTAGCCACTCCTGCAGCATGCTGTGTGCAGGGCGGATGTCTCTTTTCTGTGTTGTCTAACAGACAGCTGACATACATCAAAACCTTCCTACCCCCCTCATGTTTCTGAAACAGAACACCGTTAATCACCCCTTCTGTTTCAGAAACATCCAAATGGAAGGGCCGGCTGTAATCCGGCAAAGCTAAATCTGTAGCCCTGCTCATCTGTTGTTTCACCTCAATGAAGACCCTCTCAGCTTCTTCATTCCACACCAGCCTGGCAGTGGGTCGTCTCATGCCCTGTTCTTTGACCAAATCGCGCAACATTTGGGTTTGGCCTGCATAATTTGGAATGTAATTTCTGCTGTACCCGGTCAATCCTAAAAATGAGAGCATTTCTTTAACTGTCTGCGGTTTTGGATGATGTAAAATTGTGTCACGGTGTGCAGCAGAGAGTCCTGCTCCTTTCTGTGAGATCATCCTCCCCAAAAAGGACACCTGACGTCTCGTCATCTGTAGTTTGTTTTTACTGACCTTAAAACCTGCTGCATGCAGGTGTTCTAAAACCTTCCTGGTCGCTTCTAATGAGTCTTGCGCCGTGGGACTCGCAATCAGCAAATCATCAACATATTGCACCAGTACCGTCCCTTCTGGGAGCGTTACTTCACGCAAAACTTGTTTCAACACTTGGTTAAAGATGCCAGGTGACAGCGCAAAGCCTTGAGGTAGTCTTGTGTATCGCAACTGTTCACCACGAAAGGTGAATGAAAAAATATCCCTGCAGTCTTCAGCTAGAGGAAGACAGAAAAACGCGTTTGCCAAATCAAGACAACTAAACCATTCATGATCAGGTGTTAGATTATTCAACGCTACATATGGATTTGGTACCGGTACGGTCTGAGTGATCAATAATTTATTGATGGCTCTCAGATCGTGTGCCATCCGGTATTTGTCTGTACCTGCTTTTTGTACAGGTAAATACCGGAAAACATGAAATCCAACAACGTCCAAAGTAAAAGTAACGTTACCACGGTGCCTGGCTAAACAATCCTCGTGCGTTTTAATGTGGTGCTTTTTCAAATGTTTATTAAGTTCGATGTATTGTAGGTCGCGACCGAGCTTCCTCCTCTCGGTACAGCGGCTCTGCAGACATCGCACGTTGCTGTTTTGCGGTGTTTAGTGTAAAATACTTCCACACAGCGGACATGTTGCGATGAAAAGTTGGTTAGCCGTTAGCAACAGTGCTGCTCAGTGCGATAGAAGAAGCTTTTCCTTAGTTTACACATTTCCCAGGGAAATTGATAATTCGGCCTGTTTTCGAGGCCAACCGGGGAGTCAGATTCAGATAACCATAGTTGTTGATTTATTCAGGCAGACTATTGTTCCTTGTCAGCATCGAGTCTGTACTGATACTTCCAAGGTCCGAAATGGCCAGATTAGGGTGCATTCTACTGGTCCGTGCTTACGAGCCTCTTCAAGATCGTTTTCATGCTGACGAGTCCCAAAGCCGCAGGTGGTCTGCAATTCAAATCACTTCATCTTACGGTTTAGCTCGCAAATCAGCTGATTTTGAGTCCTCAAAGCACAAACCTTCACATAGGCAGCAGCCTAACGAGGGCCAAATTAGCTGCGTCTGTCTTCTTTGTACGTCGATAAACCAAGAACCAGACTATTACAAAAAGAAACCTGTTATCATAAATCCAGTTCAATTCAATTTTAATTCAATTCAAAAATACTTTATTAATCCAAAGGGATAATAAATGTTGTTTTAGCTCATCTTGGTTTCATTAAAGTTGTTATAGATGCTGATGGCTTTGGGCAGGAAGGATCTCTTGTAGCAGTCCGTCCCAGAGTGGATCTGAAGAAACTATCTGCAGATGCCGATCTGTCCACCCAGACCCAGCAGACCTCTTAGTCCTTTTGGGCAGCAGGACTGCCTGAATGCCGGGCAGAACTCCTCCCTGAGCGATGGCCATTTCTCCCAGAAACCTGCTGAGCCCCTCGTCGCCGTGGACTTAACTGCAGGTGCCGGGGGACAATCTCGGTTCTCCCGCTGTCATGAACCCCATGTCCTGCTACCTCCAAGATCTCTGCGGTTAGGCACTTGAGCACCGCCTCCAGGTAGACAGTAATGCATCCATGGTGCCTCCTTTTCAACTTATTAGGGATTTGGCTATGTAGTTGAGATAATGTGAGCTTTTGAGATGTTAATCAGCAGCTCCCAGGTGTAGAAAACCACCTCGCTGTCATGGTTAGGCATCATAACAAAAGTCCAAAACTAAAAAGTTTCAGTAAAAATCCTTCCAGCGGCACAGCATCTGCTACCTGAGAAAGTAATCATCCGAAAAAAGTGATTTACATCCAGAAAAAAGAGGAATTAAATTTCCAAAAGCAAAATCTCAAGATTAAGTTAAGAGTGCTGAGAGATGGATCTTCCACTACAATGTCTTGGAGCAACACAGCAGTCACGGTTTTCTCAGTTTGGAGAACCAGGGAGACATTTTCAGAACAAAGTGAAGCTAACAGCTACCCTGAACAGGAAACTGTCGTATCCGTGGATTTAACGGACACGACTCCCAGTCGATGGAAGTTTATCGTGTCGCGAAAGAGAAGTTCCACTTTGTGGCCAGTATTTTCTACTTGTTTCATTTTGTGTTCACAGTTTTGTGTGTCTGCTCCACGCCGTCCTTCTTGTTTCAGGCGTGTTGTCTCGGCAGCGTTACAGCGCCACATAGAGAGGAGCGACACGTTTCAAGAAACAATGCTGTCGATAAAGATTTCGGGAAGGCGGTATTCCTGTGCGGTTGGGGGCTATTCTTGTCTACTGCAGGTAAGAGACTTACTGCTTATAACTTCTCCACACAATCCCACTTAAAGCCTTTAAGACTGCTTGAATTTCATAAGGATTTCTCTGAACTCTTTGGTGAAAAACTGGATTCTGCAGCTGATGATGTCACGCAGCATTCAGATAAATACGTTGTCTTCATCTCTTCTGTTTCCCCACACTATCAGTTATTCTGCTTCAATTTTCTTAAAAGCTCACTCATTCAATAACAGTTTTTCCTGATTTCTCAGAGCCAATCAGCCCTCAGGCCATGTTCGTTAATTATCATTAGAAATCTATCACGCTGCTTTTCAGTCCATCCACCATCTTCCTCCTCCTCCTCATTGGTGGAGCGATAAAACCTAAGTGTCCAACATGTGGATCCCACTCCCGTCTCCAATTTCTCATCTGGGCTCCATTGCCCATCTGATGTCACAGCTCATCTCATCTGAGCCAAACTGTGAAAAATTCATTATATTATTACAGACACTTCCATTTTGTAATAAAGTCTTTTACTTCAAAATACACTGTTTACTAAAGTATACTAAATTTTAATATTTATTATTTATTTAAATAAAATAAATAAATAATGAATGAATGAATAAATAAAAATATGAAACAACAATAATAATAATTAATAAAAAAATATTTATAAAATAAATAAAATAAAATACATGAATAAATAATAAATGAAATATATGTTAAAAATAAAGGTTTAATAATTTGATCACCTGATTTCATTTGTTTTAGATTACCAACTTGTAGGAAAATCATGAAATGAAAGGAATTAACTGTTAAACATTTACTCCATCCATCCATCAATTATATTCCACTCGCTCTGGGGTTTGGCACCGGCTACAGCAGAGAGGTCCATCCACAGCCAGCGCTTCTAGAAGGATCCCACAGTACCATTGTAGCGACTCGTATGGCCCCTCCTGCAGGTGGTGGGCCCACAGAAAGGTAAACCACCAGGCACTCTCTGACGAGCCCCGCCCCTAACGTGATGTTTGGTTTTATGACCCCAAAATAGCAAACTGATAAGACGGACTCTGAGGTAAAAAGGTAAGCGTATTAGTTTACAAAGTGCTTTGAAGAATTTGTTGATGAAACGGAAAGTGAGAGAAGGTGAGTCCGGGTTGTTCACAAGATATTTGATGATAGGGAGTTGTTTGTTTGTCTTATTTATGTTGCGTTGGAGACTGGGAAGAGACGAGGTCCTAGGATTCCAGATGAAGATGAAGACGTGATCCAGAAAGTTGAGTAACGCTGGAGAAAGTGACAAATTGAAGGTGCTCGCGTTTGGTCCAGGCTGCTGATTTGGCATTTGCAGGAAGAGGATGACAACTGGGCGAGGTCACAAGGAGCGAGGAGGATTTGGGAGACACAAGAGAGAAAAAAAAAAATCAAGGTTATTTCATTAAATTCAGGTTATTTATAAAACGCAAAGTCACAACAGAAGTCGTCTCGGTGCACTGGACGGAAACACTCGTATATAAAAAATAATAATTTAACATTATTTATCTGAGGAGCAGACTGCTTTCCATCGCAGAACTCTCATCTTGAGCAAGCATGAAGGCGACAGTGGAAAGGAAAAACTCCCTCATGAGGAAGAAACCTCCAGCAGAACCAGGACAAGCGGCCATCTGCTTCAACCGTCTGGGTTTGGTAGGAATAGATACACAATGGCAGGTCAAGAATCACATGTTAAGATTGAAATAGTATCAAATGAAAACTGTTCAATTTTAACAATTCCTTTAAGGAAATTAGGTAAATTTGTCCTCTAGTAGTCTAAGCTCAAGGCTGCATTAACAAGTCAACCCTAACTATAGGATTTATCAAAAAGGAAAGTCTTAATCCCAGTCTTAAAACTGGACAATGTGTCAGCCTCATGGACAGAAACTGGAAGTTGGTTCCACAAGAGAGGAGCCTGAGAACTGATAGATGTTCCTCCCACTCTGCTTTTGGGAACTCTAGGAATCACAAGTAAACCTGCAGTCTGAGAGTGAAGTGCTCTGTGAGGAAAATATGGAACAATAAGATCTCAAATATAAGATGGAGCTAGGTTGTTGAGAGCTTTGTAGGTTAGAAGTAAGATTTTTAATTAAATTCTGGATTTGACAGGGAGCCAATGAAGAGAAGCTAAAACTGGAGAGATATGATCTCTCCCAGTAACTCCAGTTAAGACTCTGGCAGCAGCATTTTGGATCAACTGAAGACGTTTTAAAGAAGTATTTGGACACCGAGATAATAAACCATTGCAATAGTCCAGTCTAGACGTGACAAATGCATGGACCAGTTTTTCGGCATCATTTTTAGATCAGATGTTTCTAATTTTATGATATGACGCAAGTTTTTAATGTGGGGGGATAAAAGACGTGTCCTGATCAAAAATAACACCAAGATTTTTAACATTAGAGCTGGAGGACAGATTAATGCATCTAAGGAGGGAGAAAGACTGAAAAATGTATTCCTAAGATGCTCAAGTCCAAAAATTAAAACCTCAGTCTCGTCTGTGTTCAAAAGGAGAAAATTTAGGGTCATCCATTTTTTTTGTTGTCTTTAAAACATAGTACAAAAATAAATATGGCTAGTACAAAAATCACGGGAATATCTTTCGGCTGTCACTCAAGTTACCTAAGCATCATAACGTTCCAGCGTCGGAGGAATGTTCGACAGGGGGTTAAGTATCCAACAAAGAAGTCATCAGGATTGGGTGAAGGTGTGGAGGGGTGAATGACTGGATGACAATCAGCTGTGGGGGGAAGTGGTTATGGCTGAAAAACTGTGAATCATCCCCAAGCCTGGCTCCAGGGTGGGGTCCCTTTATTCCCCATCTGGGCGAGGAACATCCAGCTCCTTGTTGTTTCTGTCCACACAAATTATCTAAACATTTACTATCAGTCCCAAAGAATACAAGTCCAACATTCCTTTGTTCTGTAGAGCAGTTATGTTAGAGACTTATATTGTAACAAGGACAAATAAGGTCAACCATTGTTTATTTATCCTTGTTCTAAAAGGCTAATGAACATTTAAAATATTTCTATTGTCCTTGCAGCTCCAAAATACACATAAGGACATCATAAAGTAGTCAAAGCTCAGCTATATTGTTGACAGCAATAAAAAAAAGACGTGTTCCAATAAAGAAATGCCAGCTGCCTTGCATGCAGGAGTTTTGAAGAAAGGTCGGCCATGATTTGTTGATACTCAGAGCATGCGTTTAGGATGATTCTCATTTACTACCATGCCAAAATTTACCCCAATATCTGTAAAATGGACCGACTTAAAGACATTTTTGTGCTTGCTAATATCAGTTTGCTGCACTGGACTTCTTGAATTGGCTTCACTCCAACTGTTGATCAGGTAATATCTTACCTGCAGTAGACAATAGTCTTACGTTACATCCAGTACCCTTCTGCGAATTTGATTAAAATTGGTTTAGATGTTCAAAAAAAATATTTTGATAAAAGTCAAACACAAGCACACGTCATCTGCCTTCGCCTTACAGCAGCGGGTGGTAATTACCAAAAGGCAGGTTCTTCCTCAGAGGTTTGCCACAAAGCTTGACGCTCAGGATCTTATGCTGTAAAAATAGGATTGAACTCGAGTTTATTAGGAAGCACAAGCCATGAAAAAACGCCTCAAACAGATGATGGACATGTTCTTGTTGTTTCTGAAACGGTTGAGTGTTTTGTGGATTTTTCGGGCCACCAGATGAGAAAAGATGCGGAGTCTCAGGGATGAAATTGACTGTCTCGAGCTTGGTGGCGCTTTTCTTTTGCTGTGAAAAGATGGATACAAGATTTACTGAAGCAGACGCCTAACAGGGGCAGGATGTGCCAAGTACATCAATAATATTTCAAGGATGATAAATGGGCTTTTTCTTCTTTCAGTTTATTGTTTCAGGCTCACTTATTTATGGCTCCAGCAAGCTAACCATAGGTGTAGATACCACTGAGGGCCAAGGCACTGGGCTCTTTCTGAACTTTATTTTTTCCAAGTTCTGTCTCAAACGCAGCAAAGGTATATTTATCTTCAGTGACAGTTGTCTCATATGTCTGCTGCCTCTGGGTATATTGATCTAACTTATGGATCTTTGTGCTCGATGGTTTTATATTGCAACTTTCAGTGGACATTTGGGGCTGATCCTCACATTGTCCTCAGTCTGACCCCCTTGAGCTCTTTTTGTCTTAATGGTAGCGTTATGAACGGGTGCAAATGTTTGGACACGTGTTTAAAAAGCAGAACTACAAGAAGTCCAAATATAACAAGTAAAATACCATTAACAGACAGCTCAGAGCTTTGAAAGTGAAGTTTTGTGGCCAAGGTCAGGTTTAACCTGTTGTAGTAGGCGTTTAAACAAACTCATATAAAAAAAAAACACTTTAATTCCAACCAGATTTAGTTTGATCATTGCTGTTCACTTAAAAATACAGAAATTTTATTGCAGGAAGTCCTCTAGGCCACACTGCAAGTACAGTGCAAGTATATAAATCAATGGCCTTTTGGCCAAGGACGCATTTTGGGGCAGCTGTGGCTGAGTGGTTAGAGCAGTCATCGTCCAGTGGGAGAGTTGGGGGTTTGATTCCACCAGCAGTCACATGTTGAAGTGTCCCTGGGCAAGACACTGAACCCCTCGTTGCCTCCGATGTGTGTCCCATCAGTGTTTGAATGGGATCTAAAGCACTGATTAGTCTCTACAGATTTAGATTTGCTCTGTATAGATCTAGTAGAGTGCTGTACGAATGGGTAAATGAGGGCACAGATTGCTTTGGCGCTATACAAGTACAGTCCATTGACCTGTTGCTGCTCATGGCGATCAATTGCAAATAACCATAACATTTTCCACAACTAGCCACGTATTGCAAAGCTGACATCAATGTAAAAATATAGAAAGTACTATTTGCCCAACGGGCAGCACGGTGGCACAACTGGTAGAGCTGCTGCCTCTCAGTGAGCAGGTTGCCCCGGTTCAAATCCCGGCAGAGGGACTTTATGGGTGGAGTTTGCATGTTCTCTCCGTGCTGCGTGGGTCTTCTCCAGGTACTCCAGTTTCCTCCTACAGACCAAAAACATGCATGTTAGGCTGATTGGTAACTCTAAACTTAGGTGTGAGTGAGAGAGTGAATGGTTGTTTGTCTCTGTGTCCCTGTGATGGACTGGAGACCTGTCCAGGTGTCCCCCGCCTCTCGCACAGTGATGGCTGGACATGGGAACCCGTGAACACCGTGACCTAAAAAGGAAGAAGCGGGTAAAGATGATGGATGGATGGATGTTTGGTAAACGTCTTATTTCTTTTAGACTGAAGTTGTCTTCAGACGGCAACAATCTGCTGTGCTCTTAGCGGTACGAGAACGATGGCTCATCAATCTGGTCAAAATTACACTTTCCTCAGAAGATGAATCAGGGAGTGGTGTTAAATCCAACTTAACCATGTTCAGTGGATTGGAAGAGCAGTGGGATTTGCTACTTTTGCACAGTTACCAGACTATTAGCCTGCTAGCAACACGAGCCAATAACAGTTTTTTTTCTGCATAGCACAGTTTCCAGTAGAGCTTGTAAAGCATGGATGCAAGCATATTGGATTTTGAGATTGGGATTGGTCCTTGAATTTTCCCACTTTTAGAACCTCTGCACCGTCGACTCGGCATGCAAGAGATCAGCAAACACGTTTGTTGTATCACGGACGACAAACTAAATGACCCGTGCCGTGCAAAAAGCTTTAAATTGGTAAACGAAGCTCACCATTAAACCTCGTTTCTCTAAACTGACCTCACCCAAAGAACTGTCCACAAGATGAAAGATATTATACATTTACCACAGAACTGCACTTCAAAACTTTAAGAGCTCTCCTTTAAAACCTATTATGTTTTTCATCTTTTTTTGGTAACACTTACAATAAGGTACACAAAATTAGCTTACCTACAGGTGAACGCTTAAGGAACGAATCAGGGACAAATCAGGAGCTAATGGGTAGTTAACCAGTTCTTATTGGGGAACGCAGAGCCAGGCCTTATTAGGGGACTACTGGTTTGTTACCACAGAAACGGAGGAGAAATTCTCCATTTGGGTTCTGAATGAACCCTGCACCAGTGAGGTCACAGCTTGTAATTGTCAAACACCTGTTTCTTAGTGATTAATGTTTTTATTTTTTTTATTTTACCACTGATTAGCAATTTCATCATCTTGTACTGCATCATCTTAACTATGTCTGACTATCACTTACTGACTATCTGGATATCGCTTAACACAATTTCTCCTCTTTCTGTGGTAACAAACCAGTACTCCCTTAATAAGGCTTGGCAATTTTCCCCAGGAAGTACTGGTTAACTACCCATTAGTTCTTGATTCGTTCCTCTTCATTTACAAGGTAACTACCCAGTAGTCCCCTAATAAGGCTTGACTGTGTGTTACCCAGTAAGCACTGGTTAACTACTCATTGGTTCCTGATGCGTCCCCTAGTAGTTAATCAAATTTTGTGCACCTTATTGTAAAGTGTTACCGTTTTTAATTTTTTAATTAAGTGGAGACAAAATGTGCTCCATGCTGTAAAAAAACAGATCTAAGGGATTACTGACGGAGCACAAACGTGTAAAGCAGTAAGAATTTGTTCCCTATTTGACAACACTGTTCTACTTTTATATCTCACATATTTCACGTCTCTTTCTGCCACCGTTGAGAAAAAAACACAACTTAAAGAGAAATAAAAACTCTCACCTGATCTCAAGATGCTGCTCTGAGTTAAGATCTTTGAATCGTGACGACCTACAGGTGGTTGTTGTCTAATGTTTTCCTTTTATTTTCCGTGGGTCATGAAGTCCCATTAGACGCCATGTTAAAAATCCTCCCACGAAATGACAGCTCAAAGTTTTATTTCTCTTTCTGATTCCTGGCTTTGAGAATGACTCACTGCTTAAAATGCACCTCAAACTTCAGTCGACGAGGCGTTTCTTCCTTTTCCAGAAAAAGCTGAGCTGACTCTCAACCGTGTACTTTTTATATTTAGAAAAATAAATTCTGCTCATCCTGAAGGCGCCCTACCGTTTCTTTTCCAGCATATTTCTTTTTTAACTTGTGCTCCTTAAAAACAAACAAGCAAACAGCCGAAACAAATATCTGAGCTGCTTCCCTTCAAAGGTCAGGTTCTTCGCCGACTTGGCAGACAAACGTCTCACAGAGGCGTTATTGCACCGCAGCGCTCACAGCAGCCTTTCATAGCTGATGTTGTCTCACTTCGGCTGACTTCAGACATTAAACCGATTACATTCTGGAAGAAACCAACTTTCTCTCTCTCTTACTTTTCCTGCCAGTGGAAGACAAACAGTCGCAGCTGCAGAAAGAAATGTTTTTATCCGCTTCCGTTGGTTAAATCCTGAATTATTCATAGAGGAGGGAAAGGCTTGCCGACGTGAGATTAGGGCAACTAATTGTTCCCCCGGTTTGTTGGGCTAAACACCTCCACCCAGGATAATTTCTCTAATGAGAAATGTGACGTTCAGTAAACTCTTTTAGACTTCTCCGAACTTCTAATGGACCTCTACATTGAGGAAGAAGTAAAAACAGGCATCAAGTTGAAGGAAACTGGACGAGTCCTTCTCAGAGCTCATAACATTTAACCCACGGCCTAAAAATAATAAATGCTAACCACAAATGTCATAATCCTGATAAAGACATTGCTGCATGTTTGAGCAGAAAGCACTTTTTTATATCCAAAATGGTTCAGTTGCCTTCAAACAGATAAACTGGTGGATTAGCAGATAACAAGCAGTTCTTTGATGTTCACCACCGTTGAAGGATTTGAACAGTGAACATTTGTAGTTTTTGAGATGAGCATTTTTTTTGGACTGGAATTGAAGACAGAATGCAAGTAAACTTGAATGTTTTCTGCACAAGACATTTAAGTGAGTAGGAGTTAAACTGTGTAGAAGAACAAAGGTAGCTTTTATTTCCTGTCCGAGGCGACAGAGTGACGAATCCTGGCGAGCGGAGGGAGCAATTTTATCCACAACCAGGTGCGGAGGCGGAGCCAGTGGGTGGCCAATGGGCTTGGCCACCATAGATTAAGCTTCAAATACTGCACCTGCCACTGCAATCATTTGAGGAAACTATATATATATATATATATATATATATATATATATATATATCAATCATATTGAAATGGAAGGAGTATCAGACCACTGCAAATCTACCAAGACCCGGCCGTCCCTCTAAACTTTCATCTGGAACAAGGAGAAGACTGATCAGAGATGCAGCCAAGAGGCCCATGATCACTCTGGATGAACTGCAGAGATCTACAGCTGAGGTGGGAGAGTCTGTCCATAGGACAACAATCAGTCGTACACTGCACAAATCTGACCTTTATGGAAGAGTGGCAAGAAGAAAGCCATTTCTCAAAGATATCCATAAACATTGTTGTTTAAAGTTACCCACAAGCACCTGGGAGACACCAAACATGTGGAAGAAGGTGCTCTGGTCACATGAAACCAAAATCCAACTGTTTGGCCACAATGCAAAACGATATGTTTGGTGTAAAAGCAACACAGCTCATCACCCTGAACACACCATCCCCACTGTCAAACATGGTGGTGGCAGCATCATGGTTTGGGCCTGCTTTTCATCAGCAGGGACAGGGAAGATGGTCAGAATTGATGGGAAGATGGATGGGGCCAAATACAGGACCATTCTGGAAGAAAACCTGTTTGAGTCTGCAAGAGACCTGAGACTGGGACGGAGATATATCTTCCAACAAGACAATGATCCAAAACATAAAGACACATCTACAATGGAATGGTTCACAAAGAAACGTATCCAGGTGTTGGAATGGCCAAGTCAAGGTCCAGACCTTTATCCAATCGAGAATCTGTGGAAAGAGCTGAAGACTGCTGTTCACAAACGCTCTCCATCCAACCTCACTGAGCTCCAGCTGTTTTGCAAAGAAGAATGGGCAGAACTTCAGTGTCTCCATGTGCAAAACTGATAGAGACAAACCCCAAGAGACTTGCAGCTGGAACTGCAGCAAAAGGCGGCGCTACAAAGTATTAACGCAAGGGGGCCCAATAATATTGCACGCCCCACTTTTCAGTTTTTATTTGTTAAAAAAGTTTGACACACAATAAATTTCATTCCACTTCACGATTGTGTCCCAGTTGTTGTTGATTTTTCACAAAAAAATAACAATTTTATATCTTTGTTTGAAGCCTGAAATGTGGCAAAAGGTTGAAAAGTTCAAGGGGGCCGAATACTTTCGCAAGGCACTGTATATGCCCTATGTATATGGTATATATGGTGGTGGCCATCTTGGATTCTGAAGTGGCAACCCCCTTTTTGCAAGAAACCTTGCTTATATCTAGATGGGGTCACACACTAGAGTTGCATTCGGGCCCAAAAAAATCAGACTCGACCCGGCCCCCAGCCCGTAGCCATCATTTCCGATGCCCACCCGACCCAATAAATTAACAGTAATTACAGGTCCGAACCCCAAAAATACTCCCGACATTTTTAATTAAGCTTTGACTGCTTATTATTATTATTATTATTATTATTATTATTATTATTATTATTATT
>NC_056515.1:37448910-37477500 GCF_014905685.2 Nematolebias whitei | reverse complement strand
TGTATATATATATATATATATATATATATATATATATGTATATATGTATACATATATGTATATATGTATACATATGGTGTGGCCATCTTGGATTTTGACATGACAACCTAATTTTCAAAAGGAAACTTTCTAACATCTAGATGCAGCCACGTGCCAAAATGGAAGTCAATAACTCGCTTATATTTCAAGTTATTGCACTCGCAACATGCACGGATGGACAGAAGGAGGGTATTTCCAATTCTCCCTTTTCGCTCTACAACTGGGGACAAAAACAGCTTCACTCACTTAAAACATTTTAATGTATCACCACAAAGTAACTGGAACTGAATTTAGCAAGATCTACTTGCTGTTGGAAGAAAAAGACAGTGTTCTGGAAATGGACTCCTAAAACAGGATGAACATTAGGGATGAGTTCAACATGTGAAGCTTTATGTGGAAACATCTTATAGTGCAAATCCTCTGATTTATGGAGAAATCTTTAAAAAATGGTAAAATAAATCATGAAGTTGTCAGGCTTGATTCAGCATGAGTCTGAAATGTTCCACACCAAAGTACTAGGCGACCTCTGATGTATCACAGTGTTTGAAAGCTTTTGAGTCCCTCGCCTGTATTATATAAAGATGAGTCTTTGCTACCAACAAAATAAACATTACTTTTCAAAGAAGAACCGGATCGCTCCATAGTGACAGAATAAAATGTCCACTGTTCACTAAGCCACAAAGTTCGACCGCAAATCGTCGTGACGCCACTGACTGGACCCTATACAAGACATCGCAAGGGTTCAAACAAACACCTCAAGCAGCAGTTTTATTTTTAGGCTTAAATCTATGTAAAGCCACATTTTATTTTGTGACTGCTTGCAAACGCAACAGCCCCGGCTCGATCACTCGTCTTTCATCTCTCGTGAAAAGTGGCTGTGCCCAGCAGCTGTGTTTACAGGGTCACAAAGGAAAGCAGTAAATCAGAGAAATAAACCTTATTACCCTAATAACTCACACTGATTACATTCTGAAGCACATAAAAGCACGTCCGCACGTCTCCACACTTCCACACGGCGGCTTTTGGCTGGTAATGGCTTTAACGAGCAGATTAGTCATTTCTTCACTGGAGAGACAGTCAGTTAAGATCCACATCTACATAAGAAAGCCCAGTGACCCTTAAAACGCAGGTGAAGCTTCAAGCACGTATTGTTTTCATCACCGATTTACAACAAACCACTAAACTCTTTGCAGTTCCTAATATTTGCCATTTGGTGTGTGTGAATATTAACTAAAAGCACTCTGTATAGACCAGGGCTACTCAACTGGTGGCCCAGGGGCCAAATCAGGCCAACAGGTGTGCTCAATTCGAGTTCATTTTTAAATAAAACTAAACTTTAAATTGTAAAACAAATGTACTTAATGAGAATAACAGATGAATGTTGGGCCCCTGAACTCTTGGCTTTCAGTAACTGTGGCCCCCTGAGCACTTTCGTTGAATAGCCCTGGTATAGAATATCATATGTCCCGTCACGTTTCATGCCAGAGTTTTAAGCTAAAATAAAATGATCTAAATGAGATAAAGCAGTTAGTGTCCAACACTGCAATCCAGATGTCTTTTTTTTGTACGCGTGCTCATTTATCTGTCTTCTAGCAAAAGTCTTGTGCAACTTCAGATGGATTTTAATGAAACACTCACAAAGTAATCGATGGATTTCTGTCTATAGCTGATTTAGTTTAGAGCCACAATTCAAGATGACGGCCACAGACAGCTGAAATTTAAAAATAACTTATGAGGATTGTGTTTTCTTGTGTTTGTCTCCCCCTTGTGGTGTCCTAGCTTCGGCTTTCCTGTTTTCTCCCCTCATGTAACCAGTTCCTCCTCCTCCACCACCTGTTGTCTCCAGGTGTTTGTGTTCATCCCCTCGTTAACGTCTGTGTATAAGTCTGTGTCTCTGTGCTCTTGTCTGGGCATCCTGTTCGCGTCCTGTGGCTGCCTTCCTCCAGAGCTCATGTAAGTTTGCCGCTTTTGAATATATTAAATATATTCAATTCTACGTCCCGTTTCCGAGTCCTGCCTGAAAACGGTTTCAAAACACAAGAAACATAACATTTCTTCTTTTGGCGTCACAGCGAACCAACTCGCACAAAGACTTAACGATTGTTTTCAACACCGGATGCCCTTCCTGACGCAACCACAGACCACTGAGCTACCACAGCCCTCTGTGTGGAGCAGAGCGCTGCCATCTAGGGTGTCCAAGAGAGCAGATGGTGGAGGTTAAGGGCCTTGCTCAAGGGCCCAGAGTGGGGCAAATTAGTGTGGAAGCAGGTGTAGGTGCTGTACCTTTCACACCCTCATTTTGATGTTTCCAGTTCGGGGGGTTGAACCGGCAACCTTCCAATCACAGATTCACCTTCGCTAACCTCTGCGCAACCGCTCCACACAGAATTTAGAAATAACAAATTCAGTCAGCTGTATAAGTATTAAAATGAAAACTGTGGTAGTAGGTGAGAATGGTTTCCTAGCATGAGGGAGGGTCCAGTCCTGGTCCTTGAGGGCCCCTGTCCTGCACATACCTGGTTTAAATCAATGAGTGGGTATCAACTTTTTACAGAACAGGAAGAGTTAATTCAATCATTGATTCAGGTGTGAATCAACACCCTCAAGGACCAGAATTGGACACTCCTGTCCTAACACATTATTTGAGGCAAGAGGCAATCACGATTTGGAGGTCCCGGACCGAGGGCAGACAGACTCAAACTCGATTGTGGTTTACAGTGATCTATTTAGAGTACATCGAACAGTACTATTTACAAGGAAGCCTGGAACACCTGAGGAAGGAGGAAACCAGGTGAGTCCAGGACTATAGGAGAATGTTCGGCGAATCTCAGATTGTAGAACTACTACTGGAACGTGGAGACCTCGACATGATGTGGTTCCAGGTATATGTTGTTGGGCTGGTGGTGAAAAGGTGGCTGAGCTGAAGGTGAGTAAGGTTCCTTTGCAGGCATGAGGAGATAAATGAGGAATCCAGAGCAACTTCAGGAGGCAGGCACATACAGGTAGAAGCACTAGGAGCAAACAAGGTAAGTACTAATCTTTAGTTAGCAAACCAAGAGAAGGCTGATAGGCTCAACAGGCATGTAATGCTCCAGCAAGGAAGGAGCTCTGTCCTTTTTACTCCTGGAGCTCGTTAGGACGTTGACCCACAGCTGCTGCTCATTGGTGCCACCCAGGAACCAGGAACCTGTGGAGAAAGTGCAGTCCCTACAGAGACAAGCAATGTGCTTTCCAAAAGTTAAGCTACTTTCACTATTGTAGTTGTTTTGCTTCCAAGGGTCATAAAGCCTTTGTATGACTCATTTCGTGTAAAAGCTAATTAAGCCAAACGTTTTGGTTTTATAACACCTATAAAGTTTCATTAAGTAGCTATTTTTGGATGAAGAATCTGGTTAAGTCATGTCTGTGCTCTTACATGGCCAAAGCATTAAAAAGTCAGGGGTTAGCTTTGGTAAAATAAAATAAAAAGTAGCAACGAAAGAACCAGCTACTGTTCCAGATTTACCTGGTTCTTTGGGTTGGAGTGACCAGTTTTTCTAACTGATGTTAGTGAACATAGATGATAAAAAAGCTTCATTATGGAGCTTTACATGGATGTGTGAGAAGGAATAACTGAAAATAATACAATTTCCCATGTATTCATGAATTTTTTTAATGCCAATATGGGCTGGGAGAGTTTAGCCCTGATCGTTGTGAGGAGCAAGAACATCAGTTCCCCCCGAACATGATGCTGTCAAAGGCTCAGGGGGTTCATGTACTTATATCTGCATTGTCAGGTTCTAAAGTGTTTGAGATCTTCATTTTTTCAGGTACTAGCCTGAATAAACACACAAAAAGGTGTTGTTTTTTCTGTCACAGCGCATAGTTCGATTATCTACAGATAAAGTTACTTTGTACATTACAAGCATTTTGCTACTGCTTTTTTGTAGTAATTTTCTGTAAGTAGTAAATATGGCACTAAAATTGGTTTTCGTTGGTCTAAATGTTTTATGTTGATGAAAGTGGAGAATTTACAGGAGCATATGCCGAGGAATGAAAGCGTTTTACCAAAGCATCCAACACCTGATGCCAGCAGAGCTACTGCAGTTCCCCAGCAGATATTTTCTTCTTTTCCTTGTCAGCGTGACCTTGAGCTATGAAAGCAAAGTAAACAAGCCGTGTTACACAACTTATACTGTGTATAAAAGAGGACTGACATTCATCATCAGTGTCGACGCTGCTGTGCCTGGAGAAATGACGTCAATCCTAATTTGATTCTTTGTGACGGGCACGACTCCGGAGGGGATGTCTACTGTATCATGGAACTTGCTGAATAAAAAAAACAAATATCCCAAGGGTCTAAAATCGTCAGTAAATGCATTTAGAGATGAGCAAATATGATTTGAGATGTGCCATTTTGTTTCATTAACCTGCAAAGACTCTGGGGTTTGCAAAATATGCACCAGTTGTATCACCAGTCGAAACAAGATGGAAATGAAGTGGAAAGCCTGCAGTTATTACCAGAGATTAGACATGTCCAGTGTACTGGACTCTGCAAATACTGGGATGTTTTAAGCAGAACTGTGTTTTTGCACATGGAAGCGCTGAGTTGTGAAACAAATCCGTTTGCTCCCAGTAAATTTTATGGTGAAAGGAGCTGTTAGCAGTTTGACAATCAAGAGCTTAAAAATCCTAAACTTGACATTAACCCTTGTATTTTATTCTGGGTTATTTTTCTATTTAATCTGTTCACTTCATTGTTGAACCATGGGTCACTTCATGGCCACCGAAGAAGAGCAAAGTTTAGAAAATACAGATCAACAAGGTGAGAAAATAACTTCAGCTGTTTTAGTGACCTATCCATCCATCATCTTTACCCGCTTCTTTCTTTTTGAGTCCTGGGGGTCACTGGTGCCCATCACAGGAAGAGCCCATGTTTTTAAAACCACACTGATGTTGAATAATTATGGATATAACTGGTCCAAATCTGCCTATTGTCATTTTAGACGTGTATTCCAGCAGATTAAATCCTAAATGTAGGTACCTGCTGAGGTTGGTATGAAAACAGTTTTGCAAGCTGTGCTCACAAAATTATGTTGTTATAATAATACTGTTATTTCCAAATGCTGGCAATTCAAAATGCAGCCATGTAATTCACTTGGTTTTAAATCACTGTTGGATGCTCTAGCAACTACCTGATAACACTTCCTCCCCACTTGTGATGCCACCCACGTATGTCCTCTGGCGCTTGTTATAAATGTTCAGTCTCCGTGCAAATTAAAATAATTTACACGCCCCTTGCTGGTCTGGAGGTGCACCAGATTGGACCTTTTCTGTCAGCGAGCGTATTTACCACGTTCAAAACGAGATGATAAGAGACAAAGACACTCTGACGAATCACCTTTTGAGAGCTCTGAGAGGAAATGAGCTAACACCACAGTGCAGGCTCGCTGAGGCGATCAGGACGCCCTGCCAGCTCTTTCACAGCAGAAAGAACATGTCAAAGTTTCACTTTTTTTATCATCAGAGCACCAGCAGAAGCAAAGTTTTGTACAAAAATAAGAATTGGACCCTGCAACTTGTTTGATATTTTCCATGGAGCCAGACGTACCCTGGCCTGAATGCATGTAGAACTGTCCAGCAGCAACTTTTTCTAATGACCTGGATGTAGTTGTATTACAAAAGTGCCACGAGAGCTTTATAAGTGGTTCAAGCTTGTAGAGTTGCTGCATTTCACTGTATGTATTTTATGAAGTGGGTTTGCTGGAACTGAAATAAGCTTCTTACAGTCAGTTTTTAAAGTAATGGCATGAGTGTGTTGGGAGGACAAACTATGAGTTCTAGAGAAGTGTTTTCCCTGTTTGCACATGGACGTTTATATCCCATCATAAATTCTATTCTTTGCAGGGGCAGAGTCTGATTTAATGGTAAAATGTTGCTGATATACCATTTGAACTTTATAGTATTTCATTCCTGCAGTAAAGGCTTCAGTGATGCTCATGATTTAAAGCTTTGTTTCCACTTCCTTGTTTCTTCCAGTCTTATTTATCATAGTAAGGAGTGCAGTTAGTTCTTATTCGACGGCTTTGCCATCTGTAGAGACTATAAATTACACGTGTTTTGAGAATATTTTGTCACATTTGCTGTTTTAGCCCTGTTTAGTCCCCACACGTTAGTTTGCAATGATCCAATTAAACGCAAGGTTCATGTGCGCATGCGCCGTAAATGCAAAACAAGGAAGTAGTTTAGTTTTGTTGTTTTTTTTAACTCCGAATGAAAACACAGTAGCTGTGGCACCACCGAGGAGCAGCATAAGCAAAAAAATAAGTTGTAACGTGTTTATTTTACCTCACATAAAGGTAAGACAAGAAAATACTTTTAGATTAAAACAGTCGCGTTTATCTGTTTACAACATTTTCGTGACAAAACTTCTTGGAGGCTAATGCTAATGCTAATTATTAGGCTAACAACCAAAACAAATGAGCTCAATTCTTCATTTAATTAATAAAATCCATATTAATGTTTGTTTGCTGGCTAGGCGTGGCTCTGGAAATACTATACAGATCCTTTTATTTAAGCTACATTTTATAAACGTGCCCAAAGCATTTTATAAAGATAATAATCTGATTTTAAATCTCTCAAATATCACCAGGTTTTATTTAGAAGTGCTGCAAATGTACTTTTTCCCTTCTTTTGTTGATTGTTTCTTTACGTTTATCAAACTTTATGTGCAAAGCTTTTCATCTGTGGTTCAAACAAATTGCCCTGCAGGATGAACACACATTTAACTCAACAATAAAACATTAAAAATACATAAAAACACCTTTATTCTGCTAGGAACAGAAGTACAGTGGACAAAACACTTAGTAATACAATAAAAAAAACACATAAAAGACTAATGTATCAATATAAAACCAAATATTAAAATTAAAACTATGAATAGAAAGTGTATGCATTACTGTAATTATTTAAATATCTCTATTTTTCAAATATGCTAGTACTTTACCGCTGCTGCTATTTTCATGTTTTTAAACCTCTTGGGTGAATGTGTGATGTTTTTGACAATCTAAAATCCCCCGCATTAACAGGAACTAGGGTTTGAAGCAAATCACGTGTGTAGTCAGATCTGTGTTCCTGAGTCAGAAGACTGAATTATTTATTTATTTATTTGTCCTTTACATCAGCAGGGATATTTTTGAGGCTTCTTACCCAACTCTGTTTTTTTCAAATGTGACTAAAGTGAATAAACACACAAGTTTCAATAAACAGTATTTCAGAGCAGCTATCTTGGTCTAGATAACGAATCTAAATGAGTCAAACAGAAGGTAATTCATGTTTATATATATATATATATATATATATATATATAACTGAGAGTGATTTGTTTTTGGAATTGTGGAAAAACTCAAGTGAAGAATAATATACTGTTTAATTTCCTGCTCCGTTCAGATAAAATAAATAGTACCCCGACTGTTTCTGCTGAAGCCTCATTTTACTATAAAATCATAAATCAGAACTTCCCAGTTTGCTTTTTTACAATTTATTTTATGTTTCTTTGTCTTCACAGTGTACATGATTAAACTGGTGACACAACAGAAATAAAAAACGAGGGACAAACTCAAGTTCAGCTCTTTCATTTATTTTTGGGTGATCCGTCGAGGTTGTGCTGTAGTTTTTATATTTTTCTTGACAGCAGAACTTTAATAAACGGCAGCACTTTTGATGTTTCTCCATGTAAATTATAATTTTTACTCATATTTGGTTGGCTGATGAGAATCATGCTATAAGTCAACAAGCAGAGCTGCTTTTCTTGTGATGCCACTGTTGCATTAACAGTCTTTTGCATTTATATTTGTATGGATTGTTTTAGTTAATCTGAAGCAGATGGACCTCCTTTGAAGCTCAAACCAAACAATTAATACAATCACTGAATTGCAGACAGTTTGGAAGTTGGGGTGCACCGATAAATCTGATTTATTGACCCTAATTTCCTTAATTTTGGGAAATCGGCCAAGAGAAACCGACTTTACAGATATTTTTGTTTTAACAACAATTGTCTGAACTTCATTTATATTTCAGAGCACTACTTCATGGCCAGTTAAAACAAGTTTGTATTGTTTCTAGGATATTGTTCAAGGGTCTGTTTTCCATTAAAACAATATTGAAAAATTGAAGGTGCGTCCAAAATCATAATCGGCAGGTCAGACTTTTTAGAAATCGGTGATCGGCCAGAAAACTGCGGTCAGTGCACCTCTGTTTGGAAGGTATTTTGAAAGAGCACCTTTCTGTATTTTTCAGCTGGAAGCAACATGTTGGCTGCAGGAGTTTCCAACAAGGTCCAGTATTCACGGCTGGCTGCTGACGATGAAGGTTACATAGACCTGCAGGTGAGACCCTTTTAAATCCAGAAGAAGGATTCTGTTCAATAAGCTGAGTGCAACTCAGTGCTTCTCAATTATTTTCAGTTATGCCACCCCCACTAGGAAGAAGTAAACATTTCGCAGCCCCAACTCTCCACCGCATCTGTAAATAGTATCATTTATTTGTCTATAAAATTGTTAAAGTACACCTCTGCATAACGTTGTGTTCTTATTAACATTAAAGAAAACAGAAGAAAGATCAACTTGCAACAAAGGGGTGGGGGAGAGGCGGTCCTGGGGAACGTGCTCATAAGTGAAGAACCTGACAAGTTGTTTAATCACATAAAATATATTTAGTTTGCCAATAATAAAGTCCTAACATGCATTAAACATTACTTCTGTATTTACAGAAAACATCAAAATTGTGCTTTCACAAACTCGTCGATCAAAAAACATTTAATCAACGTGAAAGAGGAAAGGGGGGCAGGTGTCGCTCTCGCTTTGAGTTTATACTCTTTGTTGCGTGCGCGCTGTGGGTGACAAGTGTCCAGAGCGTCAAGAAAACAGCAGCGGAGGTGTCGGTGGATTTGTCGTCTCGGCAGCAGAGGGGAGCGACACGGTTCAAGCACGGCTCCCAAAACGATAAGACAGCCATATTTCTTCGTAACGTTATTATTAATAAGCCCAAGATTTGCTGGATTAGAGCAAACAGTTGCTGAACGCACCGTCAAAATGAGAGTGGTGCAAAAAAAAAAAGAAGCTTGTTCCCCGGGGTCACACGTGCACCTCCTGGCATTGCCCCGGCCCCTCCCAGGGGGCGCGCCCCACTATTTGAGAAGGACTTTTGTAACTGAAGGTTAACAGTATTGTTTTTTTAATCAGTAGAAATAAAAAGTATTAAAAGGTTCGCCTGTTTTCAGTTCATGAAGAGCCCACCAAAGATCCCGTACAAGGCGATCGCAGTGGCAGTGTTCCTGTTTATGATCGGCTCCTTGCTCATCGTCTTCGGCGCTCTTTTTCTGTCGGGAATCATCAAGATCGAGGTGAGTTTAGACCCACAGTCATATTGAACTTTCAGTCCATTTGTTCACAGAACATGAAAAGATACTGATGGGTCTCGAACAATTTGGTTTTGGAGGGAATAAAAAGTTGAGGTGCAGCTTTAAGACTGAAACCGTTGATTCGGTTCATGATTGCAGAAAGTGTATTTTTGATGTTGATCTGCCTCTTTTCTGCTCCGAGTGCGACTCCTGCCCGGAAGATGTTTCTCTCTATCTGAACTGTAAAAGCTTCATTTCTTTTTGCGTATGTTTGTTGTTTACGTGACCCTTCCAAAACCTCTAAAGGACAAACATCTCATCTGGATGTTGACGAAGAGGAAGATAACCCTTTCAGACATTTTGCAGCGTGTTTGCTTTTATCTTGCATGCCTGATGGACTGAGAGGCTCAAAACATTTTCAAAAGACATTTAAAGAAAGAGAGCAGCTTCCGTTGCTCTGTGCAAAGAGAATAAAAACATTTAGGCAAACATATAAACCACATATTAGGACTTTTTTTTTTTAGATCTAAAGAATAACCTTTTTATAGTCGTTTCAGTTTTGGACAATTCAAATGAATCAACTAAAAATGTGAATCCTAAATAAACACAGTCGTTAATTTAATCATTAGACTTCCTGCAACAAAGTGAACAATGGGCCTGTGTCGATGAGTTAACAGTCAGCAGCCTTTGATTGAATTAAGACTGAACTAATCTGAGGTAAAAGGTGTAAACTTGTTACTAAACTGACCAAATAACCAGCAGCTGCTTTTTGCACCGCGAGCAGCTGTGGCTCGGTTCTATAAAGACGTTTCAGTTTGCTCTAATAGACTTTCATTCCACAGGAGACTTTTTTTTTTTTCTCTTATCGTAGCAGGAAAAGCTCAGGTGAGGCAGAATTTAACGCCGCCTCAGTCCCATTACTTGACTCAGTGAGTCGTAACCGGGGGTGTGAGGTGTGTGTGGGGGGACCACACAACTCAAATATCCCTCACTTTTTCAAGCTACGTGAAATGTAGCTGTTTTAAAAAGTTTCATTTAAGCCTCTTCTTGTTCTTTTTGTTGTTGTTGTTCACCAAATCTGTTTTTATTTATGGAGCACATTTCAGCAGAGCCACTAAGTTTAAACCCCAAACTTTAAACTTTTTTAGTGGCCGAAGCAAAAATGTGTGTTTACTCGTGTTGCAGGGCCAGACTGCAGGCTGGACCTCGACTCGATGCCGTGGCTCTGTGGAAGTTCAACGTCAAGTTTTGCTTCCACAGAGACACTGGACCCCTGGAGAATTTTGTGAAACTGGGGGGATTTAAAAAGGTTTAACGCGCCATTTCTGATCAGGGAGAACTACGACACAACAAGCTCTCATGTACATATTTTATTTTAATATTGTCCTGATTGTGTTTTTAACATTATGTTAAATTATTGTGTAAATAAAGTGTTGTTAAAAATCAAAATCTTCTTTTTCTTGTACTTGTTGTTCTTCTTTTTGTACTTGTTGTTGTTCTTGTACTTGCTGTTGTACTTGTTGTTGTACTTGTTGTTGTTCTTGTTCTTCTTGTACTTGTTGTTGTCCCGGGAGGGCGTTAAGCATCAGACCTTCTACTTCTACCTTCAGACACATCATCCTATCTGACACTCTTTTCACCTCTACTACATTTTTTGTCAACTCCTCCTTCAGGACCACCCCTACTCCATTTCTCTTTCTATCCACACCATGGTAAAACGGTTTGAACCCTGCTCCAATGCTGCGAGCCTTGCTGCCCTTCCACTTGGTCTCTTGGACACAAAACATCTACCTTCCTTCTCTGCATCATGTCAGCCTGCTCTCTACGTTTGCATGTCATTGTCTCCACATTTAGAGTTGCAACCTTCAGTCTTATATTCTTGATTTTCCTCTTCTCCCTCTGTCTCCTGACACGTTTCTCTCCTCGTGGTCTTCGACTGAGCCTTTTTTTATGCAATCCATTATATTTATTCTGAGTACATCCCTGTTTTGAGCCATGTTTGAAAGATAAACTCTTTAAAACGTCCAATTCAAACATCACTTAAAACGCCAGTATTAGCGGTAAAAAGCTCCTTTGTTTTTTTTTTCCTGCTGTTTTCGTTTGTGCTTGTGCTTTTCCTTTTTTGTGCCTTCCCAACTACAACTAATGATCTGATTATTTAGCAGCAGCTTTAGCGCATCATTTGCTCTGGATTGTGTGGACATTTTTTGCTCCTTGAAAAAGTACTGGTACCTTTTGTACATTTTCACTTTTGGTCTTGTAATCAGCACAACACAAAGCACAACAAAGCAGTGCGTAATTGTGAAGCGGAAGGTAAATGATTTAAAGTTTTGAGCTTTTGAAAAGTGCAGCCTGTGCTTTGTAGAACGTTTCCTTCCACCTCCAGCTGCAAGTCTTTTAGATTCTGTCTCTTCAAGCTTTGTACATCCAGAGACTGAACTTTTTTTGTCCTGTCTTATTTGTTAAATCGCTTTAGCTCGGTCAGACTGGATGGAGAGCAACTAGACTTTGACTTGTCCATTCTAACTCATGAGTCCGACCCGGTCCATCGTAGCTCTGGCTGGATGTTTCGGATCGTTGTCCTGCTGGAAGGGGAGCAGTCGCCTCATTCTCAGTTCTTTTGCAGCCTCTAACAGGTTTTCTTCCAGGATTGCCCCATATTAGCTTCATCCATCTTCCCGTTAACCGACCAGCTTCCCTGTCCGTGAAGCAAAGCATCCCAACAACATGCTGCTGCCACCACCGTGTTTCATTGTGGCGCTGATGCGTTCAGGATGATGATGTTGCGTTTTGCATTAGTCTGACCCGAGCAAAGCAACTTCCTCCACACTTTTTCTGTTCCAGGACTACTTCTCACTTTTACTTATCTTTTTACCAAAGCTTTCTTCCTCTCGTCCTTAAAGGCCAGACTGGTGTGCTCAACTAATGGTTGTCCTGTGGACAGATTGTCTTCCCTGGGCGGTTGAGCTCTGCAGCTCCTCTAGAGCTACGTTGGGGCTTTTGAGCAGCTTCTCAGATTAATACTCTCCTTGAACTGGATGCTCATGTATCATGTAACAGTTTTTCTGTACTCTTTCCATTTTCTGACGTTACTTTAAACTTTTTAACAGCTTTATCAGTGACCTGTCTGGTGCGTTCCTTGCTCTTCATGATGCCGTTTGATCACTAAGGTTCTGTAACCGATCTCTGAGGCCTTGACAGAACAACTGGGTGAACTACACAGGAGATTTACTAAATATGTGACTTCTGAAGGCAAATGGTTTCTTGTCCTGAATAGTTTTACTATCACTGTATACTTTTTACTTTAGTCTTCAGGCAAAAAATAGTAAAATAGCATATCCAGTACTTCTAAAAACATTACAGGAGTTGGGCTAAAATAACAGTTTATTTTGTTCTGAATGCGTAAAAGACGTTTGAAACAAGGACAAATAAAACTCAAAGTATCAAGTAAAACGTGATCTTGACACAAGCTTCCTCCGTCTTCATGTTCCTGACACAGAAAGGGCATTTTAAAGCTTTAATGTGAACCAGAGGGAGTCGTGCAGCCACTCGGAGCACTGCGCTGCCATCTGCTGGTGGAATGAAGCCTCCGCATGAGTCCACTTCTGATTCACATGAAAGCAGACTACGATGGAGGGATGATGGAGGGATGATGGAGGGATGATGGAGGGATGGAGTGAGCGCGCTCGCAGCCTCACCCTTTCACAGCATTGATGCTGCGCTGGCAGGCAGCGTGGTGTTGAGCATGCTGACTCTGTGCAGTTCTGTCAATCCTCTAACATCACATTAGCAGAGGATGTAGTCCCGTCTACAATGTTTCTGTTGACATGGCGATGGGACATATTAGGGAAAGAACGATTTGAATCCCTCGCTTCAGTTCAGTTTATTTATTCAGTGCCAAGTCATAACAGAAGTCCTCAGGGCACTGAATGTATCACACACATGTACGTACAAAAAAACCATTAGTAAAAGTTTTCTATCTGAGGAAACTAGCAGATTGTGTTGAATCGTCACTTTGTTGCAGTCTCCCATCCTAAGCAAGCACAAAGGAGACAGTGGAACGGAAAAACTCCTTTTAACAGGAAGAAACCTCCAGCAGAATCAGGTTCAGGATGATCTGCTTCGACCGGCTGGTTTGAGAGGACGGGGAGGAACGGATGATCACAGAATGGCGCAGGTGTGGGTGCAGGGGTACCCCCTACTGGAAGAAAAAAAAAACATTAATACAAAAATAATTACAAATACAAACAGATCAAGTAAAGTCAGCAGCAGAGTGAGGGAATGTGTTCAGTTTGTCCTCCAGCAGTCTAAGCCTATAGCAGCAGAACTAAAGGATAGCTCAGGAAACCCAAGCCAACCCTAATTATAGGAATAATCACAGGGGTCTGCAACCTTTTTGATCGAAAAAGCCATTTCTGCCACTTCTCTCACTAAACAGAATGTCTGGAGCCGCCAAACCTGCTCATCAACTGGTGGCCCGTGGGCCACTGAGAGGTCGTTGGAGGAGGGCTCTCTGGCCGGTTGGCGGGACATTACAAAACTATATATCATGAATCTTTACATTTGTTGATACTTTTACTTTTTAGGGCAAAAGGAACAACCAAAAGTAGGAGAAAAGTGAAGATTTAAAATTAAGTACACCACTTTGAAGTACTAAAACGTAAATTTAAAGTGTGCAGAAAAATTAGGCATTTTGCTGGACAAGTTATTGATTTTATTTTTTGAGACTAGGATCCCACTGTAAGCATGGAGGTTAGATTAGTTAAATGTAATCAACGCGTTTCTCTCCTTGTATTAATACTGTAGTATCCTTCACAGGTTTACAGAAAATTGACAGAAAACTACATTTTCAACTACAAAACGAGCGTTTTTGGTTGTGGGTAAAAAAATAAAATAAAATAAAATATCACGTTAGTTTTGGTCAAAGCTTCAAAGGGCCACAGATGAGAGACTAAAGAGCCACATGTGGCTCCAGAGCCACAAGTTGCAGACCCCTGATTTATCAAAAAGGAAAGTAAGCCCAGTCCTAAACTGGACAACGTGTCGGCCTCACGGACAGAAACTGGAAGTTGGTTCCACAAGAGAGGAGCCTGAGAACTGAAAGATCTTCTCCCGTTCTACTTTTGGAAACTCTAGGAACCACAAGTAAGCCTGCAGTCTTAGAGCGGAGTGCTCTGTTGGAACAAAACGGAACAACAAGATTTATAATATAAGATGGACCTAGGTTGTTGAGGGCTTTACAATTGTGTAATTCTGTTCCCAGCATCCCGACCGCACCATCCCTGTCATCATCATAGGCCTGCTGGTTTTCCTGCCGGGATTTTACCACCTGAGGATCGCCTACTACGCCGCCAAGGGTTACCGAGGCTACTCGTACGACGACATCCCGGATTTTGGCGACTGACGCGCAACGTTCCCCCGAAACTGCTGAGAACTTTCTGAATGTAGCAAAAGCACAGGCTTGTGTTCGTCCTGAAGGGCTGCACGTAGTTTTGCCAATATATTGTGGATATATATATATATATGTAGTTTTATGTTTGATCCTGTTTGCTCTTGTTTCAGCCGTGCTTTATTACTCTCAGCACAAAAGCCTGGCTGACCTGGGAGAGTTGATCCTGCTTTATTAGCAGTGAATCAGTCGAGCACGCCGGAGCAGCTGCCGACTCGTTCTGTTACACAACTCGTCCCATAAATAATATTTTTTAATCACGTCTCAGCAGATGCTTTAAAATGACCGCTCCGAGTCACGGTAGCTTCACTGTCTGTTTTAAATATTTACATTAGATTGAGATCTTGTTTAATATTATTGTATTTTTGAAAACGGGGAATTGATTTTCTTGTTTTCTGCTCCAGCGCTGAACCTGCATCACAACCAAAGGTTTTTATATCTGCTCTTTTAAAAAAAATAAGTTACATCCTGTAGATTTATTTGCTTTAAAACATAATTTTTCTGACGGTGGTGTAATTTGGAAAATAAAGAACAAAATAAAACTGGAAACCTGACGTCTGACTTGTTTGTTTTGCAGGCGTAAATATGAAACTAGTGTTTTATTTATTTATTCCTTAGAATTTCCATTTTCTAGATAAAGGAACATTACACTATTAAAAAAAAGATAAAATATAGGAATATTAAAGATATTCCATAATACAATTAATATATGATGCATGTATTTATGTTTTTAGTTCTATTCACATGATTGTGTGTTTAAAAATATACAGAGAGATCTACTAAAATATATAAAATTAGTTTAAAAGCAAAAGTTTCTTTTGAATTTATTCTAAAATGTCAAAGTTTTATTTATTGTATGAACTTTTATTTATAGAAAACTGTGATTAATACCAGACTCTTAGAAAAAATAAAAAGTTGTTTTTTGCCCCCCCCAGAAAAAGTTTTAAAATACTGTCCTGTTTACAATTATATTAACAATCAAAATAAACAAAAAATCTGTTAATTTGATAATAATGTGTACTTGAATATTGATCTTGATCTGAAAAAATAAAATAAATATATACAATGCAGAAAAATAAAAATAAACCAAGATAAAGCAGAATAAAAATAAATTTGTTTGGAGTTAAACCGATATTTTTAAGTGCTAAATAAATAAAATAAGGAAGAGATGTTTTAATTCTTCTCAATATTTCTTAAGGAATTTAAAAATGTATTTCCCACAGAATGAGAACTGCTTGTTTGGGAAGGACCCCCCCTTGTGGTTCCTCTGAGCTGGGTCTCATCAGGAAACTGAAAAATAAACAACATTTGAGTAAATAAATAAATAAATAAATAAATAAAAAGCCATCATGTCACCCTGCATTAACAAACACCGGCATCAATCCACCAGAGGCTCAAACACTCAGCAGCTTAAGGTCCAACAGAACCCGGAAGTAGGAGCGACCTGAGCTGAGAGGAGGGGGCGGAGTCCCGAATGCGTCACCTGTACGTGAAATGAAACACCTGTGACCTGTGGGCTTTCACAGAGGAGGAAAAACACGCTCGACTTCCAGCTGCGCCGTTTTAAATGAAAGGAGCGAGGACACGAAACGAACGGACTAAAAGAAAGATGAGGACGTGTTGGTGAGGAGAAACAGCAGGAGGCGAAGCACAGGTGAGCTTAATGACGCACAGGTGCGCGTGAGAGCCCGCAGCTCCGAGAGAAAATCACCTGAGGGCGCAGATCCGAATCTGTTGGAACAAACTGAGTAAATTTAAACCTCAAAATTCAAACCAGCGTATTATTTTTACAACTTTTCATCTTTACAACATGTACCTTCTTATTCTTTCTGAACTCTTAACGTCAGGGCTTTAAATTTCAGAACCACAGTCCAGACCTGGACCCAGATCCAGTCTTATCTGGACCCAGATCAGATTATTGTAGGTGGTGCAGCTTTTTGTGTGTTTTTTATTTTTATTTTAGTTTTCTCAGCTTCTCAGTTCTGGACGGTTCATTTTAGTTTGTGGTGTATGAAGATAAATTAGTGTCAAAAGTATTCGTGTTAATTTAAGTGCATGTGTTTTAATAAAGAGGTCATGAGCTACGGCGCCAAGTTAGAAATGCATCTTTTTCCAATAACAGTAAATCTAGTAAGACTCAGATGTCCCAGCTTTTCACCAGCTTTGAACGCAGCATCACCTTGGTAAATTTGTAGGTAAAAAAGTCTCATGTTGTGACTGATTCACTCACAGCACGTGATGTGCGCAGATTATTACACGCGCATATTGAAATGTGTGTATTTGAAAAAACTGTTCATGAATCTTGTGATGCACTTTTGTAAAACTTGTGGATTTTATTGTACGCAAAAGACATGTTGTTGTCCGCTTGTGATTATTTTTTAGACTGATGTATCTTCTTAGTATGGAGCTAAATTAGTATCAAAAGTAGTTGTGTGTTAGTTTTAATAAAGCAGTTATTTAAGCTACTGTTACAAGTTAGACATTTCTTTTTCCCCACAATAACAGTAAATCTAGTAAGGCTCAGATGTCCCAGCTTTTCACTAACCTTGAACGCAGCATCACCTTGGTGAATTTGTAGTGGTGCAAAGGTCTCAAAAGTCTCATTCACAGGAAAACGATCCGTACGCTCGTTATGACCGATTCGCCCACAGCAGGTGTATTTGAATGTGCAGATTATTACATGTGCAAGTTGAAATGTGCACATTTGAAAAACTGTTTGTGAATCTTGCGATACGCTTTTGTCAAACTTGTGGTACAATTGTGGATCTTGTTATACGCAAAAGACGTCTTGTTGTACGCTTGTGTGACTATTTCTGATTTGTCTCCATCCTGCATTTACAGTATCTCATTTGACACTGCACAGTTTTTCTGTAATTTACAGTAATACATAGTGGCACTGCTTTTCTACGGCTTGCATGCAATTATTTTAGGTGGTGCCGCTTTTCTACACTTTATGGTGTTTTAAATTTTAGATGTAGCAGCACTTTTTTTTTTTTTAGGTTATTCTGCTTTTTGACAGTTTAGGACAATTTAATTTTAGGCATTGTTGTATGGAGATAAATTAGTGTCAAAAGTAGTTGCGTTAATGTAAGCGGATGTGTTTTAATAAAGCTACTGTTATAAGTTAGAAATTTCTTTTTTCCCAATAACAGTAAATCTGGTAAGAATCAGATGTCCCAGCTTTTCACTAACCTTGAACGCAGCATCACCTTGGTGATTTTTTTATCGGTGAAAAAGTCTCAAGTCTCATTCAAAGACAAACAATTCGTAGCTCGTTATGACCGATTCGCCCACAGCAGGTGTATTTGAATGTGCAGATTATTGCATGTGCAAGTTGAAATGTGTGCATTTGAAAAACGGTTTATGCGTTTGTGGATCTTATTGTACACGCATGTCGTGAGAAACAATAAATCAATGAGTATAAGCATAATAAATGAAAATTATCGACCTTGTTTTCATTTATCGGCTTTATCATTTCTTCATGTCTCTCTCATTCCACTGAAGACACCGGATGAGAAAAGGCTCAACTCCGGTGCTCTTCACTGACCCCTCCCTTTCTCTCTTCTATTTAAAATCTGTTTTAACCTCCGTCTTGTCGAAAGCTCACGGTAGCAACCCGTGCCTTTGTGTAAAAAGTTTTTTCTCTGCAAAAAAAAAAAAAGCTGAGAACTTGTTTGCTGATTTTCTTTTAAACGCTTTGTGTGAAAAATGCTATGCTAAAGATCTCAAACCACACCGAGCGTCCGCCATTTTGAGAACTGAAGAGAGACCGCCCATGTCACGTCAAGGGGCCTCCCTCCCATTTTTCTTAAAGACGCACTGATCACTCCCTCACTATCCATCCTTTGGCTCAAACAATCTTATACTGCCATCCAGTGGTCGATAAAAGGTACTACATGCCAAACAAATAAACATTTCTTCGTAAATTTGACAATAATTACTGATTATTAAATTTTTGACTGATTTTTTTTATTCTTGTTTGTTTTTAACTTCTGTACTGTGCAGCACTTTGTGCACCTTTTGGCTGCTGGAAAGGGCTCTATAAATAAAGTTTGATTGATTGATTGAAATTTCAAACAATATTATCGCAATAATTTTTGAGACAATTAATCGCCAAGGAAAATTTATGGTGACAGGCCTACATACCAATCTTGTTGTACGCATGTGACTATTTTTAGACAGATTTGTCTCCATAGAGTAACTTTCCCTGCATTTACAGTAACGCATTTGATGCTGCACGGCTTTTCTATAATTTACAGTAATGCATTGCTTTTCTACAGTTTACAGGAAATAATTTTAAGTGGCGCAGCTTTTTTAGCATTTACGATAATTCCCCGGCCTACGGTTTTACTCTGCCTCTCCGCAGAGACTAGCTGCCAGTCCACGGAGAGATGCAGCTCTGAATAAACAATATGTTGAGAGAAGAAAACTAGCATGGGTGTTACTAAATGATTGTTCTGAACCGTTTCGTTACAGAACTTTAATTAAAGATCACAGATGTAGAATTACACACGCATATCTGATGAACTGGTTGCTTTGCTTCAAGGTAAATACTGTTTTTATCTTTTAATATCAAGTGACATTTTATTCTTGGAGCAATAAAAATGTGCAGTGTTACAAACTTCAGATGTAAGCTGCTGTTTCAAAATACGTTTTACTCAAACGGTTCAAATAGAAGCCGATAAGCATTTGATGCTTATCGTGTTCAGTCCAACAAGATTTTTATCTCTGATGTATGTTTTTATCCTTTTTGTAAAGCGCCGGGAAATGATTTGCAGAGGCAGAAAATAAAACTGAATTCTTCTGTTGGTTTTACCCCGAGACCACCGTCTTTGTTTACTTGTACTGATGGACTTGTGACCAGTCCAGGGTGAGCCCCGCCTGCCCCACAGTGACCGCTGGAGATAAGCATCAGCTGCACCACCACCCGGAAATGGAAACAAAAGAGGCAATAAATGGATGTATGGGAGGACCATTCTCCTCGCTGTCCCAGATGAGCTCCGGTTAATGATTTTAACCGCGCGCTGGTTGTTATCAAGTCTGTCGAGGCACCAGCTGGGCTCGGTTTCCCGAATTATTTTTCCATAAAGTTTACATCAGTGGGAGCTCAGTGGCAATTAATTAAGTTGTGAAGGAGGGAAACTTGCGTGGTGCCACTTGAATTAAACCAGTACAGTAAACACTTGATTCTCGACATCGGAAGCGTTTTTGACGTTTGTTTCCTTTTGTCAAAAGTCTGTTTGCTGGGAGGATTTTTGTCTTCTTGGTTTGTTAGAAACACAAAAGTCCAGAATGGTTAAAAATAAATTCAAATGCAATAAATAATTAATGGTGTCGATGTCTTTACGAGTTCAGCAGTCGTAAACGTCCATCTATCCAGTTTTGCCATGCGCCTGTAGAAGAGACGTTCCTCTACCTCAGCAAAACTCTCCAGCTCCTCCCGGGGGACTTCAAGGTGTTTCCAGGCTGTCAAAGACCCATAACAAGACAAGTTTGGGTCTTCCTCACGGTCTTCTCCCAGGTGGAGGTGCCCAGCAGGCCTCCTAACCAGATGTCTGAACCACCTCCCGTGAGGATGAGCTGTTAAGGCTGAGCCTAGTCACCCTACAGAGGAACTCCACTTCAGCTGCTTGCATCCAGAATCTCGTTCTTCGGGTCATGATTCAAATGTCATGATGGTAGAAATGTAGATGCATCACTAAAATGAGATTTTCCTTTCAGCCCAGCGATTTTCACCTTGACAAACCGGAGCAACACCCTCATTACTGCAAATAAAGCCCCGATCTGTCCATGTTCCGCTCCATTCTTCTGTCACTCATGAAGAAAACCGTTCCTAGGAATGAAAAACCATTTTTTATTAACAAAGGTAAAGTTGCTGTGCGTCATCCATCTTCTGGAAAGGCGGAGCCTGAAAGAACGACAGGAAGTCGCCTCCACCTGCGAGGAGAAAAGTCGAGTCCCAAGCTGTGCCCATCCCTGGCGTCATAAACTTGTTCTGTCCAACCACTTAAATATTACCCCATTTTCTTGGTAAATATTTGAATAAATGATTGGATTCTTTTATAGAATAGTTTGTTGTAACAAATGAAAGAGATGACGCATCTTAAGTTTATATAGCTTTAAATGGTAATCACCTTTTTCCCCCCATTTTGTGTCTATAAGTAGATTAATTTAGGACATAAATTAAAAAATCTTACCATGAAACTTAAAACAAAAGGCAAAATAATGTATTTTAAAAATTTTATGCATTTCCTGTACGTAATGTTATTTGTTTAGTTCAAAACATCAGTTAGAGTTGGATGCGACATGTTTAGGAGTTCAAAGTCAGAGTTTATGACTTCAGTGTGACCTGAAAATTGCTGTTCTTTACTCGGAGCCGGCGCCGAGGCTCTACAGCGAGCGCATTTAATGGATTCAGTCGACAAAAGATTGTGGCAGTCACCTTGATTCAAAGAAAAGATACCTAATGTTTGTGCTCTGAGCACTGAGGTGCCTACAGAGTGGAAACCTCTTTATTTTTCCGGTTTCCTCTCCTTTTTTTCAGTCCGTCCCATTTTCTCCTCTAAGTGCACATCAAACCGAGGCGCACGTACGGTTTGCATTGTGATGGAAAGTGCGCGTTTGAATATATAGTACAAAAAAAAAAGGCTGAAAAAATGGAATATAGATTACCTATGGCCAGATGGAATACTGTAAGCGACTTGGGGAAATCTTGAAAGCAAAGCGATGACAATACCAGTGAAGATCTGGGTGAGAGCAGGGTGAATGACAATGAGGTTGTCTTTTTTTTTTTTTTACCCATGAGAGATGGCTGACAGAAAGCGCTCTGACATGACATTTCACATTCTCAAAGATCTCAAAGATGAAACGGGCCGAGGGAAAACTCGGGTTGGGTTTTAAAATGATGGGGTTTATAGTAAAATACGTCACGAGTATTGTAGGTCATAAAACTGAGCTACTCGGATCATTTTAGTCTCAAAAGTTATCAGTTATTCAGGATTAGAGACAAATAAAATATTAAGATTTAAAGATGAGATTTCTTAAGTTTGCAACTTTAACTCTTCAAATCCGTCAGACTGTAAGATTTTGTTTTGGTGCTCCTAAATGGACCAAATTATATTTTAATGTGAGGTTCCCTTCACAGGAGGACGGCGTTCCTGCTATGCTCACCACAACCTAGCCATAGTTTTCATGTGACGTCGGAGCTGCTGGGAAACGCCCACTTGGAGGGCAAAAATAGTCCAGCTCTTCCAGCCGTCGAGCCATGCTAGTCCTGCATCTTCAAGTGTAGCTTAGCCAAAATGCCAGATAGCTGCTGTGTTGTTGCACAAATCGACCTCCTTCAGCGTGAAGTCATCCCTGAGATGGTCTCCTGTGTCTTAACCAAGCTTTAAACGCTCAGCTGTGGCACGGCTCCCTCCGGATGCAGCTACATGCTAGAAGATTACCGTATTTTCCGGACTATAAGTCACACTTTTTTTTTTTTCCACAGTTTGGCCAGTCCTGCGCCTTATAGTTTGAAGCGACTTGTATAAGTTTTTTTTTCCCCAATTCATGACACAATTTTTGAATGACGCGTTAAATGTTCATTCAAACTAGAGTTGCATTCGGGTCCAAAGAATCCAATCTGACCCGGCCCCAGCCTGTAGCCCTCATTTCCAAACCCCACCCGATCCGACAAATTAACCGTAATTACAGGTCTGACCCCCCCCCCCCCCCCACACACAATATTTTTAATTAAGCTTAGACTACTTATATTAATGGTCGGCGAATGCACGCGGTTCAGTAAAGGGAGCAGAAGATCTGAGCTGAGTGGGGTTTGTCCTTTCATGACTGTCGAAGCGCATTAAGTGCTCCCCCTGCTCCAGCTCTGACATGTCAGATATTTTGTGATCTGACCTGTTTGGGTCGTCGGTCGGACGTGCACGTCCGCTGAGTGCAGCGGCTGAAAGGAGGTCCATTTAGGCTGATGGATCGCTGGTAGTAGTCCATCTGAAGCTTAACTGAACTTTTTACCTCTTTCGAGGCCGGTCACACACGGTAAAATGGTCGCATGCGGCTGGTGGAAGTATGGCAAGCCATGTTGCCATATAATTGGATCGTCAGCCGCGCGCGTCCCTGACTCAATCAAAAGCCCGACACTGACCCGGCCCTCACATTAAGCACTTTATTATGGACCGGCCCGGGCCAGTCCAAATCCGGGTTGGGCGGGGCCGGGCTCCATGTTCAGGTTAGAAATGATAGCTCTAGTTCATAACGACATGAACCAAAGAGTGAACGTTACCATTTGAAACCATTAAGCCCCCAGTATACGCCCGCGTGCGGAGGTACGCGCGGAGATACGCGGAGGGTTGAGACTTCAAACTCGAGCGTCCACCCTGAGCGGTTGCAGAGCAGCTCCGCAGACGAGGGGCATTTACCTTCGGAACAAATTGAGGTCGCCGATTGGTCATTTTCTAACACGCCTACTGGATTGATTGACAGGTTGGGGAAAAAAAAAGAGATAGCTGGCAGCCCCAGCCACAGCGGTGTTCTGTGTTTATATGTTGTTAATAAAAAGATCTAATAAATAAAAAAAACAGGGAGCACTGGCCCTGCAGCCCACACATCAGACCAGCCCACCAGGAAATCTCCAGACCCTCCCGCTGCCATGCTGGGACTGATTTTAATTTGCTTGTGACAAATTCCTTAATTTCTCACCATTTCAGTCATGGCATCAACGGAGGAGGAAGAGATCACTGCCTCTTGGCAAAAAAACAAAAGAAAAGGCCAGATCAGGGATGAAGAAGGGGAATTTAATACATTGGTGTTGCATACAAAATAGTTTGTCGCCGGGCAGTTTATTGTGCGACACCGCGTACGCGGTCGTAAAAATTGAGCTTTGCGTGCACATGCCCTGCGGAGGTACGCGCGTACGTACGCGGGAGTATACGGGGGGCTTCAGAGGGCCCTCTAGGCTTTTGACAACTATAAACATTCACTTGGAGACAACTGAGAAAAACTTAACACAAGTAAAACGCCCCCAAAGGGGAAAGAATTAATTCTTGCTACAGGAGTCTCATGCATTCTAACCATCATGTACTTATCACACATAAATGGGTTCTCACTACATTTTTATACACGTCTGATGATCTTTCCAAAACCCAGCCCTGGCTATTTATTTTTACGTAGCTGTGTGAAGAGAGCCTCGGGTTAGGACGACCAGATCTTTTGAACCAACCAGCTTTTCTGCAGTTCTCCTCTAGTGCTAGCAGGTTTACACTGTGAGCTTTTTGTCTCGCACAGTCTGTTATTGGATCTGTTGCAATGTAAATCAGACTGTATGTAAAAGAAACCTTTACGTCATTGTGTTTGCTGCTGTTTGTTTTACCAAATGTGTGCTAATATGCTAAAATGTAAGCTAACTAAGGTGGCACAATATTAAACATATTGCTAAATTGTGTATTATTGCAGTAATAGGATTGTGATAAACCCACATCACTTCCCTTTTTGTTCTATGAAGATGACACCACACTTTATGGGCTTTAGTATCTTGATCAGGCATGTAAACCAGGCACGGGTAGTAAAGCTTTATTTATTGCAGTATTATAACGCCCACGTTGACACTTTAATGTTTATGTATTTTACAGCCTTACTAGGTCATATGTAAACCATTTTATTACAGTTTTATATACAATGTCTGTCTAATATTTGAAGATGGGCTCAGTTGAGTACTGTACAATACGTAGCTGCAGTATTTTATTCCAGTGTTTTGCTGTAAAATATTCCCAGTTTGGTGGCCCTGAATAAGCTGATGTCAATTGGAGGCCAGAGCTTTAAGAAATTTGACACGTCCAAACAAATGTATGCAAAAAGTGACTCGCTTTTATTGCTGATGTATGATTTCTCCTGTTTTTATTTCTTTATTCACCTTTTGTCTTAACGCAAAAATCTTCAGTGAGATGATCTTTAAGATTAAAGTCCATATTTTAAGTCCCAGCTCTTCATCTTTAACCATTAAGTGTTTAATGGTGCTTTTAAGACGCACTTTCTGTGGATGTTTGTGTGTTTTACAGTCGCGACACATTAGCACTTGACCCTTTTTCTCTCGTTTTTATTTTCTCTCTCTCTGTTCAGAGGTTAATGTTCAATTTATGTTGCTGGCAGATACAAACAGCCTTGAAACAATCCTTGTGCACTGAACTTCATAATACTTTACAGAGCACAGCCTGTGCAGCCCTTTAAATCAGTAGGTGGTGATGTACCGTATTTGACGGCGGGAGCGTGCATAAGGGGGACTTTTAACAAGAATTTAACAAGATTAACACTTAAAAACAACTATTTGTTTGATTGACATTATAGTAAAGGTGTGTCTCAGTCTAACATTTCCTTTAATAAACGCACTTTAACGGAGAAATCTGCTGCATTTCTCCTGGGCGGCGCGGCAAAATGAAGCCGATTTAACGTTTGAGCTATTAGGTTAGTCCCATTGAGCCACGAGGACTCGGTTACAAGAGAGAGTGATGACAACAGTGGACAACAATAACAACAATAGACATTCACAAATGATGCATACAATTTTTTATTTTTTACATTTGAAAACAAAATGATAATTAAAAGTAAATGTAGCGAAAAAACAGCTAGATTACGAGGCGGTGTAGAAAACCATAAACAGGAACGTCTGTGTTGGTTCTTGCCACGAACTTAGATGTTTGAAGTCACTTAGAGAGGTCGATGTCGAGAGCTTCAGATCTTTTTGCAAGATATTCCAGGAAACGGGAGCGGAGTAGAAGACCCTTTTGCATAGTTCAGTTCTCACTGAGGGGACACTGCAGGTAATAATGTCCTGGGAGCGCACGCTGTATCTGCACTCACGCAGAGACATGTAGGAGGAGATGTATGAAGGCAGCAGACCAAGAAGTGATTTAAAGATGAAAATGTACCAGTGAGAGTCGGAGTGGTTGATAGAAGTTGGCCTCTATGGCAAGCAAAGTGTCTCATTAATAGCCACTTTTACCTATTAATGAGACACTTGGCTTTCCATATTAGTTGAGGGCCCTCTAGCGATTGCAAATGGTAATGTTTAATAATTTTCATGTCGGAATGAATGAAATCATCAAATCTCAGCCAGAAATTCGTTTATAAATATGGGAAAAAAAAGTACAATAGTCACTTCTGTGTATAAGTCGCAGAACTTGCAAATTTATGCAAAAAGGTTCGACTTATACGTAGAAAAATACGGTATTTGGATTCCAACAGGAAAGTGCGTTTGATCGGAAAGCATTTGCGTCGAAACATTTCCTCTTCTGGTTTTAAATGTGACGGGGAGTCGGAGACGCTGATGAATCTGCTGCCGTGACGAGTCGGCTCGTGTTTCTCTTCATGCAGATTAAAGTTACAACAACAGAATTTCAGCGGCATGCCCGTCACTGACATTTCTGCTCCAGTCAGGTGATAAATCTCCATGAGACGGGGGCGCCTTCCACTCACGCGTTTATTACAGCGTTGAAGCCTTTTCTGCTCCGTCAGTGTCAGGACGGCAGGCGACGTCTCGGAGAAACGTCTGAAGACGATCCGAGTTGCCGCGGCGCAGAGTTTCTCCGACGCAGGCCGCTTTGTTTGGCAGCTCTCTGAATTTTCGCCTCTGATTTAATGACAGAAAATGTCCTGCGGCTTAATGAGATTTTTTTGCCTCTCATCTTTTCTTCTTGCTGCGTTTGACTCACTTTCTCTGCTCCCTTTCTTCCCACGAAAATGTTCTATTTTTTTATTTCTCGTTGCCAGTGTTGATTCACTGTCTGCGTTCCCAGACACAAAATATAATTCTGACCAATAAAAGCTTAAAAACGCTCTTATCCATCCGAACCTGTCGGCTGCAGGACGCCTCATAGAAGTGACGGGTTGCATTTCTGCAGTTTATTATCGGGTATTCAGTTTTTATCTATATCCTTCAGCGTTAACGAGACGTTTGAAGAAGAATGCGAAAAGTTGCTGAGCATCTGTTCATTAAGGGCCAAACATGGAGCTGTCGTCGTGACAGCATGCGAGCGTTGTCTGAATCGTTTCTGAGTACTTCTGAGGAGAAAAGCAGCAGAATAATCACAACGCCGAAGCTTCTCCTTGGTTAACCTTGTCCTGTCTCTGCAACCGTTGTCGTCTTTAATCAAATCTAAAGTGTTCAGGGAAAGTCTTCTGAATGAGCTGTAAATCTTCTAAACCTGGAACATATGAAACTTATCAGTGATTTCAGGAGAAACTAAGGAATTGCTGTTAAAATGGATGCAGGTTGAGGTTCAACTTTGTCTCGCTGAATTATGGGAGCAGATGTTCTAAATCGGTTTACTTTTCTGGGTAGATGGTGCCTTTCCAGATGTGTGAGCTGCCCATGATCGAGGAACTAATGCACCCCCATATCATCAGAGAGGCTGGCTTTTTAACTGTGTGCTTTAAATGGACTGGACGGTCCCACTCCTCTTTAGTATGAAGGATTTTGCGCCTGTTGTTGACTAAATATGTTTCAAATTGTAATTCCTCGGACCTCAGAGTAGTTCTCCACTTTGCCTCAGTCCCTTTTTAAACGAGCCTTGGTCCGGAGAAGATGATGATTTTTAGATGTTCACATCTAGATTCTTCTTTGCCTGATAGTTTTAAGCAGCGTTTGTGAAAAACACATTAACTGTGTTTACTGTTTGATTTGTGGGGGTGTTGCGGAGTCCATGCAGTGATGTCCAGAACCACTGGTGTCGTAAGTTGAAGTGCTTCCTGGAGGGCCTCGCCATCTTACAGCTCTGGCTTTAAACCTCTCCATAGCACTGAAACTGCTCTGCTGAAGGTCTTTAATGACATTTACTTAACCACTGATACCGGTGATTCTGTGCTGCTTGTCTTGTTGGACCTCACAGCCGCCTTTGACACCATTGACCATGAGATCCTCATTGCTAGGTTGGGGCAGTGGGTGGGCATCTCAGGGTCAGCCCTCAATTGGTTCAGATCCTACCTTGCTGACAGATCCTTTTGTGTCTCCATCAAGGATTTTAGTTCTGCAGCGGCAGAAATGGGGGGTTCCGCAGGGGTCCATCCTGGGTCCCCTCTTATTTTCTTTATACCTGCTGCCGCTTGGTGCTATTTTCCAGAAACACAACATGCCCTTCCACTTCTACGCCGATGACTGTCAAATTTACTTCCCCCTAAGACATAATGGCACATGCTCTATTCAACCTCTGCTTGACTGCCTGGCTGGCATCAGGGACTGGATGGCTTTAAATTTCTTAAGTTTCAATGAAAAGACGTTTGAAGTCATCTTGTTCCCTCCCAACGACACGATCACAAACCACTGTATCGACCTCTCCACTCAAACCCTGCCAGAAAAACAAAGAGTCTGGGCATGATAATGGACCCTTCCCTGAAACTTAACAGTCACATAAACATGATTGTTAAATCATTTTTCTTCCAACTGAGGCGGCTGTCTAAACTGAAGCCCATATTGTCCAAAAAAAACCTGGAGACAGTAATACATGCATTCATTACATCTAGGCTTGATTACTGCAATTCGCTCCTGTTTGGTATCAGTCAGACCTCCATTGCACGACTACAACTGGTCCAGAATGCAGCAGCCCGATTTTTAACCAGTACAGGCAAAAGAGAGCACATTACACCAGTTTTGGCCTCACTGCACTGGCTACCGGTTCACCTTCGAATCCAGTTCAAAATACTCCTGTATGTCTACAAATCACTGAACAGTTTT
>NC_056515.1:37429662-37448810 GCF_014905685.2 Nematolebias whitei | reverse complement strand
ATCTCTCTGATCTGCTACAACCGTATGTCCCTCCACGCTCCCTGAGGTCAGCGGACCAGTTGCTCCTCACAGTTCCAGGAACTCGTCTTAAGCACAGAGGTGACAGGGCCTTCTCTGTAGCAGGACCAAAACTTTGGAATGAGTTACCTCTGCTTGTCAGACAGGCCCCCTCCCTCTCGGTTTTCAAGTCCCGTTTAAAAACATTACTATTCAGTAGCTTTCAACACCAGATGATCTGTGTTTTGAACCTGTACGCTCCACACTGGTTAGTCGTCATTATCTGCATCATTTTTATGTCTATATTCTGATTTACTTCATTTTGTATTTTGCTTTGTGTGTTACCTGTTGTTCTGTCTGTACAGCACTTTGGTTGGCCTTGTCGCTGTTTTAAGTGCTCTATAAATAAAATGGTATGGTAACAATTATCTATGAAGGGGACATGCATTAAAAAAAAAAAAAAATCATTTGGACACCCCCCTGCCAAATTTACCATGAAATAATAGTTCACACGGCGCTGTTTCTATTTCTTCGTGAACAAATCCATTGCACTTAATTAATAGAATACTCAAACCGCTAAAAGTCCACTCCGTGTTTTCCTGGTAACCTACTGTCAGGGGAATTTTGGTTAAGGTTTATGGATGTTTATCACTAATGTTAAATTATGCGTGAGAGTTCAGAGAGTTGTTTTTCCTCTGAGAAGAGCCTGCAGACACCTGACACCTCCGAGTCTGAAAGCTGGGAAGCCGAGGCCGTCGTGACCTCTAGTAGCTGATAAGTGTGTATACAAAACACTTCTTGCACACTGTCCAGCGCAGATCCTCGTGACCGGGCTCCAATGAAACATCTGTGTAAGCCTGTTGTGACCATCTGCTCTTGCAAGTAAAACTGGGTTTAAAAAAAATCTCCTGTCACCGTGTGTGGCTTCTTTTACGTAAGTAAGACAATGCGAGGATATTTCTATCCAACACCCACAACTCTCCTCGCGGCAGGCAGTGTTTCCCCGAGGTCTCTAAGCTTGGCAGAACATTCATCTCTGATGTTTGTTTGTTTGTTTGTTGGTCCGGCAGGAATAGGAGGGAGACACCTCTGTGTTGCATCCTAGCTTAGCACTACGTTAGTGCGGGCAGTTGTTTATTGGGGTGGGTTTAGTTAGCGCTACGTCTTGTCATTGCACGATCCGTACCGTCGGCTCATTTGCGCATGCGCTGAAAGAAATACTTTTGAATACGCTAGATTTAGGAAAATGTACTGGAAATAATTACTTTCAGCCCTAATTATAAAGGTGTGCAAAATTATATCCTGTAAGCTGATTTAATACAACACATGTATCCATTTTGATATTGATGAATACACCATAATTCTTAATATTAATTAAAATATCTCTTTCTATACATTTGTTAATTTTCCTAGACAATGTTATAATTCTGTTTTTTGAATAAGAATCGTCTTCATTTACTTCCAAAATTTTATAAATCAGTAGAAAAATGTGTCTTGGTTGATTAATTGGATTTTAACGCATTTATGCTGCCAATGCGCCGTCTGGTGGACCCATTACTGATAACAGAATACCTTTATTTTAATAATAGTAATCTTTTATGATATTTATTGTAGAAACCTATCCTCCTGGCATACTTTGCTATCCACATCTCCTGCTAAAGTTTTCTTTTCCAGGAAAAACTGCAGGTGATAAAAGTTGAAAGACCATCTGCAATGTCTAAAGCCCTCACAGACGTATTTCTTTTGGTGCATGCACAAATGAGCTGACGTTGCGCATCGTGCTTCCGGAACAGATCGTGTACTGACGAAGCCTGTTGCGATAAACAATAAATCAATTAATCGCATGATAAATGAAAATCATCGACCTCATTTTCATTTACCGGCTTTATCGTTTCTTCGTGTCTCTCTCTTTGTACTGAAGACACTGGATGATAAAAGGCTCAACTCCGCTGCTCTTCACTGACCCCTCACTTTCTCTTTTTTCTTTAAAATCTGTTTTCCATCCAAAATCACTTTTTCGGATCGTTAAAAGCAGCTAAGCTACATGCTAAGCTAACAGGCCGACCTCGGGAATAAACCTCCGTCTTGTCGAAGCTCCAAAATTCACGGTTGAAACCCGTGCCTTCGTGTGAAAAGTTGTTTCTCTCTGCAAAAAGATGAGAAATTGTTGACTGATTTTTTTTTTTAAACCTTTGTGTGAAAAATGCTATGCTAAAGAGCTCAAATCACAGAGCGTCCGCCATGTCACCACGTCAGCCCATGTCATGTCAAGGGCCTCTCTCCCATTTTTCTTAGAGACACGCTGCTCCATTCTTTGGTTCAAACTGTCTTATACTGCCATCAGATGGTCAAAAAAGGTACTACACCCCAAACAAACCATTTTATTTATTTATTTGACAATTAAATATTGTTAAATTTCAAACAATATTATCATTTATTGCAATAACTTCTGAGACAATTAATCGCCCAGCAAATTTGTTATTGTGACAGGCCTAGCAGTGACAGGTCTGTAGCATTTTACCGCATCTGTATTGCACACTGCTAGCTTAGCGTTACGATAGCGCTGGCAGTTGTTGATGCAGTGTTAGATGTTTAACATCCTATTAAAATACATCAGAATGCAGGAAATGGTATCTACTTTCTTCAAAAATTTCCCTAGACACCCCCCCAGTGTGTTGTCTCCCCTCCATGCTTCTGACGCCAATGTCCAGAACAGGACCTGTTTTTACTGCAGTGCTACTGGCCAGTGTTCACTCAGTCTTCTCCTACGAACACAGATTTCTCCAGATCCTTGGATACTCCGTCTTCTCAGTTTGTTGAAGATTTTTCAGATGCAGTTTTTTTGCAGACTGGTGACTCAGACTCTGCTTGTCTTTATTTCTAAGAGAGTCAACTTTTCTAAAATGCTTTTATTATACACATTCCTCTTTCGGACTATTCACTAATTGACCCAATTTGTTGCAAAATGTTCTTTTACTTTTATTATTCCTACTGCTTTCTTTTACCTGTCCCACCTTTTAGATGCGTTTCTGCCGTCAAAATGAAAATGTCCTCATTTTGACAAAAAATGGAAAAATGTCTTATGACGTTTGTTTTATTGTTTAGAAATCTGACATTTTATTTACAATTGCATTCTGCTTTTATTTACTTTTTCCACAACGTGTCCCACTTTTTTCTAAATTAAAGTTTGCGTAAAGCGCACAGGTGAGGGTCGATGAATTTTACGTTCCAGTGGACGATGATCAACAGCCGCTGATTGATTTTTTATTTTTTTTTGTCTTCCACGTATATTTTGTAGAAAATCTTGTATGCAGTTCTGTTCACAGAAGCATGGCGAGCGTGTGGACAAGCACAGCAGCTGTTGACAGCCTGTGTAATTGTTTTCTATCAGTTCAGACTTTAGCCCCGGCCGTAAAATGTAAAAGGCCATAAAAAGCCTGATAGTAAGGGACTGAAAACAGGGTTTGCACGGCTGCCGGGGCAACTGAGTGTTTCCTGCTTAATTATAGAATCATTAAAGAAGGCAAGGACTTCAACCTTTTGAATTATATTAATTAAAATTCATTTTTTCTCTTTAAACCTTAAAAATTCATTATTCATGCAATAAATGCTAATGTTTAAGATTTATTTGCAACTATGAGAATATGCCTTTTGTTATTATTTTTACTCCTTTTGATCTAAAAATGTAATCTATCAGGTTGGCTGACGGTGGTTGAATATTAGTTCTTTAGCTCATGTCACTTTTAAAATAATGTTGATTTATTGCATTGTTTCTGTTGAAAAAGAAAAGTATTGTTTCTGCTTGGCACATATTCATTCTGCTCAACTTGCTGCTGAATGGAGATCAGCTGCAACAAAAGAAATGTATGCAGCACAAACAGGGTTTGCATTATCTAGCTGTCAGACATCCAGTTTTTATGACACCACATTCATTACCAGTGCACTTTCTTGAAAAACCTCAAAACCTAAATTTTCGTAGAACACAGCTGCGGTTGGTCTACAGCTGACTCAGTTTATTGGTCGCTATTGTTTTACTCTGAAACAATTCCACAGCTGCTTGCATCAGAACTGCCATAATTAAAGCCGATGTGGATTAGTTAACCCTGTGGAAGGAAACAAAAACAATGAAGACTTCTAAATTCTTGTTTCTCGCACTCTGAAAATGCATTGAAGGCTTTAATTAGTTTGACTCTCTATTCAGTTGGTGGATACGTTTATAGGGATAAGGGTGACGTCGGTACAAGAAATTTTTTTATTTATACAAATATATATATTTTTTTAATTATACAAATAATTTTATGCTCATTCTTGTCCCTCGTGGAAAGAAAGGGGGTAATTGGAAATGAAGTGGATTTGTGCAAGAACATAAAATTTGAATGAGGCACTAACACCACCATCGCTATCTCCTCTGTGGTCCACACTGCTCTCACCAACCAGAAGGACTCCTACGTCCGTATGCTCTTTGTGGACTTCCCGTCTGCCTTCAACACCATGATCCCCCAAACCCTGATGGACAAACCATCCACACTAGGACTAAGCCCCTCCATTTGCAACTGGGTACTAGACTTCTTAACAAACAGACCACATTCATTGAGTATCCACAACTTCTTCCCATCCTCCACCATAACCCTCAACACTGGCGCCCCTCAGAGATGTGTGTTGAGCCCTCTCCTGTTTATTCTGCTCACGTATGACTGTGCACCTACATATCCAGGCTGTCGCATTGTAAAGTTTGCAGATGATACAGTGGTGGTGGGATGCATCACAAACAATGAGTCCAGCTACAGACAGGAGGTGGAACACCTGGAGAGCTGGTGCAAAGAGAGTAACCTTCACATCAATGTGGTGAAGACAAAAAGGATGGTTTTGGAATTCAGACGGAACAAACACACCTACCCCCGAACATAGGAGGGTCTGCGGTGGAAGTGGTCTCCAGCTAAAAGTACACCTGATTGACAACCTCAGCTGGAGCAACAACACCACCAGCCTGATGAAGAAAGCTCATCAGAGACTCTACTTCTTCAGGCGTCTGAGACGAGCTGGACTGGGAAGCTCAGTCCTCATCTCCTTCTACAGGTGTGCAGTGGAGAGCATCCTGTGCTCCAGCATCAACGTGTGGCATGGAGGCTGCACAGCTGCAGAAAGAAAAGCTTTGCAGAGAGTGGTGAAGGCTGCACAGAAGATGTTTGAGTCGATCTCCCCACCATCACAGACATTTACACCTCCAGATACAGGAAGAGAGCCACCTGCATCATGAAGGACCACACTCACCCAGCACACACACTTTTTGCCTCGCTCCCCTCAGGAAGGAGGTTGAGGAGCATTAAGTGTAAAACCACTAGACTGAGGAACGGCTTCTACCCTGAGGCTGTTTGACTCATGCATCTCTAACCAAAATAATCCCTGTGTTCATTTGTGCTCATCTGCTCACACAGACTCATGTTCGTGCTGCTGTTCGGCGTATTGTTTTTTTTACTACTAGTGCTTAGTGTATTTTTATTAATGTTTTTCTTGGTACATATCTTAGATCTTATTACGGTTTTTCTTTTACATTTTATACTTTTGTTGGATGTAACTGGGACCCTGTGTACACAATTTCGTTCCACCACATGTACCGCATGTGGTGCGAATGACAAAGAACCTTGAATCCTTGAACTTCCATTTTGGTGTGTGGCTGCATCATAAGTAAGGTTCCTTTTCAAATACTGGGTTGCCAAATCAAAATCCAACATGGCCACCACCATCTTGTAAAATGTGTAAAATAGCCACCCCATCATTTGAGGAAACTTCTTTTTAGTTTTTATATTGCTTAAAAGTATAGTTTACTCAAATGATTTGGCCACCACTGGCCACCCCCTGGCTCCGCCGTTGTGCCTGGTGGTGATAAAATTGCTCCCTGCACTCAGATATAGATAGATAGATATCTATATATAGATATAGATGGATATAAAACTAACGAACAACAACGCTTAAATGATCTCGACTCCAAGCTGACCTGCTACGGTTCATCTGTTGGTGCATTTTAACATAAACATTTCTCCGTCTTCGTAAAGTAGTCCCATCCTCTCAGCCGGGCTCCGTCCTTGACCGTTGGGGCCGTATCTCCTCTCTGATGCGCCTTTAAATAAAACACTTAGACGCCGGCCTGAGTGCGACTCCCAGGATTTATTTGACATTTATGACATTTTTCTTCCAGAAAAAGAAACGGAGGCCACGTGTTCTGGCTGCGAGGGCGGCTCTGCCCATTTGTGTAATGGCACGGGACGAATTCCAGCTATTAGGAAAGTGTATAAAAACGTGAATGCTCCTTTTCTCCCCTTCCTGTAAAATTATGACAGAAGTGACAGCTCGGTTAGTCTTTTTAGCTGCTGCGTCTGTTGCAGATGGCTGTTGGCTTGTGTGCAGACAGGGAGGTAAAGCGAATGTGACAATCGTGTCTTCTTTGCCAACAGACTGAACATGCTGCAGGTTGCATGAGTGACAGAGATGGGAGCAGCAAGATCATATTGGCACACTTTTGCTGCGTTGGTGGTTTTTGCCCACTTTTGTAAGTATCTATTGTTTCACATGAAACCTATTTTACAAGCGACTAATTCCAGCTAAGATATTTACAGTGTTGCAAATATAACGAGAAAAATTACATTTTCGCAGAATATTTTGTTTCAATGCAAAGCACGAAATAGCGTTGCTGAAATTTGTTGAAAGATTCTTTAAGTAAATTGTTAGTTTGAACAAGCAGAACAGAAGCTGAAGGATAAAAATCACCAAAAAAAGTAGCTCAAATTTTCTGAAGTGATTAAATGAGAAAAACTATAGTTTAAAATGGCAAAAATGGATTCTAAAGCTAAAATATTAGCAAAATTGTGGCTAAAATTGGCAAAATTGTTGCTAAATTAAAAAAAAAATCATAGCTAAAACATTCTGCAGAACTGTAGTTAAAAGCTACTTTCAGGTAAAATGGTAAATAAAAGCTAAAATGATCAAATCCGTAACTAAAATTAAGCAAAATAGATGCTTATATTGTCTAAATTTTAGCTAAATGTCATAGATGCTAAAGCTAAAATCAGCAAAACAGTATTTAAAAGTAGTAAACGAGCTAAAAGTTAGCAGAACAGTAGCCAAAATCTATAATTAGCTGAACAGTAACTAAAAGTAATTAAACGAACGTTTGTGGCTAAAAATTAAAAGTATCAGAACAAGAATGGTAGTTTAGGGCGGCTAACGGTAAGGTCAAATGGTAGGTTAGGGTAGCCAGGTGCCTGAACCAGATGGTTTGGGCACCTGGACAATATTTTCTAAGAGGGGAGGTGTGGATTTTAAATTGAATTATTTTGAAAAGCCTAAAAGTTATAGACCAAAAGTCAGAGCAGACATTTGCTGAACGTTTCGAAGAGTCAATGAGACGATTAACTAAAGCTAATCTGTGGATAAACTTCACAGGGATCGTTAAAGGTGAAAGGTCAGAGGTCGGTGGAAAGGTTGGAGGCTCGGTGGAACTGGACTGTCGGTTTCCTCCATCAGAACCAGCCGTTGTGTCTTCTGCCTCCCCGCATGTGGTCGAATGGATACGACAAGGACTCGACGTTCCTGTCCTGATTAAGTTTGGGTCGTATGCACCACGAGTCCATCCAAGTTACGAGGGTGAGTATCCGTCACCTGCAGAGACCATCGATGTGCGTTCCTGGCGTTTAAACTGATGGTTCACATTTAAGAAGTGCAGTTTTCGGGAAGGATAACGAACAATAATTGATTTTAATTAATTAATAATGCTATTTAAGCTAAAACACTCTTCACGTGCGCTACTGCTACTGAAACAAAGCACCCTTGAATCGTCAAATAACTTTCAGTGGCGTTTCAACAAAGAAACACTTGTTGCAGTCATAGATTCCTGAAGTTCAACAATTTAACTAGATTTTAAATATTTTGAGACCTTGATAATTTTTTTTTGATTGTCCTCGAATTGGAGAAACAAGTTTAAGCTTGATCAAGTTGACCCGCTAACGGCTAATCTTAGTTAAGCAACACCATTGTGGATCGCTGCAGTCTTAAAACAGTTCTGATCATTCATAGTGGCTTATGCAAACACCATTTTATAAACCGTTATATTGTTGTTGCACTGTAACGTAAAAAAAAAAAAAAAACCTGCTTATTTGCAAATGGAAGCAGCAGCTAGTAGTGATTAGCACGTCTGACGCGGCCTGGGGCAATTCCTGCAGGAATAAAATTTCTTTTAGAACATGTGAAATTGACGTCAGTTTATAAAATATGGTATGCTTGAGAAGTTTTTGAGATTGTAGTTTTAAAACGGCAGCAATTATCTTTGGCTTTGGCTCTGCTCAAACTAGCCTTTAGCCAGTTTTATCTGAAATAAACTCCATTTGTCCACAACATGAGACAATCCAGAGAAACGTTCACAAACAATGTTTAAAACGTTTCTACAGAACCTCACTTCATCGGAACCCTTTCTTAAATGCCAAATAATTTTTTTTGTTTGTTTGTTTGTTGCAACCTTCTTTGTCCAGCATGTAAATGGTACTTTACATTACGGCAAACATTTTATTAGCTAGTTGAAGGAGTAGATCAGTATGGAAGCCCATTTCCGCCATGGAAGAAAAAATTAAAGCCCAACAGGAAGCCATAATTTTGACTTTTCAAGTCATAATTACGAGAATAAAAGTCATAATTACGAGAATAAAAGTCGTAATTATGAGAATAAAAGTCATAATTACGAGAATAAAAGTCATAATTACGAGAATAAAAGTAATAATTATGAGAATAAAAGTCATAATTATGAGAATAAAAGCCATAATTATGAGAATAAAAGTCATAATTATGAGAATAAAAGCCATAATTATGAGAATAAAAGCCATAATTTCGACTTTTAAAGTCATAATTATGAGTTTTAAAGTCATAATTATGAGTTTTAGTCATAATTACAAGAATAAGTCATAATTTTGACTTTTAAAGTCGAAATTATGACTTTTATTCTCGTAATTATGACGTTAAAACTCAATAGTGACTTCCTGTTGGCCTTTTATTTCATAGCGGAAATGGGCTTCAATATTAAATGCTATATAAAGTGCCGATGACAAGCTGTATATATTACATACCTTTTTGTTTTTTCATTCATTCAACCTTTATTTAGACGGGTAAATACCATTGAGCCTCGAGGACTCATTTACAAAAGAGACCTGATTTTAAAAGTTTAAAAAGATTGATGTATGAAGGCAGAGGGACATACATTGAATGAATGAATCCATGTGCTATGCCACAGATATATAAACACTTTTATATGAGATGATATCGATGTGCTATGCAGGAAAACTACCGGTGTTTGACAGGAAGTTGCATCCCTGTCGAGTCATGGTGTCCGGCAAGGGACAAACTTAAAAATTAAATTAGAAAAGTCGAAATTATGACTTTAAAACTCGAAATTATGACTTTAAAACTCAAAATTATGACTTGAAAACTCAAAATTATGACGTTTATTCTTATAATTATGACTTTAAAACTCAAAATTATGACTTCCTTTTGGGCTTTAATTTTTTTCTTTCATGATGGAAATGGGCTTCCATAAGATCAACCACTGCCTGCCTCTTACACAATAATCTCATCGGTTAGTTCTCGAGTATGTGTTTGGGATGTTTTAGCACCAAATTTAGAAAATTTTATGATTTATGACCATTTTCATGTTTAAGATGGTAGCCATTTTCAACTTCTTTAAAATCTGTCCAGATATTTTGCTGAAAGACTGACAAAAATGCAAACAGAACCAAAACAAACTGTCTGAAGATGGTTTGCAACTGCAAATGTGCGATTTTTACAGCCATCAGTTAGATCTGTCAGCTGCTAGGCTTTATGCAAAACTCACTGACGCATTAAAAAAAACACTTGTCATGAGGAGAATGTGCCTTTTTTGTGATGTTTGCACTGAGCGCAATGTTTGGAATGTAAATATTGATGTCTGAATGTTTGAAAAAGTGCACTTCAGTAACGGGGAGTTAAGTGAATCCTCGTTTTTTTTATCACGTCTGTCAAAGAGAGAAATATTTTAGGCCCAGTGCTGCTACTTGTAGTCGCTATTTTTTCCTCTGGTAGAATAAAAACCCACAATCTGGTTGTCTGAGTTGGTTCTGTGCCACACCTCGGTGGCCTCTCGAAGCAGCTCCTTTACAACGAGCTGAACCTCTCACGTTGCATCGTCGTCATCTATTGTGCCGGCTCTGCTCACAGCACAGAGAACAAAGCCAAAAAAATGATCCTCAGTGGACGAAGACTACCTTTGTGTGGCTTCTGTTACCCTTTAAAGTTTTAAACAATGGAACAAATGTGGACAAAAAGACAGCATGACTGGGTGGCTCAGAGGTTTCTGTTTTGTTGTAATACTCCCCCCCCCCCCCCCATTGAGATGCATAAAGAGGGTTTTTCAAGTTGTTTGAATTTCTGCTGGAGCACCGTGTTTTGATTAAACCGCACGTTTGACAGCAAGTGTCATGAAATGAGATGATTTTGTGCAGTTGAGCACTCAGGTGGGAGTCAGCAGGTGGCTAAGTGTTTAACCTTCATTTAGTTTTACCAACATGAAAAGTTGAGAGGTAGGCAGCAGCAATCAACATCTGAATGCTTAATTACGGCTGAGGCAACTTCCTAAATTTTCTTCAAAACGCGTTCTGCATACGGTTGCGTCAGTCGTTGCACGCTGTGCAGCCGAACGCTGTTCAGACCCACTCGAACTGATTTTTATTCCAGTGGAGTTTCCAGAGGTATCTGACGAGGCTTACTTACATTTGGGACGTGGGTTTAAAGAAATGCAAACCACAACATCACTGTCATGATTTAATGGATATTGAAATGTTTTGGGAACCACAAACCTGCAAAAAAGAACTTGTCGTAATGGAACTGATCAGCTATGTTTAAAAAAAAAAATGTTCATATGCCAGTTTGACAAAAAATAGTTACGACTTGGGGTGTGCGCTTCGGTCCCCATACAAGCGGTGTGAAAGTTTGGTTCGTATTGCCGGTAGTAAGTCGGACCCCTTCAGGGTGGCAGTTGGACTCGGCCAGTGCTGCCCATTGTCACAGATTCTGTTCATAACTTTTATGAACAGAATTTCTTGGTGCAGCCTGGGGGCGGAGGGAGTCCAGTTCAGTGGTTTCAGGGTTCCATCTCTGCTCTTTGCAGATGATGTGGTCCTGTTGGTGTCATCGTGCCGTGATCGCCAGCTCTCACTTGGAGCAGTTCGCAGCCGAGTGCGAACCGGCTGGGATGAGAATCGACACCTCCAAATCTGAGGCCATGGTCCTCAGTCAGAAAAGGGGGGATTTCTCTCTACAGGTCGAGGGTGAGGTTCTGTTTCAAGTGGAAGAGTTCAAGTATCAGGGTTTTGTTCATGAGTGAGGGAAGAATGGAGCATGAGATTGACAGATGGATTGGTGCAGCATCTGCCATATTTCGGACTCTGTGCCGGTCCATTGTGGTGAGGACCTATGGTCACGAACTCTGGGTAGTGACTGAAAGAATGAGATCATGGATACAGGTGGTTGAAACGTGTTTCCTCCAAAGAGCAGCTGGAATCGCCCTTAGAGACAGGGTGAGAAGTTCAGTTATCAGGAGAGACTCGGAGTAAAACTGCTGCTCCTCCACATCGAGAGGAGCCAGTTGAGGTGGTTCAGATCAACCTCATCCTCACTTAAACAATAAGGATGCGTCCTGGGCACCTTGCCAGGGAGGTGCTTTGAGCATGTCCGACTGGGAGGAGACCCCGGGGAAGATCCAAACACAATGGAAAGACTATTTCTCTCAGCTGGCCTGGGAACATCTTGGAGTCCTCCCAGAAGAGCTGGAAGAGGCGGCTGTGGAAAGAGATGTCTGGACCTCCCTGGTCAGGCTGCTGCCCCCACGACATGACTTCAGACAATTGGAAGATAATGGATGGATACATAGTTAAATATCATGGAAGGAAAACATGGAGGTATAGTTGATAAATACTAAGACTTTTTTTTTTTTTTTTTTTTAACCAATCTGCTGTTTTCACTTTCATGCCAGTTTATTTGGTAACACTTTAGTCCATCTGCTTATTAGTCCACGTTTTGTGTTTTATCTAAAAGATTAACTCATCACAAGTTAATGTACAGTAGTCCCTTGTTTATTGCGGGGGATCTGTACCCTGAAGCCCGCGATAAGTGAAACACTACGAAGTAGGAATAGTAGTATAAGTAGTAAGTAGTTTATGTATATATTCTGCTTTCAGCCAGACACCTGCAAACGTTCTTGGCCACGCCCACTTCCCCGCTCTGCATGGTGATCAGCTGCAGCAGGAAGCTTAAGCTTATCCTGCAGCATGGGTTGCACAAATGTGCAGCAGGTGATAAATAATTCAAAATAATTTATTTTAAATAATCTTATTTCAAAAAACCCAGATAGAGCGAGTCCACAAAAAATGAACCGTGAAGTAGCGAGGTACTACTGTATTCAGTGGTAAACGTTCTAATGAGCATGTGGCTAATTACAGGAAAAGTTTGCTAGCAGCCTGTTAGAATGCTCCTCAAAGTTTTCAGCTGCGTAGACAAAAGTGACAAACTTTTAACCCAAACTAGCACAGGATGCAGTATATAAACATTACTAATAGGCCAACTAAATGACTGTTTCCATCACTTGTGGTGAAAATCGTCTATTGGCAATTTTCTTTTTTTTTGCATTTCAGTTGATTTCTGGAAGTTTTCAAGTTCACAAACGTTGTTTTCTAACCCACTTCATGTGAAGGGAGTGTAGCATGGCTGAACAGTGGTTAGAGCTGCCGCCTCTCAATGAAAAGGTCACTAGATCAAATCCCGGCCAGGGACCTTTCTGGGTGGAATTTGCATGTTCTCTTTGTGCATGTGTGGGTTTTCTCCAGGTTCTCCAGTTTCCTCCCACAGACCAAAAACATGCATATTAGGCTGATTTGTAACTCTAAATTGTCCCTAGGTGTGGGTGAGAGAGTGAATGGTTGTTTGTTTCATTTGTCTCCGTCCCTGTGATGGACTGGAGGGTGTCCCCCACCTCTCGCACAGCGACTGCTGGATATGGACACTAGTGACCCCCGCGACCTGGAATGAATGAATGGATGGATGGATGGATGGATGGATGGATGTCTGAAGGGAAGTTCATTTGAGTTTTAAACGCCCATTTAAGGTGGACATATGATCATCCATAAGTAAACTTTCTTTTTTCTGCCCATAACTTCTGATCCGCTCAAGATAATTTAAAGAAACTTCACACACACATGCATCATCACAACACGGAGTGCCACGTACACTTCACTCTAGCACTCAAAGTCAAAAGTTATAGAAGGTCTGTGCTTGTCTGGGCCATTGCTCTAGCTTTCTGTGTTGCTGTATAATGGTTTGTTGATGAGCGTATGATGTCTTCATATGTGGCACTTGGTTCTGACTTAGTGTTCCAGCTCAGAAAGTCTACGGTTCCTCATCAGTCCTGACCACAAAATCCAATTTGACTACTTTGCACATAAAAGGGGTAAAACCACAGGAATGACCTGTTTATGTACACTTGTCTCATTAAATTAATCACATGCATGGTACTACCTCTATGAGTCTAGACTTATTCAAATGGCGGCCCGGGGGCCAAATCAGACCCACGGGTGAGCTCAGTTCAGCTCACCAATGTGTTCATTTTTAATGAAACAAAATTTTAAACCATCAAACAAACTTACTTAATGACAATAACTGCTGGATGTCCGGCCCCTGAACTCTTAACTGTGTCCCCCTGAGTAATTTAGTTGAATAGCCCTAGTCTAGACGATGTAAAGAAAATATTATCCTCCTCGTTTAGTAATGGTGGTCTGAGCACAACAGATCACAAATCCCTTGGTTTCAAACTTGCATCGGAACTGTAGTTAAGTTGGGTTTGTTTTATTCAAACCAGTTACATATTTTGAAGTAAATCAAACGCAACAAAAACGTAAAAATGAGATTTGTTGAATTTGTTTGCTCGGCTTCATGAAGTAAAGAAAATTAACCAATTAAACGATCCAAACTGCTCCTTTATAGACCCTTCATACTCTAAAATGACTGACTGTATCTCCATTTTTCTCCCCTATAAATTCTTTGAACTGAATAAAACCAGCAAAACGTTCCCAAAAAGAAATGATCGAAAGGTGGTTTAAAGATCGACATTCCCAAAATGGTCAATTTAGCAAATAGTACTCATTTTTCAAGTAACTGTGTGTATTTATTTACTTGAGTATAAATTCTTGATTTCTAACCTTTAAGGTTTTTACATAGAAATGTGCTACTTAAATATAGACTGTTTCCAGCCTGAGCTCTCTAGTCTATATTTGCACAGTGTTACAACATGCTCTGCATCAGATTTATGGCCTGTGCTCACAAACACTAATGAGCAGTAAGCTCTTCATTTAGATGTTTGCCAAAGGATCAGAACCTGCTTTTAATTGAGACTAAGCCTTTTCTCCAGAGCGGGATGCCACTCCCTTACCCAACCTGTGGAGGACATGTGATATTGACATTTACATAGCAATAAAGTCTGAACGAACCCTGGTTGATGAATTATTTTAAGTGCAAGAAGGGCAGACCTTAATTCCAGCCCAGACCCATAAAAGACTAGCTCTGTTGCTGATTCAGAAGACTTTCCTGCATACATTGGTGTCACACCTCATTAAGCCTGATGTTCATTTCTAAGGAAGCAGGGCAATAAACTGGTAGCTGAAATTTGCCTACACTTAAGTCGTGGAAAAAAAAAAATCACTCTTTACTCTTTAAGGCTCAAAAATACTTGCCTTCAAAAAGACGTTTGCTAATCAGCAGCCTCTCTGGTGACAAACAGAAAGCTGTTCTCTGCTGATACAAAAGTTTGAAAAAGGATGCTTTGTCCCTTCTGATGTTGAGCTTGGGCTTTCTCACAGGAACTGGTTAGTAACAGGTGCAGCATGAGAAACTAACTCTTTAGAGCTGGGATGGGTGGTGTGTATTTCACCCCCTCAGGCATGTTCTCAGGTGTCCAAGTAGTTTGGCTTCAGGACCCAGACTCCAACTGTTGTTTAGCTGCTGTGAATCTAATGCCGGAGATCCAAGCGATGCACTCAGGCTTTTGTTCCAGTGTTCGTCCCTGAGCCCCACCCTACATGTGTAGCTTGTTGTTTGTAGAGTACGAGTTGTGGAGTAGTTTCTTACTTCTAGTAAACAGCAGTCAGTGTCAATAAGGGAGACATTCTCATGGGGTAGGCAAGCTAACGGCTACTCAGAACAGCACCTATTCCAGAGCAAGATGACTCAAATTCAAATTTGTTTCTAGAAAACCCAACATGCACTACTTGGGGTATTTTCTTACAACCTGCTATTGTATGAGTGTACACACTGTGACTGCTGATATATCTGGCCACCTAATCAGTCGTTTCTAGGAGCTCTTCCATTTCTGGAATCATGTTTTGGCTAATCTGGCTAATATACTGATAAACCGTCTGTTTTATCATCTGTCATGGCTGTTTTTGGGATTGGACCAAGGAAACCGTGATTACACAGCCAATCATTAGCAAGATACATTTAGCAGCTTTAGTACTTAATTAAGTGGAAATACTCTCCATCCTACCATGTTGTGATAACTTGAAAAATAAATGACTTACATTTTGGTGTGTGGCTGCTTGTAAGCGTAAGAAAGGTCACTATCGAAAATCGGAGTGCTTCTTCAAAATCCAAGATGGCCACGTCAACTGGCCACCCATATCTTTCTTTCTGCACTCTCTTGTGCAAGGCGGATGCCTCTTCTTCATCTCCTGTTCTCCTGTTTTTTTCTGCTCTGTGTATCAGAGCTCCTGTTACACATTTTCTGAAACTAAAACTAGTGTATGGATCTGGTCAGCTGGACTTTCAATGCAATCGACAAAATATTTTCAACAAAATGACATGGTCCTGGAGTTCCCTCATGCCCCCGCTGAGACTCATGCTACAGGATACGTCATGGATTGGGAGCTGATGTGTCTTTCCATTCTGTCTCAGGAGAACGCTGAAGACCTACATAATTGGATTTATGATAGCAGGGTTTCTGCTCTCTGGCATCAGTGGATTACTGTTATCGGCTGTTAAGGAAGACGGTGGCAGCTGTTTTGGCAATGGCAAAACTGCCAAGTCTGTGTGAAGATTTGGTTCATGCTTCGAGTACTCAAAATCAGCTGATTTATGAGATAAACCATAAGATGAAAGTGATTTTGTGAGAATCACAGGCCACTTGCAGCTTCTGGGACTCACCAGCATGTTGAAGACGACCTTGGAGGAGCCTCGTAGGCGCAGACCAGTGGAATGCCCCAAAATTCTGGCCATTTTGGATCTTGAAAGTACCAGCAAGACTCGAGGCTGACGAGAAAAAAAAAAAACAGTCTGCCTGAAAAAATAAACAATTGTGGCTTATCTGACTCCCCCGGCTGGCTTTGAATACAGGCTGACTTATCAAATTTCTCCTGGGCTATGTGTAAACTAAGGAAAACCTTTGTCAATTGCAAACCCCCCACCCTTCGAGAACTTCTGTGAAGGCTTATCAGAACTGTACTGGCTGACCAACATCTTATCAGGACTATGGTCTATCTGGAAGTGCTTCATAGACAAATCTCACCGCCTTGCCGTCAAATGCATATGTAATGTCTTTATAAATGTGCTTGCTGGCAGAGTTTTCTGATGTCTTAAATTGTGTCCTGATGGGACAAGGTGTGAATATATCTTTTTTGGTAATGCCACTATCATATCCTCGTGTTTTTTTCCCCCTTTTCTATCTAAAAATGTATTCTGAAAAAGGATAAGAGGCTGTGCTCCAGTAGCAGCAGCAACATGCACTCTGCCCATCTTTCGGACGACTGTACATACATTATCTCACTGCATTTCGGTACAATGATAATAAAGCTTATTCTGATATCTTTTGACAAACAATGCTTTGTAATTCATATTGCTTAAGTATAGTTTCCTCTGATTTTGCTAGACAATCGGCTGTTCCCTGGCTCCACCATTACTCCTGGTCGAGGATAAAATAGCTCCCTCAACATCCACTCTCCAGGATCCGTCACTCTAAGCTACCTCAGACAAACACAAAGACAATAACGAACCAAAAATGTCTCTTATACGCAGTGTAACTCTTACTTGAGTATCTTGCACCAAAAACATTAAGGTTTACTTACATTCCCTGTTAATTCCAGTCCAGAAAAACACTCATCTCAAAAACTACAATCTTTCACTATTCAAATTCCTCAGTGATTGGGGACATTGACGTACCGCTTGTTGGTGTAGCAACACAAGGAAATACAACATATCTGTATCACGCAACAGTAACAAACAGGAAATACCCATTTTATCAGTGTATTGTATTTGACAAGAACAGTGTACATTAATTAGCCATACTGTAAATGGACCAGTTTGCCAAATGGCTAGTTTTCATCTCTAGTCGTGGGCAGGTGTTACTGTTGTGAAAAACAAAAGGACTCGGACATTGCCAGCCGAAGAGAGTTTATTTGGACAAATCTAGTGTAAATGGTTCAGACAGCCTTGCATTGTGGACTACTCCCTAAGAGAGTTGCAACTTTCATACTTGTACTTGTTTTCTGTAAGGCAGCAGTAGAAAAAAACCCCATCACATTCTCAGACATCGTCTTCACAGATCAACAGAATATCAGAACGGTGGTAGGCATTCTTTGTCAAAGTGAATTTTTCTACAACATTGTGACATAAATGAAACCTATTGATTGTTCTAATTAACAGGTTTTGGTTTAATTAACAATTTTCAGTGACTATATTATACGTCAACCTAAAAGCTACGTCAAGGTTATGTGAAAATGGCCATTTGGGGAAACAATTTTGCACATCTATAAAGTACAATTTTGTACACGAATGAAACATTGGCATGTTTAATGAAAATTGCATTCAATGAAATAATACATATCAATTTCCGAAATACATCTTGATCTTTTAGTGTTTGGACTTTATGGTGGGTAGATTACAGAGCTACTGCAACACCATGTTCAACCACAATAGCTGTTTAAGTTATTAAAATATGATTTATTGTCATTGACTTGCTGTGGCAGCAATCTTAAATTGTATTGTCTCGAACTCTTTGGTTTAAGGTCTACAACTAAAGGTTAATTTTGTGGAGTTTCGCAAACTGAAAACTGGACTTTGTTGTTTTCAACCAGTTTGACACAACTGTCAACAAGGAAGAGGGCTGGCAATGGAGGAGGTGGCGTGCCAAAGAGACCATCTTATCACCAACATAACTGGTTTGTTCCACTTTGGAGTAAGCTGTTGGGGGAAGAATCAGTTTTGTTGTGCATTTTCTTGACTGATGAAGCCTTCTGGATCGAAGGTGAAACGCTTCAGCACAAAAACAAACTGTCCAGATGACCTGACTGAAAAATGTTGGATTGTATACCTGGATTATTGAGCATGGACTTTGTTGTCACAACCACTGTATTTGCTCTTTTTTTAAAAACTGAAGACATCTTTGGTCGTGTTTGTAGCTTCACAAAGATTTGTTCTGTTGACTTCAAAATGAGGTTGTTGAGCACTAACAGAGGTTTAAAAGTATTTGTTGTTGTCAAGCAGCAGATAAAAGGATTAGTGTCTGCTCTGTGAACAGGAAAAATAGTCCCTTAGCTGCTGTGCATCAACGGCGAATGCAGCTGTATAAATGTTACCGTTTTGTGTGTGTGTGTGCAGGAAAAACACGCAGATCAAACCGTTAATGTGCTTCCTTTCCCACGTGGACAAACATGAGCGTCTGCAGTGGGATTACTCATGTTCGAGGCCTCTGATACAGATAGAGCCGTTAAAGTCAAAATTTAAACCATAACATTACAGCTCAATAAACCCAAAAGGAGGGAGGAGTGAAACCGGATCTTTTTCTTTCTCTGACCGAAACCTAAATACCCCTCCCCGGCTTGCCAAGAGCTGACGACATCGCTTAGAGATGATTTGGGCGGCTGCCCATGAATAACACATTTTCAGCGATGTAAATGACTGTTGCACAAAATGGTATTAAATTAAAATTAATAATACTGAAGCCCTCGTCAAACAAAACAAGACACTTTGCGGATGATTTCCCTAAAGGCTTTCTTTATATATATATATATATATATATATATATATATATATATATATAT
>NC_056515.1:37402386-37429562 GCF_014905685.2 Nematolebias whitei | reverse complement strand
TATATATATATATATATATTAGTTTGAGAACTCCATCTCTGAAATGTTTCACATTTTGGATGAAAGAAAATCAATATCTCTGGTGCATCTTTCACTCTCAGCATAAAGGAGACCGCTCAAAAACTGTCTTGTATAGATAATTTTTGTCAGCACAGTTTTGGCTCGTTACTCAGAACCCGACCTCAGAGCAGTTGTTTTAAACTCCTGAAACATTTATAGGTTAACACTTCCAGTGTTGAACTCAAAACAAACATTAAAACGTAAATGCAAAATTAATTATCTGCAAAAATAAACTTTAACTGTGAATTTAAACAAAATCAAAAAGTCAGTTCAATCATAATACAGTCTAGTTTTACTTCTTTTTAGTGAACTTGTCAATTATTTAAAATCCCATAAAGAGGTCAAAGTGGACAGCTTCAGGTCTTTTTGCAAGGTTACAGGAGCAGAGTAAGAAAAGTCCTTTTTATTGAGCTTGGTCTGCATTGAGGGGATGTTGCAGGTAATTAAGGCCTGAGAGCGCACACCGTAACTGCACTGACGACGTGACAACTAGGAGGGAATATAAGAAGCTAGCAGACCAAAGAGTGATTTATAGATGAAAATGTACCAGTGTGAGAGCCTACTTGAAGTTAATAATGACCACCTGACCATTGAATACAAGATGCAGTATGGTAGTTACAGCCAGTTATGAATCTTAGCGCACCATGGTAGACAACATCTGCAAGGAGCTGGCAGGAGCATTCATATAGATAATGTCACCACGGCCGGTAGGAAAAGTAGCAGCTTCAAGGCATTTCCTGGCATTCAGAGCTAAGCTAGATCTATTTCTGAAAAACGAAACCCAGTTATAATTTCAACATCTTTATAAAGTTTTTGACATGTGGCTTAAAAGAGAGAGGTGCGTCAACCAAAATTCCCAAGTATTTATAAGAATCCACAAACGCAATAGGAACACCATGCTTGGAGGAACAACTGTTGGCACCAACTTCCTGTTTGAAAATAACATCCCTTTGGTTTTATGAACATTTAGCACCAGTTTGAAATGGATGAAATCTGACTGGATGATGTCAAATGCAGACTGTAGAAGCTGCAAATCCCTAGCAACTGATTTAGCTCGACAAACGATTGTATCGTCGGCATAGAGATGCAAGAAGGCATCAGGAACGTTCTGACTTGCATTACTTATCTAAATTGTAATGAGTCCTAAGACTGAGCCTTGTGGTACACCATTATTGACGGTTAAATAGCTTGAAAAAGTACCACTTTTGTTGAACACATTGCTTTCAGCCTGAAAATAAAGTGCTAAAATAACGAAGTGCTACCTAAGGAAAAGCACGCTCTTCCTGACAGTGCCATGTTGTGATGCATTTTATTCCATCATTTTTTAGAAATTCATATTGAATCACAACAACAAACAAACAAACAAACAAAAAATAATAATGATTCTTCAGCACTTACCTATTGAAAACTTAAATAATCTTTTAACATCTTTAGCTCAACAACTCGCTTGAATGAAGAAAACTCCCCATTTGTGATGAAAGCCACTGTCTTTATGAAAAGTAACTTATTTAAAAAATAAAGTTAAACTGTAATTTAAACCCAAACAATTTTGTCCCCAAACTTAACCCCTCTCTTTTGTGAGTAAATCTCATTTCTTCACGGTGTTGAACAGTTTTGTGTTTCTGTGTCACCTGAGAGCATTAAGGAATGAAGCCTTTAGGGGTTTTAGTCCAAAGCGGGTTGACGGATGCTTCATTCAGGTGTGTGTTCAAGTTGAGAGCTTTGTTTAGCTTGCACTAGTGAGAAACCTAAAAATAATCTTTAATCTGTGTTGCAGCAGATTTATTTTTGACATGTTGGCCTTAGATGGGGCTTACAGCAACAGGTGTAACAACCAAAAATGTTCACGTTAAATTTGAATGCCATCTTACACAAAATTATAGTTTGTTTTGGTATTTATAATAGTTTTGTGAAGTTTGTGATTTAATTGACGTATAAGTGTGTGACCTACACGAAGGACTTAATCCAGATGTTAAAAGATGGTTCAGATTGGTGGGTGGAGTTTAATCGGACTGCAGGACTGTTAAACTGATGGTTTTAATCGGACTGCTAAGTCTTTTTGTGAGTTAGTTCGCTGTGACGCTCTCTGAGGAAGACTGACCAATCAAACCAGACTGTTTTTTGGAGTAGAGTAAAACCTCTGATTTCAGTTTTTACAGGGAATCTGTAAATAAACTACCGTATTTTCCACCGTACACGTTGCTTCGCCGTATAAGTTGCTTCGCCGTATAAGTTGCTTCGCCGTATAAGTCGCTTCTCCGTATAAGTCGTTTCGCCATATAAGTCGCATCTGTTATGATTTAGCGACAACTCGGAAATGTGGCCGGTGTTGTAGCAAAAATCGATTGGCTGCTAAATGGCAGCCACAGGAGCATGCACGGGAGGACTTTAACAAGAATTTAACAAGATTAACACTTAAAGCAATTATTTGTTTGCTCAAAATGATAGAAATATTGTCTCAGTTAAATTTTTCCTCAATAAATGCAGTTTGATGGTCAAATCAGCTGCATTTCGCCGGGGCGGTGCAGCGAAATGAAGATTTGACGGTTGCTCAAGGCGATCTGGACGAAGGTGGCAGGCTATAGCAAGCCAATTGTGTCATTAATAGCCACTGTTAGCTATTGCATGACACAACGGCATGCCATACTACTCGAGTGCCATCTAGCGGCTGAAAATGGTAGTGTTCAATAGTTTTCAGTCAGAATGAATGAATACGGTCTTATCTCAGCCAAAATTTGGTTTATAAATATGGGAGAAAATCCATAAATAAGTTGCTTTGTTGTATAAGGCATAGGGCATGCAAATTATGCAAAAAAAACCCTGATTTATAGGCTGAAAAATACGGTAATCTAAACATTCGTATATGCACGAACTGTTGTCAATAGCTTATTTGGTGGCCTCCGTTGTATTACCAAACACTTCTTATCAGGATGTTACACTCCAGAACCAAAAAAACAGAAATCGACAAAACTGATAGTTCAGATGTTATTGTGTGGAGTGGAAATCCGTGGAAAGGTTATGAACAATTAATATCTTACCTGTTGTAGATGGCTCTTAGTTTGGAGGCAGGTTTTTTTTTTTTTTTTGGACTAGACTGACGAGCTAACAGCCCGTCGGAACAGCCCTGCAAACACTATTAACCCCCACTATCTGCTCCCTCGGGCGCCCTAGATGGCAGCTCTCTGCTCCACACAGAGGGCTGTGGTAGCTCGGTGGTCTGCGTCAGTAAATGCGTCCGGTGTAAAAAACAATTGCCACTTCTTCGTGTGAGTTAGTTTTCTGTGATGCTTCAACTGAAGATAAAAGGGGGGTGTGGGTGGGGGAAGCACACATGGAAGCAACAACAGTTAGCTGTAGCACTTCCTATGCAACATGGGGCACTTCCTGTATAAACGTCTTCATATTTCAGCTGGTGTAACTGCATAATGTAAAACTGAGGGTTTGAAAAATGACGTTTATTTAAAAATAAACTTGTTTTCTTTAAACTGTTTTTTGAAAGTAGTATCTACAGGTAAGATATTATTTGCTCGTCTCTTCATTGAACCCTTTTTTTTTTTCAAAACGTCTGAACGTTTTCTTTTATCTGTACGCAGGAAGCTTTCTGTCAGATTTAGTAAATCGTTGCACAGATTTCCAGGGCAATGAAAGCATCAGTGAACTTTACAAGGTGTGGCCTGTTGAACCGCCCGGGATCAGGTCTGTGTACGGGTCAGCCGAGCTCAGCAAACACACCGGGAACCTTTTCTCTCTTTGTCAACAGAGGCGCAGCTGAAATGTTAAATCTATGTGCAGACGTATCGATGAAATCAACTTCATTAACTTGAGTTTTACACAAGACACTTAGATTCTATTTTTACAGCTTTATTCATTAGAAAAGCTCCACTTGAAGTTTCCTTTTATGTAAATTTGTTTTTTTTTAAATCACCTTTTGTTTTCATTTTATTTTGGCAAAAAGTTATTTTGACTGAGTGAGAAATGGAAATGTTTTGTTTACATCAACAATGCAAAACTAAAAGCCATCTCATTTTACTACTGCTCACCAGAACCTGCTTCAAATGCGTACAGACCTGCGGGGAGAAGCATTTTATTTTTCTGACAATCAAACGGCGATCGACTAAAGTCGTGCCGCCTCAAAGGAAGTCTTGATTTTCCCTGACTGCTGCACAACACGAGTAGAAAGGCAAACTATTCTTTCATGGAAATCCAGTCTGTAATAGACTGGGCACAACATCGTAGCTTCAATAATAAAAACAAACGGCTAAGGTACATGTTGGCTAGACGTCAACAAAAAGTAGTTTGCATCACAAAATGTAACGATTTGGTTTAAATGATTTATTGATTGGCTGTGACTTGTGTCACATTTAGAGTATACTATTAAAATTCCAACAAAGTTCAGTCAGGTCATCTGGACTGTTTCTTTTTTGTTGTTGTTGTTGAGACGTTTCATCATTATCCAAAGGACTTAATCAGTCCAAGGAGCCACATCAAATTGAGTCCCTCAAGCAGAACCCACATAGTGGACCAACCAGTTTGCTGGTGATAAGATGGTTTCTGGAGCTCTCCCATTCTCCCGTTGACTCCTCATAGCCAAAGTGGTTCAAAAACATCAAAGTTCATGCTAAATAATCCAGGTAAAAATCCAGAAAGTTCAGTCAGGTCATCTGGACGTTTTTTTTTTTTTTTGGTTGAGACATTTTGTCCTTTATCCAAAGGACTTCATCAATCTTGAGGAGCCACATGAAAAGTGGTAAGATTGAAAGAAAAAAAATGTCCAGAGGACCTGGCTGAACTTTGTTGGCTTGTCTACCTGGATTATTGAGCATGGACTTTGTTGTTTTTGAACCAGTTTGACATGACTGTCAACGAGGGAGAGGGCCGGCACCGGAGGAGGGGGCGTGCCAAAGAGACCATCTTAGCACCAACATAACTGGTTTGTTCCACTTTGGAGTAAGCTGATGGGGGAAGAATCAGTTTTGTGTTGTTTCCTTGACTGATGAAGCCTTCTGGATGGAAGGCGAAACGTTTCAGCACAAAAAACCCCCCCAAAAAACAAACCCCTGTCCAGATGACCTGACTGAAAATTGTTGGATAAATCAAGCTACATTATGAAATGAGGTAAAACAGCATCCAACATCTTAGCATCTAGCTGCAGTTTTGCTAGATTTCATTTTTAGCTAGCCTTTTGCTACATTTAGCTTTAACTAATTTGTTCTGGCAGCAAATTTCAGTTATTCAGCACTGATTTTTTTTTTTTTTTAACAAAAAAATCAGTTTTTCCAGTTTTATATTGTTAAAATATTCTTACTCAACAAAGGACTTCAGAGAAACACATTTGCACCCAACTCTTGTAAAGCTTTTTTTGTTTGTTTGTTTGTTTTCCGCACGGTAAAACGTGCGTGCTTTACTCTGTTGCTGCTCCGGAGCTCCCTTCACAGTAAATTTAACGTGCACTCAAATCTTTTGCAATCATGCATTTTTTAAATGGCGGCAGCCGTTGCATTAGGTCACACTCTGCAGGTGATGTCCCTGCCTCAGCACAACCTCGCCTGTAAAGTGCCACAGTGACCCATATCACAGCGAGGCAGTAAACCTCGGTGGGGGACGAGGGTCAAAGGGTAGGATTTTGAAACGAACTAATCCCCTGAGTGTATGCTGATGTGTGTTTTGCTCTACTTTCACTCCCACCTCTGTTTCCCCCCTCCTTTGACGGCTTGGAAAAGTAAATAGGAGTGTGTTATCTCCGGCAGCATACCTAACTCCAACTTCCTGGATCCATTTTACTTTCAGACGCCGCTCCGTAGTATTCAATGCATCTGTTAATAATTACCATCACAACAGAAGCATCCCTGGGTACCGAGGCATACGGCAATCTGTTGCTGGTCTCACCTTTTTTTTTTTTCTCCCTGAAATGGTCTTTATGCTCTTAGTTTGTCTCCGACCCTCCTGTTTCTGGCTGTCGGGTCACTGGACAATTCGCTCTCTGTTAAAGTGTAAAATCCAGACGGACAGTTCGGCTGCAGTCTGTGAAGGATAAAGAGTTGATGTTGCAAAGCAACAATGGCTCGAGGGAGCCGTCACCTGGCAACCAGCAGATCAGATTTCTAAGTTTGCTTGTGTGCCGTCTTTATACCTTTTGTGTTTTGCTTGTTCGTGTTTTCAGGTAACGCTCAAGGACGTTTTTGTGTTTGCAGCGCAAAGCGACAAAAGTTAAATCAGAAGTTGGATTAACATCTCATGCGTGCCTCTCGTCTCGTCTTCGTACTGGTTTGTTTCCGCAGGGCGAGTGTCTCTGGTGAGGATCACCACCTTGAGGTTGGAGCGCCTGCAGCTGGAGGACCAGGGCTCATACGACTGTCGAATCCTCCTGCTGAGCAAACCTACGGATGAGCAGAGGCACGGCAACTGGACCTGGCTCTCTGTGATGGGTGAGGCGCCTCCAGATGTGCGTTCAGAGCTCACCTATGTGTCTATTACTGTGGAAGCTAATCCAATTCAATTCAATTTATTTATAAAGCGCCAATTCGCAACAGAAGTCGTCTCAGGTCACTGAACAGAAACATTCATATTTAAAAATAATAATTTAACATTATTTATCTGAGGAGCAGACTGCTTTGAGTTTAACTCCATCACAGAACTCTCATCTTGAGCAAGTATGAGGGTGACAGTGGAAAGGAAAAACTCCCTCATGAGGAAGAAACCTTTAGCAGAACCAGACTCAGGACAAGAGGACCATCTGCTTCAACCGGCTGGGTTTAGTAGGAACAGATACACAATGGCAGGTCAAGAATCACGTTAAGATAGAAATGGTATCAAATGAAAACTATTTAATTTTAACAATTAATTTAAGGAAATTAGGTCAGTTTGTCCTCTAGTAGTGTAAGCCTATAGCAGTATAACAAGCTGACCCTAACTATAGGATTTATCAAAGAAAGTCTTAATCCCAGTTTAAAAACTGGACAATGTGTCAGCCTCACGGACAGAAACTGGAAGTTGCACAAGAGAGGAGCCTGAGAACTGAAAGATCTGCCTCCCATTCTGCTTTTGGAAACTCTAGGAACCACGAGTAAGCCTGCAGTCTGAGAGCGAAGTGCTCTGTTAGGAAAATATGGAACAATAAGATCTCGAATATAAGATGGAGCTAGGTTGTTGAGAGCTTTGTAGGTTAGAAGTAAGATTTTTAATTCAATTCTGGATTTGACAGGGAGCCAGTGGAGAGAAACTAAAACTGGAGATATATGATCTCTCCCAGTAACTCCAGTTAAGACTCTGGCAGCAGCATTTTAGATCAACTAAAGAATTTAAAGAAGTATTTGGACATCCAGATAACAAACCATCGCAATAGTCCAGTCTAGACGTGACAAATGCATGAACCAGTTTTTCTGCATCATTTTTAGATGGTTCTAATTTTAGTGGAAGAAGGCGGTTCTAGTAACATTTTTAATGTGGGGGATAAAAGACTGTTTCTTCCCCTCTCTGGTGCATCAATTGATTCTTGGACAGGAACCTTTTGAGCAGCACAATGTGCTTCTAAAAGCATGAACGTTTCCAGGCTGCATGGTTTGCACCTCCACCTCAGAACAAGAAGCTTCAAATGTTCAACTGCTGCCCAGGAGCTCTGGTTACCTCAACACATGCAAGTCAGGTTAATTTGTGATTTTTAAATCGACCTTAAGAGCACGTTTTCTTCAGTGTCGACCCTGGTGACCTGTCCAGGATGCAGCTGGCCTCTGGTCCAGCAGCTGCTGGGAGTGACAACACCTAACGACAGAACAGCAGCCAGCCTGAGACCCTGAGCAGGATTAGGCAGGTACAGAAAAGGTTCATATGTTTAAAGCAGGCAGCATGTCCTTCACAACAGAACTGCTGTTACTGTCATGTTCTCTTGTACTTTTAAGGCAAAACAAAGAACAGATGAACTTTAGAAAGTAAAAAAAAGCTGTCAGGTTGGGTGTTGGGTGACTGCACCCTCATCCCCCCTTTGACCTCCCTCAACTTTTTGTATCACTTGTTGGCAACGAGCTTGACATTTTCCAGAAGTATTTACCAGTGGTGCAGAGCAGTAAATGTCAATGTAGGGCCGTTCCACATGGATGAAAAGTGTTAGTGAGTACACACTGAAATAACAGACTAGACTCTCCCCACTCAGACCGTCTTTACTGTCATTACAGAATTCTAACTGTACGTAGCCACTCTTTACAGAGAACAAGAAAGAATCGAGAAAAAAACCATCAGGAGATGTAAAAACACCACGTCAAAACTATACAAACCACACAGAAGCAACAAAAAGTCTGCAGTGTGGAATGCTTTGTGCATGCTACAGGAAGTTGTATTGAATATAATGACAAATAATTGTTGCACAAGGGGAAGGAAACGGGGTTTTTGCAAATTAACTGTCTGTTTGAGTTTTTCACAATAATTTATTGCAAATGGCTGTGCTAGACTGCAGGGGACCACTTCAGTCCTTTATAACCGATTGAGGTAGTTCCGCCTCAGATTTTTGTGCTCACATGGCTGATGGGATGGTTTTTGGCCCTGCTTATAACTACCAGTACATATATTGGACAGATAAGAGGGTCCACACAACACTCTTCCAGCATGTGCACCACAAATTAAACGCACGAGATGAGTTTTGGTTCAAATACCTTTTCTCTTCTGGATTATGAGAGCTATAACTTTGAAAATAAGTGAGGTACTCTGGGGCTGCATGTACGGGTGAGAAAGGTTCTTTTCGAAAATTGGGTTGTCAGATGAAAATCCAAGATGGCCACCACCACGTATATGTAAACCGGCCACCCCTATCATTTGAGGGAACTATGTTTTAGTTTTTACATCACTTAAAAGTATAGTCTCCTCAAATGATTGGGGTCACTAAAGATTAATCTATGGTGGTCAAGGCCACCATTGACCACCCCCTGGCTCTGCCATTGTGTGTGATGATGGATAAAATTGCTCCCTCCGCTCGTTTGGAGACCCTGTCTGCGCCACCCCCCCACCCCCTTCAAAATAAACCCTACCTCTGTTCTTCTGCAGTGTAACTCCTACTCACTTGAATATCTTGCACTAAAAACATTTAGGTTTACTTGCATGTTCCCCGTTAATTCCTGCGCAGAAAAACACTCGTCGCCTAAGCAAAGAATATTCACTGTTCAAATCCTTAAGCGATGGGGGACATGGGCTTGTAATCTCTGCTGTAACAATGAGCCAACGATCCACAGCAGCTGTAACTAAAGAGTCCGTCGTTTCAGTTGTTGAATTTTATATGAATAAGTGAGGCGGCAGCTCTGATTGTCAACAGAGCGTTTCAGTTTCCCTGATGGAGCAAAAGAAAACACTTTGGTCAGTGGTGTCCGTTCCTGGTTAGGGCTCCAACAAACCTGAGTCGGTGCTTGAATGACCTTTTCTACTTTGCAGAAACCTGTTGATCACCCATTTATTTATGTCTTCATGCAGAGAAACATCCAGAATATGCAGGTTAGAGATCAACGCTGATGTAAATACTTTGTACTGCAACATATTAGAACCATTAAACATTCCTTAGTAATGTTTGGTACAAAAATACCTCATATTTTTTAAAACCAAGTCATTTTTCTGCCTGGTTATGACTTACATTTCACTTTTAAATGAGTGAATCATGAGTCTGTCACGAATAAGTTGAAAATAAAAATAGAGAAATTACATTTCCTTCAAAAATAATAAATAAATAAAGTGCTATGTGTTGTCATCATTGTATGTTCCCATACAAAGATGAAAATGGGTCTCTGCATTTAACCCATCGCACCTGGAATACACCCAGGTGGAGCAGTGGGCAGCTATGTAAGCTGCCCGGGGAGCAAGTCGGGATTGGGTGTCCTGCTCAGGGGCACCACAATGTGCAATGACCGGGGATCGAACCCAGGACCTTTGGGTCCCGAGTCGGCTGCCCTGCCTCTACACCATCTCGGCCCCAGTGTGAATGCATATTGCTGAAGAAGTTGCTGAAAAACAGCTGAAATAACCAAAGAAAACATGCTGAATTTTAGCTGAAAATGAAGAACAAGCCTAAATGAGAAGAAAGCAGAAAGAACACATATTTGCCGAATTAGATTTAAATGAGCAGAAATGAGCCCAAAAATTAGGAAATTAGCTAAAAAAGCTGTAATTGACAATAAATAGCTGAAAAGGAGCTGTTAAGGCAGAAAGAAGCTTAAACTACCAGAAGGAAGTGTAAAGTGAAATTAGTTAAAAAATGTGTTCAAAATATGGAATTGGATGAAAAGCTAAGCAATAGAATAAAACAGCTAAATAGTAGCTTAAATAACTGAAACTAGCAGAAACAAGCTGAAAGGAGTATAACAAACTGAAATTAGCAGAAACAAGGTAATTAGGCTGAAAGTAGCAGAACTTGCATCAAAAAAACTTGAATTTATTTGAAAACGGCTGAAATTATCTGAAAAATGCTAAAATGTTAGCTGAAAAAGAACATGCTTAAATTAGCTTAAAAAAGCAGAAAGAGCACGTTTGCCCACTTAAGCTGAAAGAAGCAGAAATTAGCACAAAAATTGGAAATTGTCTGAAAAAAGCTGAAATGAGAAAAAAAAAAAACAACCCTAGCTGAAAAGTTGCTAAAAAGACAGAAAGAAGCTTAAATTACCAGAAGGAAGTAGCGAGAGTGCATTTTTGCTGAATTAGGCTGAACAAAGTTTAATTAGTGCAAAAAATGTGAAATTAGCTGAAAAGGTAAAATTTGCATAAAACAGCTAAATAGTAGCTGAAATAGCAGAAAAAGCTGAAACTTGCAGAAATAAGCTGCAAGGAGCATGACGAGCTGAAATCGGCAGAAAAAAGTTAGAAAAACAAAAATGTTGTAGTTAGCAGAAAGAATCTGAAAGGAGCACAAAACAGCTGCACGAAAAACAGCTGAAATTAGCTGAAAGTAGCTGAAAAAAGTTTACATTTGTAGAAGGAAGCTGAAAGAAGCTGAACCAGAACAAAATGTGAAAGGCGCAAAAAAAGGTTGTAAACAGATCTAAAGATCTGAAGGATGTAAAATGAGCTCAATTCATTTTCTGTGAGGAAAAAAATGACAGAAAAGGCTAAATATTTCAAAAAGCTAAAGTGGCACTAATGCCAAAAGTTTCCTGAAAGAGCTGAACATTTTGACTTATGATTTGTTGAAAAAGCGCAAAAACTGTGGAACGAGAAAGATGCTGAAAAACGTATGGAATAGTTAAACTAACGAGAAGTTGGAATACTGAGTAATACATATAAACAGGATCACAACAGTGTGAATGCTTCATAAGCACTCACACTGTTGAAGCCCTTAAAGCGCTGAACTACTGGGTCGTGTTATGGCAAAATAACAAATAAAAGCTGAAGTTCAAACCTTTTACACTTATCTGGATTTGACAAGTCGACATCAAGCTCATATAAAGGATCAGTTTTCTCTAAATTTCTTTTTATCGCTCTTATTTTTTAATGATCGATCGGGACGGAAATAATTAAAGAGAAAATATTTTAACAGAAGCTGTCAACTCTTCCTAAAGGAGCCCTTTGCTGCTCTTTAAAAGTACATTGTTTTGATCCAGTATAATTTTCACTCAACACCAAAGGCAACATTTTATTTATTTATCAGGTAGAAAACCAAAAGGCTAAGTGGTTTCTGCTGTTTGAATTTGAATCTTCCAAACTAACGCCGCACGTCTTACTTTTCATTTATTCAGCAAAACGCAGCTCGCTTAAGGCGCCACGTCTTGACAGGTGCTATTTAAAAAGCATAAAGCACGTCTTTAAACTTAGTTGTTAAAATGTTCTTATTAAAATAACTTTCATGCAGCGTCTAAACTTTTCTTATGGATTAGGAAAAAAACAAACTTTAATAACAACCCGTGACTTTCTTTCCCCCGGTTCTGGGAGGAATAATGGCTGTAGAGTTCTCGTCATACTTGTTGATAAGTTTAAATATTAAATCTTGATATGAAATATGCATCATTATTTTTCCGGGGGGCTTTGAAGTTTATCTGTGTTTTGGCAAACCTTTCGCATTCATTCCACGCACAAACGAACAGAAGAAATTTATCAGCGCGGCGCAGATCAAAGCGATGCGAGGCGAGCCGGTCCGTGTGAGATTCAGGTTAGAGATGAGAGTGATAGATTCTGACGGTGTTCTTCAGGCCCTCCGTGACATGCCCCGCAGGTATGAGCTTCATTTACTGCTGCTCTTTTCCTCAATAAATAAGGCTGCTGGTGCCCTACGCCGGCTGCAAACTCAAAAACAAAGGGCCTCGACTATCAGATATTTTTATTATTAAAAAAATAAACCTGATTCAACCTGTAAGTCCTGCAACGCTGCTGCTGCATTTTTTTTTTTAAATCTTCATTTATCATCATCTGCTTTATTTTCTTCTGTTTGACTTGAATCTACTTCAGTTTTAATTTTTAATAAAACAAAAGTTTCTCATTTTTATTTACATTTTTTTTCCAGCTCCACCCACCTTCAGCAAAGCCCCGCCTCCTGTGATTGAAGCTCTGGTTGGAAGTCCCATCTCGCTGGATTGCGTTGCTAACGGCAACCCTACGCCAACCATCACCTGGCTGAAAGATGGCGGTGCCATTCAGGGTGTAAATCATCAGGTAAACAAACATATTTTTTAAAGTGTACCTCGTTTTTATGTAACATTCCAATACTAGAGACAATCTGTTTATATTTTATTGTTCAAGAACTCATTTAACGGCGAGAGTAGTTTTAAAATTGTTTTTGAATCATTCACCATGATCATTGATTATTGAATTATTGTATTTAACTTTAATTTTCTAACTGGGTGCAGACTATTACTGCAACTACTACAACTGTAACTACTAAAAAAATAATATAAATACTCCAGACTTTGTTACTCCCCAGTTGGGGAATCAATTCTCTGCATTTTCCCCTTCACATGTGGAGCTGCCACCTTAGGCACCCAGGGGACAACTTGGCCGATAAAGACCTTTCTCAAGGGCGAACTGTGGGACAAATAAGCATTTCTCAAGTTTTAAAATATTTAAAGGGATAGTTGGAGGAATGTGTGAGCAGTCAATATCTTACCTGCTGCAGATAGCCCTTTGAACAGCTTTAGTTTGGAGAAATAGCTTAATTCTGAATAGTTTGATGAGCTAATGGCTAGTTTAAGTAGAAAGCCACAGTGAATTTCTGCCATTTAAAAAAACAAATTAATTTTGAACATTTTACAGCAACTCGTGCAGACACAATGCTTACACGATCGCCCGTTTTTAATGTCTGTCCATACTGTGACTCATTGGAGACGAGACGGAGAAAATGTGAGAAAGACCAGATATTTTTTGCTGAAGTCTCACTGAATTATGAGTCGTTGCAACCATTAAAAAAAAAGTTCTGTTGGAGTAGCTGTTGCATTCATTCTGGGACTTCCTCTGGTTTTGGATGTTGTGCAGCTGGAAGGATTTTTACTGAAAACCTGGTTACTTTTGGGCATTTATGGCGTGTAACCACGACAACAAGGTGGCTTTCACAACCGGGAGCAGCTGATTATCGTCTCAAAGCTCAAATATTACCTCAACTGCAGCCCCAAATCCCAAATGAGTTGTAAAGGAGGCGCCATGGATGCATAGCCATTAGCTCATCAATCCAGTCAGAATTCCTTAATTTTTTTTTTTAAACTGAAGTCGTTCTGATCCATGTACGACAGGTAAGATGCTAACTGTTCATGACCTTTCCACAGAACCCCACTTCAACAGATATGAACTATGGTGTTCAGTATTTTAAAAAATGTTTATTTACAGACTTTTTACAATTTTAAATAAATGAGAATCTCTTGACATATTAACTTATCTTGATATAAATAAGAGATTTATCTTTGATTGCTAGATGTTAAAGTATATAAAAAAAAAAAAATAACGAATCCTTCAACTTTAAAATGAGTCTAAATCACTTCAGAGGTTTATTAGGTTTTAATGCTGTTGTTCTGCTTTGACGTTGTTGCCTTGAAGTAAAGTTAAAAAAAACTGAAAATGTTCTGTTCTGTAGCAAATTATCATTTCTCTAGTTTTTCCATTAAAAAATTAAATACAAGCTCTTGGTGCTCAATTTTTTTTTTAAAGAAAACATTTATTTTCTCTATTTGAGCGATTCTGCATCAAACTGCTGGAGCAGGTAATACTTTTATTTGTTTTTTATTCGTATTTACATATATTTTTATTTAATAATCGAATAAATGAGAGGAGCTGCAGGAAATGGTTGAGTAATTAAAAGTTAATCTGCCTTAATAAAAGTAAAATAAAACCTGAAGCTTGGAATCTTGAGACTTTAATTTAATTTAATCTGACTATAATCGGAGTTGCACGTCACAGAAATGCAAATATGAGCAACAATGGTTTTATGTGTGCCTGTTAGCAAAATATCTCATAAACCACTGGATTAAAAAACATAAAAATGGAGAAACTAATTACTAGCTGCACATCTACAACCGGTTAACTTTTAAAGTTGATCCAATTCAAGGTGGCTACCACGGCTAATCACATTTTGCTAACACATAAATGGCTAAAATTCAGCTAATTTGACAGATATAGAGCTAAAATTGTTTGTGGTGGTAGCTGAGCATCATCACCAACACATTGCACAAGATATTTCTTTAAAACTTTGGCATCCAATGACGTTGACCTTGTTTATGTGTTAGCAAAATATCCTAAACCACTGGACTGCCCTGTGTCCTCATATGAGGACATTGAATTCTTTTAGAGAACCGCGTATCATAGAATGCTGAAATTTAGTTTTTAGAGTAATTGGGACTTTCTGACCTCAATTTACAAAGAAAAAATATATAAAATGCAAAGTTAAACTTACCGTCCTCATATTAGGACTTTTTTTTTTCTCTAAACCTACTTCCTGTACCATGACGGTTTAGTTATTTAACGCATCGGTTCTCAAACTGGGGGTCCACAAGCCGATGCTTGGGGGTCTGTAAAACAAATTATTTTTTCTTTTTACAAGCACGTAGATGTTTAACAACCTGTTAAAATACATCAAAATGCAGGAACTCACATCTACTTTATTCAAAATTTTCTGACGGAGGACCCCCATATGCCCCCCTCCCCCCAGCTATTTGCGTTCTGGCATTGATCTGTTTACAAATGAAGCCTGTTACTTGGTACAGCTACTGTTATGATTCTGTTCAGTTTTATTCAAAGTTTTCTGTAATAATTTGAGAAGTGGCGATACATTTCTTCTGTTATGTGCGTAGGTAAAGTTTTAAAGTTGTTTTTGATGCTGTTAATTTTCTCAAAACTGTAATTTTTGGAAGTTGAAATAAATTTTTTTGTTAATTTAGTGTGTCTTTAATGAAAAATACCACGTTTAAAAGTATAAAAATTGTAATAACACAATTAAAGAACAGGTTTATGTTTCACAAATACTTTGATTGCATCAAAGAAGCGAATTGAAGAAAGTTATTTAATACACACGAGCATTATGATCAGGTCTCTTATATTTTTTCTCCCTGTAAGAGGTCCCTGAACCCAAAAAGTTCGAGAACCCCCGATTTGATGCATTAGGTCGTACTAATCCAAAGAGGAAGTGAAAATGCACACCAGATAAAAGCTTGGGTCTCGGGAGGTTTTATGAAACTGACCTCTACAACTGATTAACTTATAGAACCAACCCAATCCAAGATGGCTGCCGCAGCTAGCTAGCGTTCTTAAACACAAACATGGCTATAACTCGTTCAAGTATTGAACTAAAACTAAGATTCTGAAATTAAATCTGGGGACATTTCCAGCTCCGAGTCAAAAAATGATAAAAAGTTTTCAAAAAGAAATAAAAAAAAACCCAGGATAGAGGTTTAAATTTATTTATTTATTTACATATTCATTCATGTTTAAACAATATAAAATCAAATGTAGCAGCAGGAATGTGCCTCTCCACACACATTTCACAAGAATAATCAAATAAATATAGTAATAGTAAAAGCAATGGTGTCAGAAACCTGTGTAATGTGGGGTGGGGGCATCTGGGGGTCCTCCCCCAGAAAATTTTAATTAAAGTAGATGCCATTTCCTGCATTCTGGTGTATTTTAACGGGTTGTTAAACATCTATGTTTACTTAGAGAAGTAAAACTTGATTCAGTAACTATCAAGTCAAGTCAGATTTGTGGTTGGATATGGGCTGAAACTTGTGCCATCAGAAGCCGAATTTGACTTTGTTTTTAAATTGAATTAATTTGCTTTGAAAATTCAGTTTTATAATTGTTTCAATTTAAAATCCTTCCAGATTAATCAAACGCAGGTTGACAGATTGACGTTTCAGTGAAACTTCTTCTATAAAGAAGGATTCAATTAAACAGGTCTCTCTTGTTAGTAAGTCCTCGTGACTCGATGAGACTAACCTGTATAAATAAAGGTTGAATGGAATGAACAAATTTTCAATTAAAAAAATTATGTACAAATCGAAAATGCATTAAAATCAGAAAAAGATGTGCATCTCATCTGTCAGGTCTAGCAGAGTAATTTAACACGAGTTCTGTGTCGGTGAGTCCCACGATGTCAATAAAATCCATGCATTTTTGTTTCTCAAGAATTTTGTGTTTGGTAATTTGTTGACGGTCCCTAAGCAAACCTTTGCGACTCAGAGGAGGAGCAGACCGAGCGCAGCTGACCGAAATCAGACTTCCTGCATCGGATTGAACGAGAGGAAGACACCGCTGAATCAGAGGAACGCAAATATTCTATGTCAAACGTAAAACAAAACTAACTTCACCGTGATCATCTTCTTCTTCTGTTTTAAAGGCGGCACAATTGGCTCTTCTTCTTCTGTCTGTAACGTTAACAGCAGCGCAACCAGCTACAGTAGCAGCTGATGTGTGCAACATACTCGCACTTTCTACATAGCTAACTAATAATGGTCTACATGCAACGTTTTTATCTCATTCATAAAACGCTAAAGCCGGGGACATTTCCGGGGACAGCTTTAGCCGGGCAGGTCGTCCAAAACGGGGACTGTCCCCGGAAATCGGGGACGTCTGGTCACCCTAACTAAAGCTTTGCTTGGTGGTAGCTGAAAGTCCTTGACAACACTCCATAATTAGTTTGCCATGAAAGATGGATTTTTGATCTGCAGCCATTCAACAGTCTGCTCCTCCTCTGAGTCGCAAAGGTTTGCTTAGGGACCGTCGACAAATTACCGAACCCAAAGCTCATGAGAAACAAAAATTAAGATGCTAGACATTCAATAAAAAGGTTTTTCTGGAGCCAGAAAGTAATGGAATGTTCAAAACCAGCTGAAATCTTGTGTTTGGAGCCAGTTGGACATAAAACATCACTGAAAGGTGTATATTTCAGAGCACGCTCCGTGGTCTCTGTATGTATGTTTGTGTTTTTATACCCGTGTCTCTGTCTGCTCCTGTTCATCAGGGGGGAGTGTTCTCTCTGCCAGCAGCGACCGCACAGTCATCGGGGCTGTACACCTGCCACGCCTCCAACTCTGAAGGAAACGTGACGCATGTGACTAAAGTCAAGGTCAAAGGTCGGTTGTTTTCCACTCGTCTCTGTCTGTTCGTTGTTGCTTTAAATGCAGAAGTGTGTGCGTGGCCGACCGCCTTAAAGAGGACGTGATTTGTGTTTCTTCTTCTTGCGTCAGACAAAAGAGCTGTCATGGAAACCCAGGCTGAAGTCGGTCCTTCCCTCCTTGTTCGGTTTTATTTTGTAACGTAGGAAAATGTATTAAAATCAAAGCAAACACGTCGTCATCTCTGAGGTTTAAAAGTAGAGCCGTGTTACGAGGTTGTGTTTTGCTTTCAGACTGCCATTATTAGCCAGGTGATCATATAGCTGTTTTTTTTGTTTGTTTGTTTTAAAAACATCTTCTAAACAGGTTTTAATGAAACTTTCAAAATATAATCAATGGGTGTACATCTACACCTGATTTACTCCTGTAGTGAATCTAAATAAAGATGGCCACCGCAGGTGATTAATGATTCTAAACATAAACGAGCAGGACTGTGATGTTCCCCATGGCTGAGAGATTTGAATGTTTTTCTGGGCTCATGAAAGTAAACCTTTATGTTTTTGCTGCAAGATGTTCAAGTGGGTAGGAGTTTGATTTTTCTTGTTCGAGGCAGCACAGAGTGACGGATCCTGGCGAGCGAAGGGAGCAATTTTATCCACCACCAGGCACAGGTGGAACCAGGGGGTGGCCAATGGTGGCCGTGGCAACCATAGATTAATCTTAGTCCAGTCCTGTCATTTGTGGAAACTATACATTTAAGCTATTGAAAATCTAGAAAGCACAGTGTCCTGAAAGGATGGGGTCACTGGCTTAGCAAGTCATCCTCCTCCATCTCCCTCTGTCCTCACTCAACTACCTCTGTGTTCTCTAACTGCATCCATATATCTCCTCTTTGGAATACTCTCAATCAATTCATCCAGATCCTTCCAGAATTTTTCTTTCTCCTCCACATCACATCCAATCTGTGACGCATAACCGCTAACAATGTTTAGCACCAGACCTTCTACTTCTGTCTTCAGACACATCACCCTATCTGACACTCTTTTCACCTCTACTACATTCTTTGCCAGCTCCTTCAGGACCACCCTATTCCATTCCTCTTTCTATCCACACCGTGGTAAAACAGTTTGAACTCTGCTCCAATGCTACGAGCCTTGCTGGTCTTATTGGTCTCTTGGACACATAAAACATCTACCTTCCTTCTCTGCATCATGCCAACCATGATGCAGAGAAGGAAGGTAGCTACCTTTGCCTCTCTACCTATGCCTGACATTGTCCCCACCACCACAGTCCTACATTTTTGACTTTCCTCTTCTCCCTCCGTCTCCTGACACGTTTCCCTCCTCGTCGCACTGACGCTAGCCCAATTTCCTCCGGTACCGTGTGTCAACAGCATAATATATTTTAGCGGTGGTGGCCATCTTACATTTAGACGTGACAACCCTATTTTTAATGGGAATCTTTTATGCACTTAGATGCAGCCACATAGTTATTCTCACAACATGGACAGACATTTATGGTGGTGGCCATCTTGGATTTTGATGCGGCAACCCAACTTTTTGAAAGGAACTTTTCCTCCACCTAGAAGTTATCGTGCTCACATGTACGGACAGATGGTATTTCCAGTTCCTGCTGTTTGCTCCGTGACAAAAAGCATTCCATCAATGAATTTTATTTTCATTTAAATTAATTTTATATGCTAAAAGATATGCGCTATTAAAAAAAAAGTGTTACGGAGTGGAACAAGTCGACAGATTTCTGGTTACAGATTTAAAGTCCACTTTAACAGCAAACGGATGAAAAATATGCAAATGAGCAGCTGTGTGTCACTGGATTACACCGACACAGCTCTGCGCCACGCACTGCTGTGAATTTATTTCTGACTCGTTCTTTTACTCCTACTCCAACTCCTACTTGTCCTCAGGAGGAGCAGGTCTCAGCTGCAGCTTGAAACACACGGGAGACGTGCACGGAGTCTCATCAAGGTTCAACTTCGTTTCTCAACCTCGCAGACACATTTTTGACTAATAATCCTCCGAAGGGCACACGGTGTAAATCACTTGATCCGAGGTTTGGCTGTGTTGTCCTGCAGCGCTGCCACACTAGTGGATTAACAAAAACTAATATCTGATTAGATTAAGAGGCTCTAAAAGCTTTTACTGACCTCCAACACATGCATCATGTATGTGGGATTATAAATCTGATGTGTAACGACTGCTGCGGGGATTATCTGAATGTTGATGTATAAAAGGTTGTGTTTATTAGCTCTTTGCTGAGAACTCGCATGTTGGCAGGGCAGATGAACACGTTAGAATATTCAGATTTTATACATTTATGTAAAACATTCTTCAGACAAATTGTTTTTCTAGTTGACCTTTTGTCTTTGTTTGAAATTAGGACATTTATCAGCTTGACTGTCTAAAAAATAAAGGTGCAAGTTTTCACGCTCGGCTTTCATTAAACGTTTAGCTGCAAGGCTTTAATAATTTCAAATAGATTTTCAGCATTACGTCGAGAGCGCAAAGGCGACTGAAGGTGTTTGTGCACGTTCAGGGTACGGAACCTGCCAGGCGCCAAAAGTTGAGGGGGAAAGAAAAAATGTAAATATCTGCTGTGCATAGTTTTTGTTTCTTACATTTTGTTCCCTTAGTTTAATAAACTGGAAACAAATTTGCATTGGTACCTGTGCTGCAGGTGTTGTGTATAGTTTAGTTTATTGGAGGAAACTGAGGCCACGATTGACCTTTTTACAGTTACTAATGCGCGTGCATAAAAACAATGAGACCACACGCCCCAAAATTGCTTTTTTGACATAACGAAATACAAATGTGTGTTTAATTTAATGTTTTGCTACTTTTATGTTGTGAGTGTGACATGCGATGTTGCTGGGTGTCGGACCGACTGCAGAACAGAGTTGAAACGGCATTAGATATGAACATTTACTGTAATTTCCCGACTATAAGCCGCTACTTTTTTCACGAGCTTTGAACGCTGCAACTTAATGCTGCAGCTGTTTTTATAGATTTTTTTATTTTGACAAGCTAACAAGCTTTATGCTGCCAAAACATTTAGCCTCGTCATGCCCGGGCGCTCGTATAGCTGCCTAATACACGTTTCTCGTGACTCAATAGTAAATGGACTGTACTTGTATAGCACAAGGTGCTTTACACCACAATCTGTGCCCTCATTCACCCATTCATACAGCACTCTACTAGATCTGTACAAAGATTAATTAGAGCTTTATCACATTTGTCCACTGATGGGACACACATCAGAGGCAATGGGAAGTTCAGTGGGACACCTAACATGTGACTGCTGGTGGAATTAAACCCCCAACTCTTGCATTGGAGGACGACCGCTCTAACCACTCAGACACAGCCGCCCCTCAATGCCCCTCTCCTCCCTGTAAAGGCTGTAAAGATAAAAATAAATTGACCAATGAAATTACTGAACAGGTCACAGTAGACTAATAAAATGGGAAGGGGAGGAGAGAACGGGGAGGAAGAATGTCCTCTCTTCCCTTCCTCGTTGCGCCCCCAGTTTCCCACCTCCCTGTTTCGGAAGGCATCTGCGTGATTCATTTTTTACCAGCCATGTTGCATGCACCATTCAGAAAAAAACATTTACATATGTGTTTGTTATGGTACATATTTAATTATAATAAAATAACACATTTCTGTGTGAATATCTCATGTTTCAAAGTGGACACCCGCGGCTTATAGACAATATATGTACAAAATTATTATTATTATTAGTTTTTATTTAGTGGGTGCAGCTTATAGGCAATATATGTACAAAATTATTATTTTTATTAAATGGGCGTGGCTTATATTTGGGTGTGGTCAGTAGTCCAGGAATTACGGTAAACTCTGGTACTGAATAATTTAGCTAAATGTTGCAATTTGTTGACCTTAAAGTCGTATCACTCCAAGAATTAACGTCTGTGACATCACTATCACCACACCAGACTTTTATTAATTACTTTTAAGTCTCCTCTTATTATTTCTACGGGTAAATTAATAAAGTGCACAGTTGTGTGACCGTGGAGTATTTCTGTTCTCATGTTACTTTGAAAGTTTCTAGCACACCGTTTCCTGAACTGACAGATTGAATTTGTACAACCTCTGGTTTTATTTCTCCTAAGTAATAAGGGTTGCTAAAATTAGAACGGTAGGTAAAAGCTGCAAACGGCTAGCTGAAAGTAGCAGAATAGCTTTTAGAAGCTAAAAGTACCAAAAAGGCTAAAAGCAGCAAGTATGCTGTAGCAGAATTCAAAGAGTAATGTTGAGGGTTTTTGAGAAATCTGTGTTTTCATCACTGGAGAGTTTAGCTTATTTTTGGGGGTGCTCAAGTAACCCTAAATATTAACTCGGCACCCCTGAAAAATTAAGAAACCATCTTTAGGATTTTGTAAGAAAACCTAGTTCTCAAACCTTAGATTCACCAAAATATTGAATAAATGTGGAATAAGTGTTGACATTCTTAAACGGGGCAATAAAATCTGATTTTCTTTTTTACACAAGTCGGATCCTCGACACCACCGCTAGGCTTGACCAATCAGCGATCTCAGTTTGTCCCAAAGTGAAACGCCCCTCACCTGCAGGAGCTCCGCCCCCTTTTTCTCCAATAACATTGTCGGGGTTTTGCTTTACGAACGCTTTGTCACAGGGATTTCGTGAAAAATAATCAGAAATATTATGAAACATTGTCAGTGGGGAACGTAATTCAGACACGTGTTACCCTGAGCGTTTACGGTTTATTCCATTTCACAAACTAAATGAAGTCTGGAAAAAAGTAAAAGATGATGAAGGCCGGTGGGCGACCTCATGGGCAGCTGAATACAGTGATAAACAGGAAGTACCACCTGTTCCACTGTACGAAGGTAACTGCAAGTAAATCCTCCATTTTCTATCATTCATTCAACCTTTATTTATACAGATAAATCACATTGAGTCTCAAAGACTCATTTACAAGTGAGGCCTTTTTAGACAAACCGTAATGAAAGTAACATGTATAGGATTTGGAGACAAAAAAAAAATGAAATAAATTCCTAACAGACTCTCATTCCATGGCCGAGGAAAGAGCCTGAAATTGAAAAGCGAATAGGCCTGGCTGTTAAACGTGACACAAACCAAACAGTTGTGCAGGAGGAAGACGTGGACTCGAGCGGACGCCTCACAGGGAAACGAACCGCACCGTACGGACACGAGAAACTGGGAGGAACAAAGATCGGGGCGAAACTAATCAGGGCAGAGCCGACAGTCTCACGAGCTTGAAGATCCAAAATGACGAAGAAAATCAAAGCATGACACCTGTGGGAAGTGATCAATCAAAAATAACCAACTTGAGCCGTAAGTCCTGACAGAAAGGAGACGGGACGTATTATTTATAGCTGTGTGGACCGAGAGCCAGTGGGTTTCAAACCATATTTTGCACACGGTAGTTGTTGCTTCATATCTTGTCATATTAAAAGATAATTAAAAGAATAATTCATTGTGATATTAGCCGCAAACATAAAGTTTAATCTGGACATGTTTTAAAATGTCTGACCGCTCTTTTTAAGACATGCTTCAAAAATTTGGAAGCATGATTGACGTTTTAAGAGATTTTGTTTCTGGGATTTAACACCTGTCGTTATGAAACGTAGACTAGATACACACCAGTGTGTGTATTGTCAGTTAGCAAAATATCTAAGGAACCAGTGACTGTGACTTTCAGAAATCATCGTAGGGCGTGCATCAACAGCTGTTCCACTTTTAGAGTTAATCAAGTTCAAGATGGACGCCGTAGCTAAAGGAACTAACTCTGAATATTACAGCTGTTGAGCTAGAATCTAGAATGGTAGTAGCTGAGAGTCATCCCCGTCGGACTCTCTAAGAATGACTGGATTGCAAGAGATCTTAGTTTAAAACCGGGAGTCCTTCCAGGAATGCTTGTTGTGTGAATGTTTATGGAGCATTCACTCTGTTGTGATCCATTTTTCTTCCGTACGTTTTTCAGCGTCTTTCTCATTCCACAATTTTTGTGCTAGTTCAACACAATATTTCATAAATCAAAACGTTCAGCTCTTTCAGGACAATTCTGCAATGACTATTGGTATTGGTGCAACTTTAGCTTTTTGAAATATTTAACCTTTTCAGCCATTTTTCTTTTCTCATAGAAAATGAATTGAGCTCATTTTACATCCTTTAGATCTGTTTACAACCTTTTACATTTTGTTCTGGTTCAGCTTCTTTCAGCTTTCTTGAGCAAATTTAAACTATTTTTCAGCTAATTCCAGCTGTTTTTTCAGCTGTTTTGTTATCGTTTCAAATTCTTTCTGCTAACTACATTTTTGTGCTTCTAACTTCTTTATGCTAATTTAAGCTTGTTATGCTCCTTTCTGCTTATTTCGGCAAGTTTCAGCTTTTTTCAGCTACTATTTAGCTATTTTCATTCTAATTTTAGCTTTTTCAGCTCATTCCACATTTTTGGCACCAGTTTCTACTTTTTTCAGCAAAAATGTGCTCTCTCCACATCCTTCTGGTAATTTAAGCTTCTTTCTGCCTTTTTAAAACTAATTTTTTTTAGCTTTTTTGCTTATAATTCACTTTTTTTTTTTTTGTTGATTTATCTGTTTTCAGATAATTTCCACTATTTTGTGCTCATTTCTGCTACTTTCAGCCTAATTAACCCCCTTATGGCCAATTTCGGTTTGTTATGCACCTTTCAGCTTTTTCTGCTCTTTCAGCTACTATTTAACTCTTTTGATTATGCTTAAAAAAATAAATAAATAAAAGAAAAAGCTTTTTTTCTGGTAATTCCACTTTTTATTTTTTATTTTTTTGCTCATTTCAGCTCTTTCTGCTTCCTCCTGGTGGTTTAAGCTTATATTCTGCCTTTTCAACTACTTTTCAGCTTTTTAGCTAATTTCAGCTTTTTTTAAAACCTAATTTACCTAATTTTGTGCTAATTTCTGTTTATTTAAACCTAATTCAGCAAACGTGTTTGTTTTTTTCCTCTAACTTAGGCCTGTTTTTCCATTTCAGCTACATTTCAGCATGCTTTTAGCTAATTTCAGCTTATTTTCAGCAAATTTTTCAGCAATAAGCATTCACACTGCATTTTCACAGGAAATGTGATTCCTCTAGTTTATTTTATCTTCTATTACATTTTGAAAATAAACTTATTTTGTTTTCTGCTTATCTTTAGGTCCACCTGTCATTGTCATCCCTCCTAAAAGCACCACCCTTAACATGTCCCAGAATGCACTTCTGCAGTGCCAGGCGGTGGCTGACCCCCCCAACATGACCTACGTGTGGCAAAAAGGTGGAGAGAACGTGCATCACATCGAGTGAGTGGAGCATCGTTTACATTGAGCTTTAAAATCTGTGCAGGAGGAGGAAACATTTTAGAAGAGTTGATGTTTCACCTGCTCTCTGCGGAGGTTCGCCTCATGTTCTGCCTCAAGGAGCTGAAAACAACTTAAAAGTAGCTAAATGTGAAACTAACAGGGTTGTGTGAGTAAAAATTGATTTATCAGTTTGATTAAAAAAAATCAAAATATTGCAGCATCGTGATGAAACGTTAAATCCTCATTCTTAAAGAAAATTCATCACAAGTCCCCATGGAGGGAGGGAGGGAGGGAGGGAGGGAGAGATCAAGGAAGGAAGTGAAGGAGTGATCAGGGAAGGAAGGAAGAGGGGGAGGGACAAATGAAGAGAGAGGGATGGAGGGCAGAAGGAAGGAAGGAAAAGATGAAGAGAGAGAGGGATGAAGAAGGAAAGGATAAAGAGAGGGATGGATGAAGGGGGGAGAGGGAGGAAGAAGGGGAGGGACAAAGAAAGAGGGGTGGGATGAAGGGAGGGAGGGAGAGAGGGTGGGCGGGAGGAAGAAAAGTTCAACTTCAAGTTGTTTATTTGTCCTATGCAGGTTAACACAGGGTTAACAGTACAATGAAATGCTTGGGATGAGAAGAACCGATTTGACTCGCTAAAAAATCAAAGATAAAACCAACAAGAAAAACTAAAAGCAAAAAACACAAAAAAAGCACAAAAAAGGTACCAAAACGTGAAAAAGTAATTTTAATATTTACAATGTCCTAAAGAAAGATGGTGAACAACAACATGGTAGAATATGATGGTACAGCAGGATGAATTTGAATTAAATAAGTATTTCAAGGTAGCAAAATAAGCTAAAATGCACATTATACATATATATATATATATACACTACACAGGTTGACAGGTTATTTCACTGGTAGTGATATTGAGGTTGAATTATTAGTTAGTTATTGCCAGTTGTTCAGTGTTGTTTATTGAGGGTTCAGTAATCTGACAGCTTGTGGATAATACTTGTCCTTTAGTGATTTGTACGTGATGACAGACTCCTGTATCGTCTGCCTGAGGGTAGTAGATGGAAGAGTCCTTGTGCTGGGTGGGTGTGGTCCTCAATGATGCTGCATGCTTTACGCAGACATCAGCTGTGGTAGATGTCCTGGATGGTGTGGAGACTGCTACCAGTGATGCCCTCTGCCGTTTGCACCACCCTCTGTAGAGCTTTCTGACTCTGGCTGGTGCTGTTCCCATACCACCCTGTGATGCAGCCTGTCAGCAGGCTCTCAATGGTGCACCAAGTTAGTGAGGATGCTGATGTTCGTACCAAACTTCTTTAGTCTTCTTAATGGCTTTCTTCACCACAGTGTCTGTATGTAAAGTCCAGGACGGATTTCGGGGGCCGAGATGGTGTAGAGGCAGGGCAGCCGACTCGGGTCCCGAAGGTCTTGGGTTCGATCCCTGGTCATTGCACGTCTTGTGGTGTCTCTGAGCAGCACACCTTATCCCCAGTTGCTCCGCGGGCACTTTCCATAACTGCACACTGCTCCACCTGGTGGTGGATGGGTTAAAAGCAGAGAGCCAATTTTGCCATTGTATGGGAACATGGAATGATGACGATACATAACACATCCTCGGTAATGTGAACACTGAGGAACTTGAAGCTGCTGACTTGCTCCACCTCAGCGTTGTTTGTTGAGGGCAGAGTGCTGGCATCCACGCTGTTTCCTAAAATCCACCATCATCTCCTTTGTTTTGCTGACATTTAGAGAGGTTATTTTCCTGACACCAGTTGGTCAGTGATTTCACCTCATCTCTGTAGGCACTCTCGTCATCGTTGGTGATGAGGCCCAGGATGGTAGTGTCATCATACTTGAGGATGACGTTAGAGCTGTGCTTGGAGGTACAGCCATGTGTAAATGTTGAGTACAGGAGTGGACTGAGGACACAGCCCTGAGGTGTACCGGTGCTGAGGGCTAGTGTGGAGGAGAGGTGACTGCCGATTCTCACTGCCTGTGGTCTGTTGGTGAGGAAGTCCAGTATCCAGCAGCAGATGGACTTCTCCAGGCTTCTCGAAAAGTTGGAAAAGTGGGACTTTTCTACTGGACGTCTCCACTGGAGGGAGAGAGGGACGAAGGAAGGAAGGAAGGGAGGGAGGGAGGGAGGGAGGAACAGAAGGAGAGAGGGAGAGAGGGACGAAGGAAGGGAGGGAGGGAGGGAGGAACAGAAGGAGAGAGGGATGAAGGGAGGGAGGGAGGAACAGAAGGAGAGAGGGACGAAGGAAGGAAGGGAGGGAGAGAGGAACAGAAGGAGA
>NC_056515.1:37381532-37397386 GCF_014905685.2 Nematolebias whitei | reverse complement strand
GGGAGGAAAGGAGGAAAGAGGGAGGAAGAAAAGGAGGGATAAACGGAGGGTGGGATGAAGAGGGTGGAAGAGAGGGAAGGATGAAGGACAAGGGAGGAAGGGGAGGAAGAGGGAGAGAAGGAGGGACAAAGGAAGGAAGACATCTTCAGCTTCAAAATAAAAGTCCAGTGTCCTGTGTGCAGACGTCTTCAGCTACAAAATAAAAGTCCAGTTGTTTTCGTCTTGAACCTTCTTTGACTGCACCATGTCCTGGAAGACCGAGCATCTTCACCAACCTCAGCAAGTTGAACCAAAGCACCGATCTGTTGAGCAGTCCCTGAAAAACTGTGGCCTTCAGACTTTGAGGAACTCTTTTCCACACCTTGGCTACAGCTGATGGCAGCACTGGGAACCAGATGTTGGTTCAGAAGATCCCTATTTTGTCGAGTTGAAAAAAATAAAATTAATCCGTTGTTCACCCACATCGATCCAAACAGAGTCGGCAACAATCGTCCGTCTTCACCCGGCGTGCTGCTGTGAAAAGGCCAAACCCAGCTGTGACTGAAAGAGCTGTGAGGATCTGATTAAGTTCTTCACACGTTCTTTCCATCAGCTTGTTGCTCGACTTGATAGTGTTGTTTTTTTTTACTACACGATGAAATAAACTCGTCATTAAAACCGATGAAAATGTTCTGCAGAGCCGCAGAGTTGGAGGATTCGTGTTGCCGTTTCTGTCCTTTCACAGTTTTCACGTTTCTGAGGAGAAACCGCTCGAGTCGAACCAAAACACGACTGCGTTCAGAAAGTTGTTAATTGGGATGGATAATGTTTCGATTGTTTACTGTAAACACGTCGAATGAACCAAAACTCCAGATGAGATTTAGTCTATAAAAACGGTGTCCACATGAACGTTCAGTTTTTCTTTGTAAGAGTGTGTGGGCACCGCTGCTTTACTTGAACCCAAACAGAATCCTCGACCTCCATCTGTGCGCAGCAGTGAAGAACTCGGGAATAAAAAATTAAAACCTCCTCCATGTTTTGAACGACTGTTTGACTCGACCAAATCGTGCCAGCTGGATTGTTTCCTTCTTGCTCTGAAGTTCACCCTGGAGATCTCGCCCCGTGTGCGTTTGTGTTTGTTTTGAAGGTATCTGAAGTCTCGTGTGAAGATCATGGTGGACGGAACGCTTCTGATCTCCAGCCTCATCCCGGAGGATTCTGGGAACTACACCTGCGTTCCGACGAACGGCCTGTTGACGCCGCCGGCCGCCTCTGCCGTCCTCACAGTGATGCGTACGTACAATAACGGCTTCTTCTACGTTGGTCAGCGAGAGCACGACTGTGGTGTTGCTATTTTAACGGTTGAATTATTTGCGTTTAAAAAAAGTAAATAACTAAATATAAAGGCATTTTAAACCCTTCCCACACTCTTGCAATATTCTAAACAATGTTTCTAAACTAAACTCTAAAAGACACAGAATGTCATGATTTCAGCTCTTTGCAAGCACTCTTGGCCACGCCCACTTCTCCGCTCTGCACGCTGATCAGCTGATCAGCTGCAGCAGGAAGCTTATCCTGCAGTGTGGGCTGTACAAATGTGCAGCAGGTGCTAAATAATTTCAAATAATGTGTTTTAAATAAACAATCCATGCCGATCGTGCAGCTCATCCATCAGTCAGTCACTTGTGTGTCATGTCTGATCTTATTTTGAAAAACTGCGATACAGCGAGTCTGCGATAAATGAACCGCAAAGTAGCGAGGGACTTTATTTATAAATGAATCGAGTCGAGGGTGGCATGATGGTGTAGTTGGTAGAGCTGCCTGTCGGATTGAATCCCGGCCTTCCTGGCTGGAGTTTGCATGTTCTCTCCGTGCATGCGTGGGTTTTCTCCGAGTACTCGTTTCCTCCCACAGACCAAAAACATGCATGTTAGGCTGATTGGTAACTCTAAATTTTCCCTGCATGCGAGTGAGAGAATGGACGTTTGTCTCATGTTGTCTGTGACTGATGAGCTAAAACTTTAAATGTATAGCTTTAGCAGAATTTGTTAATCCAAAGACATGGTGGAGGATTCTGTCGGGATGAACGGAGTTCGCAACGCTTGGAAATTCAAGCAGATAATTATCACATATGAACATTAGGGTCTGAATGGTCCCAAATTTATCCTGCAGCGGGTCAGCTACCCTAAACGTACAGCTGATGTCAGACAATGAACATAAGTGTAAAGAACATCGGATGGTCCATACAAAAATAGAAGACTGAGGTGTCCACATTCAAAGATCTCTGATTAGTTCTTAGAGATGTTTAGAACAACCTAAAGTTCCTCCAAAAACTTGAGTGCAAGTGTACCCAAAGCTGGGGTACAAAAGCCCCAACGGTGTGTTGGGTTTCTATTTCTGTTGGTCCATTTTATGGCTTTAATTTCTAGACCATATGAAGACGAAAGGAATTTAGCATTTTTAAGTTTTATTTGCAATGTAAGTCTTTTCACCCAAGTTGTTAAAGAACTGCACATATTGCAAAACTGTCTTTCAGTTTCTAAGACTGTTTCCTGCAGAATCATTTTCCCTTCCTTGTGAAAACATTTCATATTTATTCATCTCTTCTGTACGCCTTGTAATAAAGGAATTGGCTCAAAGTCTATATTGATACAACGTAGCAGAAGTCGTGTTTAAACTTGCTCCGAGCTGAAAGCTGCACCTCAATCTTCAGATCTTACAAATGAAACATCTATTTCCTAACTGTCCTCAGACCCAGCCCTGGCTCTTCAACTGCCCCAGGAAACCTACCTCCCCACAGGTTTGGGGGGGGTGATCCCCTGCCCGGCGGTGGCTCAGCCTCCACTTCTGCGTGTGGACTGGATGAAGGATGGAGGACCTCTTGATTTGTCCTTGGTAATTAAAAAAAAAAAAAACTCAAATGGAAGCACATCCTCATAGTTTGGTCCCTCATTAAGTGAAGTGACATCACTGTGTGATGTTTCAGGGACGCAGTATCTGAATCTATTATTTTCCTTTTAGCAGAGAGATCTGTGACACTGCTGCAGCTGGGTTTGAAGGATTTGCAGAAATAACCCTGCAGTAAAATACCCACTACCCCATAAGGATAATTATTTTTTAAAAACATGCTTTACTTGTATTAATATCCCCATTTTTCAATATGATGATTAAAAATGCACGTTGAGGATGAATTGATCTTATATTCCGTACATCTATAGATGGACAGGAGGTTTCCTCTGACATTTGCTCCGCTCACTGATGGAAATGTCCTCCCTGCTTGTCGGTGCGCGGTCGTTCAATCACCTACATTTTAATGGATACGGCTAATGTGCTCAGTCTTAAAAGCTTGGAAGCAATCCCTGAGGAGTTCCTCTCCGTCGTCCCTCACTTTCCCTTCCATCTTCCGGTCACCTCATTGGAGCGATGAGGGAAAGCGCCGTTATAGATTAGGACACGGGACTTCCCTGCATTTTAAAGCTCCACTTTTCCAGATTGGAAAATTCCATCCCCGGATATTGCTCTCACTCCAAGTAAAAGTTACTATCACAACTTTTTTTGCATGTTAAAAAAAAAAAAAAAAAAAGCGCTTCCTCCACATGCTGAGTCGCCCCCCCTCACCACTTTAGTCCGAGCGACGGACATGTCGGCGAACGAGGTGCACCGTGGGAGATTTGACAAGTTCCTGTTGCGAGGGACACACGAGCTGGAAGTCTGGCTGTTATTCTGCCAATTATTCCACTTCCATTGTGGTTGTCACAAGCTCGCATACCCGCTGTAATCACCGCTTCAATCCGGGGAGAATAATGGCAGTTTTGACTTCATTAAACTGAGTGGGGAAACTTTTTAGCATAACACAAGCCTTTTACTGTTTCGTAATGGAAAAGAAAATGACTTTTACTGCTTTTTATGCCGGTTTTCAAACATTCGTCAAAAATGTTGAGAGTTTTTCTCTTATGTGTCTGGATTAACTAATTTTATTTTAATTCAGCTCTTGTCGTCAAAGCAACAAAAGATCATGTTCTATTTTATTGTTTTAAATAAAAAATGACTACTGTAACATAAATAAACAATCCATCTATCAGAAGCAGTGGAATAATTGGACACTGGGGGCATTTAGATACTTCACTGGCAGGCAGTTATCTAAACATTGATGAATTAATATAGCTGCCAGAGTGAGATGATGATTGTTTTCCTCTCAGTATCCAGGATGGACCTTAAAAGCTGATGGCTCTTTGGTTCTGGCCACGGTCAACGAGGATGCAGCCGGCGTTTATTCATGTACTCCGTTTAACAGCTACGGCAGCATGGGCTCTTCTGGATCAACCAACGTGATCCTGCAGGTTGGTGTGCTCAACAGGCCACAGCATCACTCGGTATCACCCTCCACCGAAGGTAAAGCGTCAGCGTCTTTACCTGTGCCTGGTGGAGCATTAGCAAAATATCTCAAATCAGTTAATGGAGTTCAATTAAATTGTTCCACATCTATAACTAATTAAATGTTTAAGTCAGTTTAATTGAGGATGGCTGCCTCGGAGTTTCCCAACTTCTGAGCTAGAATTTGAGCATCATTCCTCTGACTTTAAGTATTTTTAAACGGGCATCTAGAAAGCTGGAAAGAAAATGGCGCTCTACTACCGCAGAAGAATTTTATTTAACTTAGAGGGATAGCCTGCTAACTTATAAAAAAGCTCTCCGTAAAGTTAGAACTGTATATTATTCATCTTTAATAGATACAAATAAAAATAACCCTAGGTTTCTGTTCAGTAGAATAGCTAAAATAATGAAAAGTCCTATTTCTGTTGAGTTGTGCATCACTACAACTATAAGCAGTGATGACTTCATGAAATATTTTTTTATAAATAATTTCAATTAGGAAGAAAATGCAAACCATCCTTCCTACTATCACCTCTGGTTCCCTGTCAGATGAGGCAACTTTAAAAATGTGACTAGAACCTGATTTATGTTTGGACTGTTATTGTCCTGTTGAGCTCTCTGAATTGTCAAAAGTAATGGCTTCATCCAAACCATCAAAGTGTCTGCTAGATCCCATCCCAACCAGTCTATTTAAAGAGGTATTTCCCCTAATTAGCATCCATATTTTGGATCTGCTTAATTTGTCTCAAATAAGTGGTTACATACCACAGTGTTTTAAGGTTGCTATAATTAAACCTTTACTTAAGAAACCTAATCTGGATTTCAGGAATACTGGCCAATAATAGACCATCTATTCACCATAACCATCATATCTAATCTAACATTCATCTAAGAAATTCTCGAAGAAAAAGTTGCATGTCAAAACATCTGCAAAAATATAATCTGAGGAGTTTCCACTGTTGCCTTTGTGCTTGCTCAGGATGGGAGACTGCGACTAAATGAAGATTCACCGTGTCTGCTGGCTTCTTTACTTCCTTACATAGAAACCTTTTGTAATTGGCGTTTAGAATGTATGTGGATGTTTTTGTTCAGTGCCCTGAGATAACTTATGTTGTGACTTGGCGCTACGTATATAAATAAACTGAATTGAATCCCCAATGTCGTGCATCATATTTGCTCAAAATGTTGATTTTTACTATCAAAATCAACTCTGTTTGTTTGTAAGCAAAATATCTTTTCAACCATTACATAGAATTTGGGAATGTTCTCAGACCATAATCATTGGACGTAGCTCTACAACTCTTCAACATCTGAGGTCAACGCAATGCAAGACGGCGTAACAAACGAATAAAAATGGCTTCAACTCCGTCAATCTTAAATGTACCGAGTTAACTTTGTATGGTAGTAGAGGAGAGTCATCCTCAACACACTTTCATCCCAGCTTGTGAGAACACAGAATTTCGAAGGTTTGATTAAAAAAAAGAAGTCTACGGTTTTCTAACAAGGTTAAAAACTTAACCTGGTTAGATCTTTCTGGATTGTTCTTCTCTACATAAAATGCTTTTATTTTCAGTCTAATCTTTAACATGAACAGTGGCGGGTGATGTGCATTCTTTCATGCAACGCTACACCTTTTAATTTAGTTAAAAAATGTTAATTCATAATTTGAATCGTTGAGTTACGGATGCGCCCCCATGAGCTAACACCAAACGTTTTCTGCAGTTTTTCAGCAGTAATTTATTAAACACAACGGCATCTGTCACAGCCAATTAAAAATCTTTACAAGAACAACATTTTATTGACCTTTAAATGCTGCTGTGTGTGGCCCTCTGACATTAATCGACATCAATTCAGGCTGACTACAATTGTGGCACTAGTGGGGAGTTAATTGTGTAGCTAATCCTGTTATTATTAAGCTAATCTTGTCCAAAGCAGTAGTAATCCAGTCTCAGAATCCATTGTTGGCATTGCTGCAGCCTCTTTTTGCTTTGGCAAATCACAGGACCCCCCGTCATTCGGCATCGGTCCAGAGGAGGAGTACAAACAGGAAACGGGGCGAACGCTGCTCATCCCCTGTCAGGGAAACACGGACTCAACCAACAAAGTGACCTGGAGCAAGGTAAGAAACGCATGATTTATTTTTGGCATGCTGAAATCTTAAGGTTCATGTTGTTTATGGGGGGGAAAGGTACAAAACTTGTTTTTCTTGTAAACTTGAGAAGAATGAAAGTGGCTCATAGCTTGGATGGAAGGATTGCTGCCATTTCTCCTCAGTCCGTCTCGTAATTGGTTCTCCACTAAAGCAAGAAGGGCTGAGTCAGAACTCTCTCCTTGGTTGGTTTCACAGCTGCATGCCTTCATAACAAACATCTAGGAAACTGGAAAGGCGTTTTATTAAATGTGGAGAACTTTTCCTGGAAAACGGGTTTGTAAAATGCCATCGATCGGTTTACAAATTAAGCCCTGGTTGTTGGTGAGTGATGCAAAGGAAAATGTTGCTCTGGTCAGGGTTTTCCTCTTTCACTTTATCCTAGATTCTTTTCAGCAGTCTGCTTCTTTCGGTAAGATGTGGTGATCCGTCCGTGGTGACATTGTCAACAACTGTCTTTTTGTTTAACTCACTGGCACCATCTTTGTCGATCATGTCACTGTCCTGCGTGAGAAACTGATCTTTTCAAACTTGGCTCTTGCCTCTACCTTGCAGTCCTTCAAAAACTCGCCTTCTGAGAAAGGCTCGCTAGCCTTTGTTAATTTGAGTGCAAGCAAAAAGCTTGCCTTGGTATTTCAAATTCAAGTTCAAGAAGCTTTATTATCCTCAAGGGGCAATTTGTTCCACAGTCAGTAGACTAGACAATGATGCATTAAAATAACCATATGGAAATCACGGTTTGTTGAGAAGCATGATCGCTACAGGGATAAATGAGGTTTTTAGTCTGTTCGTCCGGCAGCAGATATCTGCGTCCCGATTGAAGCAACCTGAACTCACCATGGAGTGGGTGATCAGGATCTGCCAGAATCAGCCTGGCCTTGTTCACTGACTTGACTCTTGAATCAGTTTGTAAAAATATTTAGCCGAGGCCGTAATTTATTCAGTCGATCTCTCAGCAGTAGCGGCCTGTTCTTGTGTTGACTGCTTGCTAGCGTAGTTAGCATGCGTCGTGGCAAAGTGACGGCTGATGGTATATTTGAAAACTGCAACAGTCTCTTGGCATATCACACCTGATCGGACATCAGTGGAAAAAAATAATTTGTTGTCCACTCATTAAACGCTCAGTACTCCGTCTTCCGTTCGTCGGTCCGCTCGTTTTCAAAGAAGGGCTCAAACCGCAAAGTGAAAAAGTTTAATCAGAAACATCAGAAAAATCTGTCTGAGTTGACCCTGTCCACTTTTAGCTCAAATATTTATCATTATTGGCAATGTCCACACAAGTGACCTGGATGTGTTAGAAAAGTTGTTTATCGACATCGACTTTGCATTTAATCCTGAATAAAAAGCCAAAGGTCATCTGAGATCATCCAAGGATCACATGAAATGCCACGACCATCACTCAAACGAAGGTCAGTGTGGCTGGAGTCGCCATCTATTGGGGAAATGTGGGTTATGCAGATCAAAGGCAAAATGAATCATGATGCAACACAACCTGCATTTGGCTGATAGCAAGTCAAATCTACAGAATAATTTATTTATAAACGACTCTTGGTTCAGTTTCAATAAAACAACCTTTTTTTTTTTTTTTTAACCAAGTAATCGTTAGTTGTTGTTTTTGGCGTTCTTAAACGAATTTTAGCCAAATTATTTAAGATACATAGTTGAACTTTTTTTGTCAAACAGGACTAACTTTAAAGCTTCTCCGTGTTTCTCACAGAGCTGCTTTTAAATTTTGAAGTGGAAAAAAAAAAGTCTTGTATTTCAGCGCTGCATTTATTTGACTCGTGAAAACCCATCGTGCACCGGGGCATGCGCTCATAAATTGATCCAAAAACGTGTTGTAAGGTGACTCGCCAAGCCCTCCCACTCTATAAACCTGCACTTGACCTTAACTCGTGGTTCAAATTAGCTGTCAGCGCTGCATAATGCAGGAGGCATGCATTTAGACAGCAGCTGGCAAAAAACACAACTTATTTTGCCAAACGATTGTATTCCAGATCCATGTCATTGTTTGGTAACGTCCCTTCAGAATTTCTTTTAAGTGCAGCAAAAATGGAAGGTCTGGATGGAGGTAAACACTTGCTTGATGCGTTTAAGTCCCTTATCTAGCCTGCCTTTAGTCATCCGGAGAAAAGCTGTGGGATTTGATCAAATCCCTCGTGTTCGTACACCTTGTCCATGTGTTCCACTTCACCAGGTTAGAAGTCACATGACGGGGTAAAAGCCTCTGACTGCTATTCCGTCAGCTCGAGACGGACATTAAACTACAGCAAGTGGTTGATGAGTGTCACAAGTGGAACCTCTTTGTGCACCGAAGTTATTCCGCTGCAGAGACGCAACGACTGACGGGTCTGAAAATGACCGTGTCATGTCTTTGTGACCTGCACCCATTTGTCAAATTCAATATAATAGAATCAATCAAAACGACTGTATAACCTAAAGTTTACTAAATTAAGTTTGGCACGAGGCTGCTCTTTATCAGTCTTCATCATTTCACGTCCGGACAAATTAAACATGTCGCGACAATAACTGCTTTTAAATGTCTGCTACTTTTTAAATTTACAAGACCGCTGGTGTATCCATACGATGCTTTTGTACTTCAACTCCTCTTAGAAGGAGGCATTGTGGGAAAATGGTTATGAATACAAAATGCAGCAATTTGAAAATCCCTTAGATTAAATATTAGATAATACACTAAGACATTTTACCTTTAAAAAATCTAAATAAAGATAATTGGGATTCACAAAGGGGAACAACTTTAGGACATGTTGCTATCGTAAAACTCCAAATTTTCTTGTTTTATTCCCGAGTATAGTTCTTAGTTTTAGCATTTAATGTAAAATGGTGTTTTGTTGGGCTTGTATTTGGATTTTACATCTGATTTGAAATTAGGGTTGCATTTCAAGCTTAGACACTGTTGATGTCTAATATAAGTATTTTTTTTAGTCAAATTAACCTAAGCAGCCATTCAACATTGACTGATCAACCTCTAATATCAATATGGTAAATGTTATCCAAACTTCAAAAACTTAAATGCCAAAAACTTAATTGTAAATCTGAACTGTGTAATATTCCCTAAAACATATATTATTGTTGTGTGAATGTTTATGAAGCATTCACACTATTGTGAGCCATTTTTCTTCCAAATGTTATTCAGAGTGATTCTCATCCTGCAGTTTTCAACTATTTCAACAAATCACGAATCAAAACGTTCGGCTCTTTCAGGACAACCCTGCTATGACTTTTGGTATTGGTGCAACTTTAGCTTTTTGAAATATTCAGACTTTTCTGCCATTTTTTTCCTCATAGAAAATGAATTGAGCTCATTTCCATCCTTCACATCTTTAGATGTGTTTACAACCGTTTACTGCTCCTTTCACATTTTGTTCTGCTTCAGCTGCTTTCAGCGTCCTTCTGCACTTTTAAACTTTTTCAGCTACTTTCAGCTGTTTTGTGCTCCCCTTAAATTCTTTCAGCCAACTATGACATTTTTGTGCTTCTAACTTCTTTCTGCAAGTTTCAGCTTTTTCTGCTATTTCAGCTCCTATTTAGCCGTGTTTTTTTTTTCAACTAACTGAACATTTTTTGCACTAAAATTTTTTTCAGTCAAATTCAGCAAAAATGTGCTCTCTCAACTTCTAGTAATTTGAGATTCTTTTCTGCCTTTTTAGCTACTTTTCAGCAGTTTTTTGTTAATTTCCACTTTTTTGTGCTCATTTCAGATTCTTTCAGCCTAATTGGTCAAATGTGTTCTTTCTACTTTCTTCTGCTAATTTAAGCTTGTTTCACATTTTCAGCTACTTTTTTTTATTTTTTAGCATTTTTTAGCTAATTTCAATTGATTTTGGATGAATTCAAGTTTGTAGTGGTAATTTATTGTACTTTCAAATTGTTATGCTAGTTTCAGCTTTGTCTACTATTTAACTGTTTTTATGCTACTTAAAGCTTTTTACCCCCCCCCCCCCCCCCCACACTTTTTTTTTAAAGCCAATTTCTGCTGTTTCCTTCTGGAAGTTAAGCTTCTCTCTACCTTATCAGTGACTTTTCAGCAATTTTTTGCTAATTTAATCTTTTTTTAGTTCCTAATTTTTGTTCTAATTTCTGCTTGTTTAAAAATAATTCATAAAATGTGTTCTTTATGTTTTCTTTAGGCTTTTTCTTCATTTTCAGCTCCATTTCAGCTGTTTTTCCAGCAAGTTGTTCTGCAACAACACTGCATTTTCACAGGAAATGCACTTTCTCTAGTTATTATGGTGATGAATGAATTCATACCAATGAAAGTCCTGTGAATATTTTTGGTCTTTTGCCATGCTGCTGCTTGTATTAAGAGTTTTGTGCTTATTTGTTAGGTCGACCCGGCTCGTCCCATTTCTTACTCCATTGAACCCAACGGGTCGTTGCTGCTGCAGCCTCTGATCAAAGACCACCAGGGGGAATGGGAGTGCGGCGTCTCCAACCGCGTCGCCTCCATCAAAACACGCACCCGAGTTTTCGTCCTGGGTGAGTCTACCACAAACCAGCGATGATTACATGAGCTCTTCGCATGTTTTAGTTTAGATTGTCCTAAACTGCTGCGCTTGTATTCTTGTGTAAGCGCGTTTTATCCAGCACAGGCCGGATGCCGGCGCCTCCTCTCAGCCTCCGACGTATAAATGTGATACATGAAGAGACGGCCTCCAACCCGTCGTTGAAGTGCTGGTCGGTTTCTATAAACTGCTCTTCTTCCATTACAGGAACCAGTCCCCATGTGGCCACCTCTCTGTCCGTCTCTCCAGGAGTGAAGGAGGCCAACGTATCCTGGGAGGCAGGCTTTGATGGAGGATCAGCGCAGACGTTTTCAGTTTGGTGGGTGTAAAGCCTCCTACTTTCTTCTCGAGCTGTAACCATGGCAGCCATCGACAGCCCTGGTATTACTCTATTGATCTCCTGAACGAGGAATTCATTTATCTGTTATCACCTCTTGGCGGCTACAATATAAAACGTTGCTACAGAGCAGAACTTTACAACGTTGTGGTCACAATCGAGATTTACTGATGAACAGAAGACGCCGTGCTACACTGGTTTTTGTGACTCGTTCTTTTTTTTTTATTGGTTTAGAGAGAAGATGCTGGTTTATTTTATTTGCTTGAAGGCTTAAAGAGACATCGCTGATGTAAATGTTCTCGAACAGCGAAAAACAAAAACACGAATAAGTATTTGTTAAATACATTTCTGTGAAAGAAAAAACTAGTTCTAATTGGAGAATTAAACTGAGGATTTGGAAAACCTTAGGTCAACAGGATCCCAGTGGATCCACAGCATGAGCTGAAGAAACCGAGCTGAAAACGTCTGAGAGGGAACAAAGTTGTTGGTGCAGCAATATGAAAACTCAAAAATATAACGAATGCAAGTGCAATGCTTCAAATCCTGTACGTGGTCTCTCTGGAAAGGTTATGAACAGTTAATGTCTTACCTGTTCTAGATCACTATTCAATCAAATGGTTCAGTTCAGACAAAAATGACGAGCTAAAGTCTTGTCTGAGCAGAGTCGAGACCCAAGCGGCGTACAGCCATCTTAAAATTAAACAAGCCTTATACGTGAACACTATTCTATAAACCTTTAAAATGTTTTTTTTTTTTTATTTCCAAAGGCAAATAGCAACTCCCTGTAACACTTCCAGTGCAGCTTTTATGATGGAATGATTGCAACATTTTTTATAATTTAGTCAAAAGTATTTGCATAAATTAAAGTTTTTTTTTTTTTTTTAGATTGGAGCCGTTTTAATAATTGAAGCATTGTGGAAAGGTTATAACCAATTATTAGATTTTTGAATGTCCTCAGGAAAAAAATATTTTATTTCTGGTTAGCCAGAGGCTCCACTCTGAGTGAAGACCATAATGTTATTTTAAAACGAGTCAAATCTAAGAAATGTAAATTTGTTTGTGTAATTAATCTGAATAACCACAGGCGGTGGGAAAATTGCTTAAACTCCTATAAAGCTTTTAAAATTAGAGTTCGCACGATCCACTTTGGTGTACTTGAAGTAGCTGTTAGCTCGTCAGTCTCGTCAGAATAAAATGTCTTCAAGTTTTCCTCACGAAGACCTCACAATAACACCAGACAGCCTGTTTGTTCTTTGTGACGTTGACTGAATTCAATTTTACAACTACCATAATTTCTGGACTATTGAGCGCACATAAGCCCCGCCCACAAAAAAAAAATCCAATTTACTTTTATAAAACAACAACAACAAATGAGAATTGAAGCCTTCAGGTGCTTCAAACGGTGTCACGAGACTGGAGCAGGAGCAACAACCAGGACGAAATCAGCGGAGAAGGGTGAGGGGAGGAAGGGGGGGGGGGGGGGGTTAGAACACCTGACATAATTGGAGCGGCTCTATTCACACACAACCTGCTGTTCCTCTCCAAAATAGTAATTTTATTAAGTGTTTACAAATGTTGATGTATAACAACCCGTTAAATTACACCAAAATTCAGGAAATGGCATCTGTTGTTCTGTTGTTTTCTCTAAAAGCCCCCCCCCCCCCCCCACACACACACACCCCGGCTTGCCTGCTGTTCCGGCATCAATCGGTTTAAAAATTAAGCCCTGCATTGGTGGTATAAAGCTCGTTAGCGCATTAAAAATAAAATCCATAAATTAGCTGCAGCATTGTATAGGCCACGGGGTTCAAAGTGTGTGAAAAAAGTAGCAGCTTATAGTCCAGAAATTACGGTATCTGGATGTTTAACATAAAGTTCAGACAGAAGCTATTACCGTATTTTGTGGACTATAAGGCGCATTAAGTGAAACAACAGCCAGATAAGTCAAACTTTAGGCAACTCATTCACAATAACTCAACTTTGTTCACTTGTAACACATAAAATTGCTTTGAGCTCAGTAATCACAACCAGAATACGTAAGGTGCACCCGATTATAAGGTTCACTGTTGATTTTTGAGAAAAGTAAAGGATTTTAAGTGCGCCTTATAGTTTGAAAAATACAGAAGCATTTGCACCTTTTCTTTTGCTTTGTTTACATGTATTAACTACGCAGAATTAAAATTGTCCTTATGAGATATTTTGTAGCTTTATTTCAGTAATTTCTCCATTCTTCTCCAGCAACACACCACTTGACTTAAGTCGAAGTTTTGATCTACAAAGTCTCTTTTCTTTCCTCCATTTCTGAAAAGGTGAATTATTATTTTTTTTTTCCGAGAGCCTGAGGGTCAAACGATTGTGTGAAACTTCAGCTCTGATAGAAACATGAAAATCACTCGTAATTGGAGCTGCGAGTTCTGAGTAACATCAGTGATCCATCAGCGCCGTCTGCCACCGTACGCCGAGCTGATGAGCATCAATGATTAATGAAACCTACTTTTCTGTCATGTTTCATTGAACTCCAGAAATCTCTGCCACTCTTCTTTTTTTTTTTGTGCTCACACTTCCTCTCTTGCCTCTGCAGGGTGAAGAAGAGCTCGATTAGTAGCAAAGACGGGAAGCAGGACTGGTTCTCGGTGCCCGTGCCCCCCTCCTCTGGCAGCAGTCTGCAGGTGTCGGGCCTGTCTCCTGCCACCGACTACCAGTTCAGCATCCTGTCTCAGAATAAAATTGGAGCCGGACCCTTCAGTGAGATTACTTCTGCACGGACTTTAGGTCAGTACCACACCTTCATTTCTCTCAGTCTGACTCCTTTAACTTATTTTGGTCACTGATGTGGGAAAAAACACTTTAATTTACTTATTTTAACGTTGAAAACACACAATACATGAGTTTTTCCTCTTCACTCCTGTCTATTAATAATAATAAAAAAGAAAATCAGCTGTTTAAAGATAAATCCAACCAGTTAAGATGAATAATATTATGTGCTTCTCTGGGATCAGTCACTTTAATATTTTAAATACTTACACGTTATTATTTATTTACATGCAATTTATTTGAGTGTTTATTGAATACTATTGGTAAAAAATTCATTTAAATCAAAAATTTACAATTTGTCATTAAGCACTGATGTGACTAATGTGTTATTTTTAAAATTATTAGGTTATAGTGCTAAATGAATCGTTGCTATTTTTATTTAAATGTTGGAAAATCAGAAATTGTGCAACATTCTGTAAAATCTTGTCAATATTTTTCTGACTTGAACTGTTAAATAGCTTAAAGCAATAGTTCAACTCTTTTGACGTAGGATTCTGTGAATATATATATATAAACAAGGAATATCTTACCTGCTGTAGATAGATCTTTGAAGAAATAATTTAATTCTGGCCATGAAGGCAAATCTAAAATGGATCATCTTAAAACTACTCTAAACCTATAAAAGCCCATTTGGCTCATGTAAACAGTATTTTATAAACCTTAACTTTGCTCTAAATAACTCATTTTACGGTTGTTTACAAGCGCAGAGAAGCCACAAAGAGCACATCTAACAAAACGATTAGATTAATTCTGTATTGAGGAACTCATGACGGTTTGAAGGATTGTTGGGCCACTCTTGAAAGCAAAGGGATAATGTTTTATTCTTTTAGCAAAATATTGCATGAGCCTATGAAACTGTCAAAGTAATCAATGGATGATCTACATCCGTTTAACTTGTGGAGTTAACAATTCAAGATGGCCACCACAAAAAAAGTGGCTAAAATTCTGTTTAAAAATACAGATTAAATGTGGTGTGGTAGCAGCTGAGCTTCGTCCCCAATGCATACTTTGAACACAAACCATTTTGCAAGATTTTTGCGTAAATCTTTAGAACTGTTAGAGTGAACCCTGTTGGTCTGTTAGCAAAATATTTCATGAACCAATGAATGGACAACAGTTTTGAACTTAATTCAATTCTGCAAATTTAGAGCTAAAAATTTCTGCTGGTGGTAGCTGACAGTCATCCCCAACATGTACTCTGAGTGTCAGAATTATTATTTTAAATACGACTTTATTTATAACAACACTGTTGGCCAAAGTGCTGTAGACTGATAACACATGAAAGTAAACATAAAAACAATAATCTAAGAGAAGATTAAACTGGAAGTCAGTCGGCGCAGCGATTTTAAAGATACTGTGCTAAAATTTTGTTGTGGTAGTGGAGGACAGACAATCACAACATATACCATAATTTCCAGACTATTGAGCGCTCCTGAATATAAGCCACGCCCACTAAATTTAAAAAAGGAAGAAAAATAAAAGTTTCCCCCTCTCCCCAGTGGACCAATGAAACTTGGTTCTATTTCTATGTTTGTGTTCAGTAATTTCATTGAGTAGTTTTTTTTAACCTTTCTTTATACAGGTAGTCTCACTGAGTCAGGAGGACCCCCCCCGCCCCCTCCACGCAACACAGACACCGGTAGACCCTAGACACTTCTAAACGAGTAGCCCTACG
>NC_056515.1:37379348-37381432 GCF_014905685.2 Nematolebias whitei | reverse complement strand
AAGAGTGACGTGGCTAAATGTCTTGGTGGCTTGAAGCTCGTTAACTCCTCAAAATAAATCCATACATTATATAATCCATGGTGTTTAAAAAGTAGCGGCTTATAGTCTGTTAATTATGGTAATCTGCTCACGGATCTCACAATGGCACATAAAGTTCAAGATTTGACCAAAATAGCTGTAACTCTCGACATCGTGAATAAAACATTGTTAAAGGCGGTGGGTGAACTGCGTTCCTTGATGAAATCCTAACTTCGTAATTTAAATGGCGTTTGAACAAATCACTCGATTCTTAAGCTTGGAGTTGAGGTCATTCATGTTCTGCAACAGGTAAAATACTATCTGTTCATAACCCCTTTTCAAAAACTGTCTGTACAGCAGTGATGAGCGATGAAAATACCTTTGACACATTTGTTAGGAAAATGATGTAGACAACTTTTGGCAAGAAATATAATTTTGATTGTATTTCTGAATACAATTAATTATTCATTTTTTTACCAAACAACTTGAAAGCAAACTTTACATCTAAGAAATGAATCCATTTGGATTCTCAGAGGCGCTAACGTAAGCCTCTTTCCATTCAAACCTCACAGTTCAGCTCTGGTGTCGGCAGCAATTTCCTCTTCGCTAATTTAATTTTTCCGCCAGAGCGCGTCCCACTGATTCACTCGGAGTTTCTCTCCATCAGATCCTCCAGAGAGGAGAAATAAACTGAAGCCCCCTGCGTCCCTGTCTGCTAATCAGGGCTCGGCAGGTGTTGTTCTGCAATGGGCTCTCCCTGAAGCTCAGCAGCCCCCCATCACGGGCTTTGTTCTCCAGTCCCGCACCGGAGAAGGGGAGTGGTTTGTTCTGGATGAAGACATCAATGCCAACAGCAGCCAAATGGTGGTTCAGGGTCTGGAGAAGGTAAAAAACACAAGAACAACCTAGTAACTGCACTTTTTGAGTGTTGCCAGTCCATACTGTTAAATACTATTCGTTATAAACTCCAAAGTCTGCACATTATAATGTTCCACTCTGCGTGCATTCATCTCCCCTCCTCTGTGTGGTTCGAGCCTGCATGAATTCAGATGAACTTCATTAGCATTGCAGACGCAGCCACGTGTTGACAAAGTGCCGGTTTCATCCTGTCCTCCCTGCCGTGTGTGTTTACGTGATGTCGTTTCCAGGACTGCGTGTACGAGCTGCGGATGCTCTCTCGTCACGGGGAGTTGCTGAGCGAACCCAGTCCATCAGTCAACGTCTCCACCACTGGTAAGTGTTCAAGAGCCACCCTCACTCCTTCAAAGTACCACTTCAACTCATCCTCCTCTTAATTTCCTCCTATCCCTTCAGAGTTGTAGCACAATTAGAGCAGGGATCCAAGGAATCCTGTTGAAGCCTTATTGAAACATTTCCCATCATTAATAACTTAAACATGTCAAGAATGTTCTTGTCTGAGGCAGTAATAACCCAAACATTTTGTTTTATTTAAAAACAACGGTGCTGATTATCAGTTTGATGTCTGACTGTGTAAATCCTGCAAAACAAACAGGACTTTGATTTGATTATAATGATGATGCTCATCAGAGACTTGTTTTTAATCTTCAAAAATATTCGGTGAGTTGTGTTTCTGATGCAAATGAAACTAATTTATTGTGAAAGTAATAGTGTCAAACATTTATGAAATGTGATCAGAAAAAATTTTATCAAATATGGATGGATGTTAGTCCCTCATTTATCGCAAGGGATCCATTCCCTGAAGACCCACAAAGTAGGAATAGTAGTATTTTATTTCATCCATCCATTATCTTTACCCGCTTCTTCCATTTTGGGTCACAAGTCCATCACAGAGCCACGTAGACACAATTTAGAGTTGCCAATCAGCCTAACATGCAAACTCCACCCAAAAAGGTCCCTGGACCGGGGTATGTATGTATGTATGCATGTATGTATGTATGTATGTATGTGTGTGTGTATATATATATATATATATGTGTGTGTATATATATATATATATATGTGTGTGTATATATATATGTGTATATATGTGTGTGTATATATATATGTGTATATATGTGTGTGTGTATATATATATGTGTATATAT
>NC_056515.1:37353478-37369348 GCF_014905685.2 Nematolebias whitei | reverse complement strand
AGATATAGATATATATATATATAGATATAGATATATATATATATATAGATATATATATATATATAGATATATAGATATATATATATAGATAGATATATATATATAGATAGATAGATATATATAGATAGATAGATAGATATATCCACATGCATTGATGTTTGGGGGAAAGCGTGTAAAACATTTACAAAGTCTATTTTTAATTTACAGAAAAGAGCTGTAAGAATTATCACTAGAAAGCATTACAGTCACCCATCAAGCACATTATTTTATCAACTGAAGTTATTGAAGTTCTGCTGCCTTTCATTTTATATCTCTCGTAATTTTTTAATATAGTTTATGGAATTGTTGTGTATTTTTTGGAACTTTATATCCAAAAACCAAGTTAGTTGCAGGATGCATTTAATAAAAAGGTTTTCTTGCACAGCATATGGGGAAGTTAAGTTGCAATTCCGCGCTCCAAACCTTACTGGTTTAAATCCAAAGACGATGTCTGGTCCAGGGATTTCTGAGGCAGACCGAAACAGAATGTTAGAAACTGGGCAGAAGATGAACCAAACATTTGCTTGATTGGCCAATTAACCATAAACAGTTTACAAACTGGCAGTGAGTTGTAGCAGGAAGATATTTATGAAGAGTGAGGGAAAACATGAAATAGACCTGGCATCGCACACCGGGACCTGATCCTGAATATTTGACAGAAAAGGGGAGGCTGATAGAGTAGAGAAAAACTTATTGCAGATTATTTTATACAACCTGATCTTAGTCCAGGTTTTGACCAAATAATTTTGTCTGTTAAACCTCTAGACTCTGATTAATGAATTGTTTCAGGTATAAATGTCTTATGAACCATGGTTTGTCAAAACAAAACTAATAAAGAACCAATTGGATCCAAAGGTTCTTTGTTACCAGCAGGCTGTATAAAGATACATTTACTCATGAACATAGAAGTTTTGCAGAAAGAAAAAAAAAACCCCTCTTTGGGTATCACCTTATTGGTGATGGTCAGGGCTTTCTGCTTATATACTTATTTTATTTTTTCTTTAGTCCACACACACAATAAAAGCTGAACATACACAACTATATTTGCAGAATAAAAGGTCAAGGAACGACACCAAAAAAAACAACTTTATACATCCTACATTTGTATTGCTACTCAGTTATAGTGTCACATCTCACTCAAATAGAAATGTTCAAAAAGGGTTTACAGAAAGACACACTCAGTGCTTTCTTTGTCACACTCATGCCACAAATACACGCACTCCAGTTCTGGACAAAAGCTGACAAGTCCATATACCTCCTTTTATTTGCTCACTTTTCACACTAGAAAAGATGGCTTTAATAATTTGCTATTTTGACTAGTCCTTAAGGTGAGACTTTACTGGCTTTGATTTCCATGTACCAACATTAATGTATTTGTCACAGGGATGGAGAGCTATCCTGCTACGTCTCGTCTCCTCGAGTTCGTCCCGGAGCCGTTACTGGCAGGCGTTCTCGGCGGCGTTGGATTCATGTGCCTGGCGCTCATCCTGCTGCTTGGGTTGGCCTGCATCATCAGCCGCAAGAGGGACCAACGCCGCAGAGGGATAAAGGACGGTAAAATGGCCCCCACTCTAGAGACATTCTGATGAATATCATCAGTTATTCAATAAAATATTGAGGCACATCCTAGTCTTTGTATAAATCATACCCGGCTACATGGATTTGGCACTCCTCTTGTCCCTTACTCCTCCATCCAGTTGTGAATGTTATTGATGCCATTGCTTGCTAATTAGGGTAATTTCTCATTAGTGGCTGATAAATGTAAGGGTAATTAACTTTTGGACAGCCGTGGGCTCTTTAATGGGTTCTTGTTTGGGTAGATTATGTTTTTACTCTTTGGTCAGTGTGGGTGTATCCTAATGAGTCAGATATCATTTCACACCCCTCCCTCCCTTTCCAGATCCCCCTCCTGCCATCTATAAATGCTCCCCAACAATGTGAGTACTACTTTATCAATTCATTGTCAAACTTGACTTCGACTTTTCCTTCGGGTTTCTCTTTGAAAGTGTTGAAAATGCCAGCAATTTTCTATTTCATCTTTATCTTCCTCATCTATTGCTGCTTCTGTTTTCATCTTTCTCTGACTACAATTTTCCCTCCTCCTCATTTATTCAGTCTTATTTTTACAGTCTGTTTCTCCTCCTCTTACATTTTGTTTTCTTATGATTTTTCCCATCACTCTCACAGAAAGACTTCAGGCTCCAGTACTCCAGACAGTTTGTTGAAGAAAAGCCTCCTTCCCACCAGCTCAGTCTATCCCACAACGTCTTCCATCACCTCGTCCTTGCAGACAGACTGTTCCTCCTTCAACACTGAAACTAATCATCGGCGTAAGCAGCTCATGTCAAACTACAACAGACTTACTAAAACAACCTCTCTGATTTCTCCTTCTGTTGAGATGATCTCTAGAGGTCCAGATGGCCGGTTCACACTCCCACCATATGACGATGACACCTTAAGTGTTAGCAGCAAGAAAAATGTAAAGTATGACCAACATGGGAGAGTCAGAAGGTCTGTGTCATTGCACTTGGAAAGGGAGGACAAGAAAGAGTTGCCATATGTGCTCTCAATTGATTTCCCACCTTGTAAGCTTAATGGAGATTCCACAAGTCAAATGTGTGACATAGAACATCACAGCTCGTATGGTACAGATGAGAACGCAACCTATGATCCTGATCATTGCAGCTTGTACTCCAACAGTAGCCTGACCACCATCAATCATCACAACAGAGAAATTACTCCCGTATTTCCAGTACTCCCACACATCCGATCTGGCTTCGGTCAGCCATATGCAACAGTGAGCACGCTGGTGCTCCAAATGGAACATGAGCGGGAAAAGGGGAATCTCAGTCGTTGCCTGAAACTGGCTCAGGAGAGAGAAGAACTTGAGAGGGAGCTCCAGAGGTACATGCTAGAAAGAAACAATTTCAAAGAAATGAAGGAGGAGGAAGATGTTAAGCAGCTTGTTTATAAGTATAAGAGTAACACTTTGCCAAATAAATATCGGCAAGGCGGCAAGGAAAATTTATTCCCATCATGTCCTATCCACCGGGAAGCCCGTCCTCATGATTCTCACCCATCTCTGATTCCATCCAGAGAACACTTCAGAGCACCTCAAACTTCAACTCCATCTTACTTAAAGTTTGACAGTTGTCCTTCTTCGTCCTTTTCCCACCAGACCTTTCTTGACCCTGAGAAAGCAGCTCGTTGTCCCACAACTCTACCACAACTCCCCTCAAAACGCCTGAAATATGAAAGACTAGATTCATCACCAAACGGCTTTGAAAATTCAACCCAATCTACCATATTGGACATTCAAACAAAGGATTCACTGCACAGCCTTAGTCATGGCAACCTTCTGGCTTCGTCTTTTCACAGCAATCAATACACCGAAAGATCTAACTTAACTTTTGATGAAGCACCATATTCTTCAAGGCGGGATTTAACGTTCCCTGAACATGATGAGAAAGAAATAAGTGTTGAGATGAGCGTAGATGAGCCGGAGTTTGAGATGACTACATTGGGGTCTACAAAACCCCTGTTGCACCAAAGAATTGCTTCTCATTTGCAGCATGGGCGGCCCCTGACTCAAAGAGGTCGGCATGAAGACATAAAAAGGAGCACAAGCTTCAACTTCACTAGCCCAGCTACTGTGGAAAACGCTGAATGGGTCCACCAATCTCAGCAACCTTCAGAACCAGAACTTTGGAGAGCTCGGAGTCGAGGCTCGAAGATCTGGGACCACAAAAGGCGGAGTCAGAGCCTTGATTTGAGGAGGCAGAAGAAGGAGAGCGCTTTTCTCACGCCAGATGCATGGATAGACTCTCTCAGCCAAGAGAACTGCTCTGTTCCATCGTCCTGTCAACCAGACTCTTCAAGAATAAAATCTCCTGCAAGTCCTCATCCAGCGATCCAAACTACCTCCTGTTCCAGTTCTGCTGTTGATCATTTATCTCAAAGAAGCGGTCCACAGTGGCTGGTTCCAGATCCTGCTGTGTTCGGCCATCGTAAGCTGTTAAACAATGCTTCTCTCTCATCTGATTCTGATAATCAGCCAGCTGTCTATCAGGATGCATTGAAAGGAGCTTCCACATACATCCCACCCATCAACAATAACCTGGAAGTGGAGACTGACGGAGTTCCTGAGTCTGGGGGTAGCTACAGCAGTTATGCCAGCAGCGGCCGAGGCAGCATGGAGACGAATAACTGCTCGCCTGAAACTGTGGAGGGTACCCAGGGAAGCTTAGCAGACAAACATGGTGGCCATGTTGAAGCAAGGTAAATGTTTTATATTAAGGAAATAAAATTTTAGTGCCGGAAAATGTGACAAATTTTACTTTAAGGGTAAAATAATTCCAGTAGTTTGTATCCAAACTGAATGGGGATTGTTCAGATTTTTTAAGTGAGGTTGTATGGAACGGTTTTGATCAAAATATCTGTTAGTTGTTTTCTCTGATCATTGTTAAAGAAGGCACCCGTTATCTTAAAACATCTTGAATACAATACAAAATAGTTGCTGCTGGTATTTTGCATGTACAGATTATATACATTTTTGAGATTGAAGTCGTTATAAAAAGGTATTTTGGTCTTGGCCCCAACAGTACCCACTTGTTAAACAGAAGTCATCCACATTGTGAACAATCTTTCCATAGAATCACATTAAAAATATATATATAAATTGTGATACATTTTGTTAAAATTTTCACATTTATTGGCTTCAACAGATGTTAAAGAACATGCAATTCTCAGTGCTACAAACTAACTTACAATACTTTGTTTTGTACAAATCTTTTAAAGCATATGCCTTTCTAATGTTTTTTTAATCCATCTTGCTACGATTTGTTGCACATAAGAGAACCTTTTCTAATGCAGAACTTTCAAAGTACATTCAAATCTCTGTAGGACATCAAGAGAAACATCAGAAGAGGTTTCTTTTAAAACTGCAAAATTTCCTCCTTGGATTTACAGTCATATATACATTATAGCGTTTATACAGTTTTTTTTTATGTTTTGTCATTTCTTTAGGAGAAAGCCGTCTGTAGATGAGATGTACGAGTGGGACGCTGCTGATTTCAACTCGCAGCCTGGAGACCATGATGGTAACAGTTTAGCTTTTCTTCCTGAAAAGAAAATGTGCCCGTTGTTTTGCAAAAAAAAAAAAATCCTAGTTAAACAGTGAATGTTAAATTGTTCACATCCTCTTTTGCTTTGTTGCTTTCATATCTCCAGATTATTTGTGACTAGAGTAGACTAAAGTAGTAACATTATGTTTTAAATGGAGCCTGATAGTTATGGAACTTTTGGCTATCATTAATACCTGGCTGAAATGGCTGAAAAATTTTGAGCTCTGTCCACCCCCAAGAAAACAGCAAGTGGAGCGGGGCTTGTTTGTTTAGCGCAGCTGTTAGCAAGCATGAAGCTAATCAAATCAGGTCCACGCATACGGAGTCCCACACTAAGTTTACAAGTGGTGCACTGGTCATGTAAACAGTCTTCCTAACGTGCGTTCACATGTTCCATCTTCCACTATTTGCCCTAAAGTTATTAAGTATTACAAAAATATAAATTAATTGAAGAAACCCCATTCCTGTTTCATTGTTTAAACCAGTCACTCGCATACGGTGAATTTCGAATTAGTATTGACCAAAGCAGTGTTGATTTTTCTTTGCAGAGAATTAAAGATTTCAGGTAAACAATCCGTTTCATTGAGGGTGACAAAGATAACACTACCACCACTGATATAAATTTACCTCTACGTTATATTTATTGTTCTGAAAAATTTTTTACAAGGCAATAGCCTATGCTAGGTTATCTTATCTTGATAGGCACATAGCTAATGACAAGCACATTAAATTTATTATTGTTGATTTGTTTTAATGATCAGTAGTTAGAAAAACTTAGCATGCTCTGTTCAGCAACATACACTAACACTGTATTTCATCTGTGCTGAACATGAAAGTGCAACTTACGTGAATGTCCTGACTTGAAAGTAGTCTTCATGCACCCTCTTTGTACAATTGCAGCTGGTTCTTGGCATAAACTATCAGCCCGGCTCTAGTTTTAAAACGAGTAAAATGGTCATTACTTGTTCATATTTTGATCAAAGTCCAAATAAATATTGTATTAAGGCTCAGACATACAGAGGATACCAAGTTATTTGAATTAGTATACCAAACAAATGGATTCATGAGCAAAATTATGACTTCCTAAATTACCTCAGTTTGGAGAAATGGAGTTAAAGTCCAAATACAGCTGAGACCAAAGTGGACTGCTACTGTCTTAAAATGGCCGTTCTCCAATGGTTCCTGCGAATTGTATTTCATAAACCTTTACATCAATTTATTTGCAATGGGAATTTAAAAAAAATATTTTTTGCACAAATAGGTAGTGAATGAAAAACTGTTTCTCTAGGTTGCGCAGATGAGCTTATGGTCAATCCAAATGAAGCCACATCCAAAGTGAATAAATGTAATAATGCATAAACTGTTTTTTTAAATTATTAAGAAATTCCTGCCCTAATAGGACCCTTGAATGCCTTGCAATAGCTACTAGATACTCTTCATGCTTTTTACTGTGGACGAACATTAATTATTTAATTACTGCTTGAGACGGGCAGGTTATCGTTGGATTTATTATTTATCTCATCAACCCTCAAATGAAATGGAGGTTCAGGTGCATGCTGCTAATTCTGCTTGAGTTTAACTTAGGTAGTTTCCATATTCTCCTTTCTAAATGCAATCTAAAAGCAGAAATAAGCTGAGCAGTCGGTGTTGTCAAAAGTACACAGACGGGAAAAGTAGGTGTTAAAAAAAATCACTAACCACTCCTGCAATATGCCATCATTGTCCACTTATTATGAAGTCAGGGAGATTCTTCCAGCTCTTCTGGAAGGACTCCAAGGCATTCACAGGCCAACCAAGAGACATAGGGACTCAGTCGGACATGCCCGAACCACCTCAGCTGGCTCCTTTCGATGTGGAGGAGCAGCGGTTCAACTCTGAGTCTCTCCTGATAACTGAACTTCTCACCCCATCTCTAAGGGAGAGAGTCCAGCTACCACGCAGAGGAAACTGTATCCACGATCTCATTCTTTCAGTCACTACCCAGAGCTCATGGCCATAGGTGAGGGTAGGAACATAGATCAACCGGTAAACAGAGAGCTTTGCCTTACAGCTCAACTTCCTCTTCACCACAACAGACCGGTACAAAGTCCACAATACTACAGATACTGCACCAATCCATCTGTCGTGAACAAAACTTAGATACTTAAACTCCTCCACTTGAGGCAGAACCTCACGGCATGATGACCACATCATCTGCAAAAAGCAGAGGCAGAATTTTCCTGCGATATGGTTTTGTATAATAGTGTTTGCATAAATCGCTGTAAAAGTTTGGACATTCGAGTTATCTGTCTAACCGCAGTCCTGTCGGAGGCAGTAAAAATAAAAAACATCTACAACATTAGTTTTTCCCATGCATACAAGCTTGACTTTTACCAAATTGTAAAGAAGTGAAACCATTTGTTCTGACCTTTAGCTCAGATTAAATAAATGTGTTTAAAAAAAGCCCAAACCAATTAAAAAGTGGTAGAGGAAGTCTTCTTTAGCTGAGAACTATTGGTTTAGGAAGCATAGCTTATGTGGAAGAAGGCAGCTAATTCCTAAAACATAAAAAATCTGCTGTGCTTACAATTGATCTGACATTTGTGAACATATTTCCTTAAATAAATTTAGAGAAAGGTCAAAACCAGACCTTGCTGTTGGAAGCTGGTATTTAATATCCCAGCTATAAACTGTAGAAGTTTCATATCTTGGGGGTGTTAATGAAACATTATCTGTGGTAAAATACTAAAAAAAACCTTCAAATTTCTTCTTCCCCACAGGCCTGCTTTCTTCATCAAATCTCCAGAAGCCCGCCGAACACCGCAGCCTTCCCAGCAGGCCGTGCTCCAACAAAGCTCAGCGAAATCCTTCATTCCCGGGGCATCAAAGCAGCCGCTCTGCCGCGCCAGAACCAGACGCCGTGCTGTTCTGACAGCGGCAGTGTTTCGGCTCATCTCACCTGGTGTGTCCTTTCACGTATCGATTCAGATCACTAGGTGACAAAAAGTCAGCTTTTCTCTGATTTGTCTGCTTTTGAAGCCACAGAACCGCAGCTAAAACAACTGGATGATCAGAGTTTCCTGTTTGGAAAGCTTTTTTTTAATTAAGGGTTGTTTTGCATTAGATATGGGCTGATATCAGGGAGCTGAAGGATTCTCTCCCTCAGAGATGACGTTTCTTCACTGCTGATGATTCAAGTAATTAGATTATAATTCACCTTTAAGTTGGGTGAAAAAAGTATTTATACATTAAAAATGACTACAAAAGATGAATGGAATATTAAAAACCCGCAGTTTCTATTATTTACAATGGCAGTAAAAGGTGACACTTTTTACATGAAAATATCTTAAGTCCTTGCTTGGTGGTTCAAAAAATATTGCATGAAGCAACAAATATTTTTGGACTATAAGGTGCGCTTTCATTTCCTCAAAAATCTGTCAGAATGAACTTGTTCAGCTTAATGAGCCTTTATAGTCTGAAAAATACGGTAATTTAATAAAACTCTAAAAAAGTAATCGAGATAACTCATTTACTTTTAAAGTCAGTTCAAACTAATATGGTTGTCACCTCTAATCTTAGAAAACAATCGATTTTACAAATGAACCAAATCTAAATAAAGATGGCCACCACAGCTAATCAACCTTAAAGTCCTCTTTTGGACTGTAAATTGTTTGTATTTTTTTATATTTGTCTATGTTCCTTTGTATTGAAACTCTGGCACAACAATTTTCTGCGGGATCAATAAAGTTCTCATATCAGCAAACACAAAAATGGTTAAAGCTTATTTACATATTCTGTGCTATGATGTGTACAGTACTCCCTCGCTACTTCGCGGTTCGTTTATCGCACACTTGCTCTATTGCGATTTTTCAAAATAAGAGTGGACATGACACAACCGGCTGATTGATATGGCATTTTTATTTAAAATAAATAATTTTAAATGATTTAGCGCCTGTTTCACCTCTGTGCAGCCCATACTGCAGGATAAACTTCCTGCTACAGCTGATCAGCTGTTCACCGTGCAGAGCGGAGAAGTGGGCGTGGCCAAGAACTGAAATCATGGCATACGGCGCTCTTTTAGAGCTTAGAATATTGCAAGAGTTTGGGAAGAGTTTAAAACTATACCTACTTTGCGTTTTTTCACTTGTCGCGGGGCTTCAGGGTACAGATCCCCTGCGATAAACGTGGGACTACTGTACTAGCTGAGCATCAGACCGGAAATAACCTGACCGGACTTTTTGTGACGTGCAGGGCGATGAGCATTCCTTTATAAAGGCTGGTTTCATGTCAGATTGAGGATATTTGTGCATCAGTATTTTTAAAAACATGCATGGGGAGGAAATAAAAAGTTGTTGTAATTAAGTCAGTTTCTAGGAATTGGAGCTTTTTATTCTCAGAATAAAAATAAGTCATCCCTTACGTTGAGTAGTGTAAGGTTTACTCCCAAAAGACTGAACTATACTGACTGAATTAGGTACAAATAGGCTCGTTTCCTTTAAAGGAGCAATACAGCCCAATATACGTTATGCCCTGGGGGAGTTGATTTTGGACTCACAGCTGTCCCAGAAAATGCCTTGGTTAAATAAATTACCCAATTTTGAAGCATAAAGAAAAAAAGGCTTGCTTTAAAATTATGTATTCCAGCAGTCTGTAATCCAGAAAATTAGATTTTTATTTTTTTTACAGTGTTTCACATAACTGTCCTCGGATGAACCGGGAGGCACATTTGTGCCGCTGAACTATTGCAAACCTCTTTGACAGTTCTGACCTTTTCAGGGATGGAAAGAAGAATCCAAAATAGATGAAGTTATTAAATTATCTGTGCTGCAGCAGGCGCTCGCTGGACATGTTGAGCTTTTACAGGAGGATAGTTGCAGGAACAGCCATCCTGATGTCAATTATGTGGAAATAATTTCCATATTTGCGTAGTTTGCCATCACAAAATGTTAATCTGCACGGAGAGAAAAAAGACTAGATAACATGAAAACAACTAAAAGTGAATAATAACGCAATCTTTTTCTTTTAATGTTTGCTGCTTTTGTCTAAAAAATTAATTTCAGTATTATACCTTTACCTATTCAAACAAATTTAATCAAATTATGTTTTAAAATGAAATGGACAAAAAGCATTTTTACCTCAGCCATATGATATAAACCTGTTTGCTAAACTAGTCAAACCACTGATTTGTGGCCAACTTCTTTAAGCAAATAATTAACTCAAAAGTCCACAATGTGTAATATTGTAGGGAATCTATCAGATATTTTAAATTCACTCATGCAGGCTGCAGTTTGTTTGCGCTGTAAGGAGAGCGCCACTTCTTTTCCTTTAATCTAAATCTGATGCTTTATATACATCAAACACAAAGAGGACCAACAACATATTTTTACCGAATACACTCGATCAAAGAAATCACGTTTCGTTGACATTCAGGGCTCGAACGTCTGAAGCTAAATCAAATAGGGGGCTTCCTTATATTGCACGTTGAGTGCTTTTAAGGATCCAATCATGAAATGTTCTTGAAGAAAATGAAAAGCACCCCACCGGCTGGTGTCAGCACAACAGAAGGAAACATCTTAAAGGAAACCCGCGGACAACAGGAAGGCCTCATAAACAGGATTGTTATACTGCGTCCTATTTCAGATATTGCGTGTACTTAAGGGGATTAGCTGCAAAGCATACACTCTTTTATTACGTTCATTAAGCCGTGAATGAATTATTTTTCAAATGCCAGGAAGTGACTCACGGAGTGACAAACTAATGAAGCGCTCAGAAAGAAAATATCAGTCCTGTATTAAAAAGAGCAGCTGTATGGCGCTCTTACATCAGCAACTGTTTAAATGTTAATACCGTGGGAATTAGTGTTAACGTACGGACATGAAACTTTCCTTAGTTTGAACTGTGCTCTGTGGTTACTTAATGGTTTATTTTTAGCACTTCTTTGTTGATTTTCTTGTAATTTCAGTACATTTGAACAGTTTAAATTCAAGCATACAAAATAACTTCGAAGTAATGTTCTGTTTAAATTTGTATAGACAAAGGCTAGGCTAATGTAGCCAAAAGAGTGCCAGTTTTCTTTTTAGTGTTTTACAGGCAACATTACTCAGAAATGGCTAAATTTCAAATAAATTCAATAAAAAATTGGTGTGGTAGCTAAAAGTCTATCTTTCAAGCGCTAATAGACCACGCACGCTCACAAGATCTGAATATTATTTTCAAGGTTTGACCAAAATCATTTTTCAACATAAAGTCTTCGTCTAAATCTACGGCTAGAAACATGGTGGGCGATATGCACGTCTGGCGTCTGTTAAATATTAATAGATTACTATATTTGTATTTCTCAGTAGTTTCAGCTGAGAATCAGGAAAAAAAGAGGCATGTTTCTGTGCATTTCACCCGGTGTTGAACACAGAAAGCTTTCTGTGATACGATGCACAGCTGCTCTTTTTAATCTGAGTGGGCAGCTGATTTCACTCGATGCAAAACTACACGTTGCTAATTATAAGAATGACATCAAAAGTGCAGCAGCAGACATTCCAACCATGGAAAATGTTCAATTTATATATGTATATGCATCTATATTAAAAAAAATATATATTTTTTTGGCAATACCAATACAATTTCTGTGTTTGCTAAAGGTTATTAGCTACAGTGGCCATCTTGAATCAGGCGTTGATGATTATCCAATGGTTGCTTTCAGAATTGTTAAAAACCGTTTTGCAGACAGACACTTGTGAACGTTTGAATAAATATGGATAATAAAACAGAGAGTAAATGTAAGCTTTACTGGGAGAAAACTGCATAAACTATCGAGAATAATTATATTGGAATACGTATTTTCTAAAGGAAAAAGCTGTACATTTCAATCAGTTGAAAGCTCTAAATGTAAATTTGTTTGTTGCCTTTAGGTTTTACGCTGTCAATCAGAATTGATTTTGTTTATTTGTCAAACAATCGAATCCATGATAAACTAGATATGATCAAAATGCATATTTTTAGATTCTTGGCTCTTCCATCCTGATATCATGAGCATTTCCAGAGAGGCTTAATTGGTCTGCATCCCGTTTTTTCTGTTTTCTAATGAGAATTTTTGTTGTCATATGAAAGAAGATATCATAATTAGTCAGCGGGAAAGAAAAATAGCGCCACTAGCTTGTGAAGCAGCAAAAACTTAAAACATTCCACTGTGCAACTTAATCCTCAGTTTGACGTGACGAGTCACATGTATGTATAATTTACAGGCTTATTTTAGGCTTTAAAAATATAAATTTCTGGCAGTTGAATGTTTTGTAGCATAAGTTTCTTCCACTATTTGAATCTTTCGGCTCATCCCCTCCTCAAACCACAATTACCGACGGGCGTGAAAAGTGCTCATTGCTTCACCTCAGGGTCCAGGCACGAACGCAATTAAAAGTACGACGCGACGTGCAAGTTTCACGAGTTTACGACTCTGATTAGACCGAAATGGAAAAAAATCCATGTTCGGCAAATGGTTGAATCAACCAATAATATTTTTGAAGGTTTACCTTTTCTTTTATCAATAGGGACAGTATGTCAACAAAAACAAGCATATTTTGAAGAATCCAGGTGCTGTGTTCAGTTTTAGACGTCCTCGTTTCGTTTAACCTTGCAGACATGATCAATTATTTTGTTTTCCTCTCCCCGCGCAGCAATTTGTTTTGCATTAAAGGAGCCATACATATAGCAATTAGAGCTTGTTGCTGGGGACAAGCGAGACTATTATCTTCAGCCAGGTGTAAAATAAGTGTGATTATGAGCAATGAAAATCCTGGCTGGATGTGGAGAGACCTAAATGGGCATTTTTCAATCCGTCTGTCTGCACATGCAGCTCCGACTCTGAGAGGGGACAATTCACAACACGCCGGCGAAGTTAATTACCTCAGTGAATGGGGAATAATAGCATCAGGGGAGCGAAGGACTTTTCTTCTCTTGTGTTGGTTTTAGAGTACAGCAGAACCTCTCTTCACCCCGTTTCACTTTAATTAGGTATTTGCCCAGGAGACGGCCTTTTTTTGGTTAACATCTGTGTTCTAGCTATCCCAGAAGCAATGACCTTACAGCGGGGCTTTCTGATTCTCTCTCTGCTCACACACAATTGATGACCCTATTGTGTGAATACTTATTGAGCATTCACACTACTGTGATCCTGTTTGTATTCATTATTCCGTATTCTTCCAGTTACCTTAAATTGTTCCGTACGTTTTGATGCTATTTCAACAATTCATGAATCAAAACTTTTAGCTCTTTCAGGAAAAAGGTGAACTTTTGGTATTGATGCAATTTCTGCCATTTTTTTCTCATAGAAAATGAATAGAGCTCATTTTACATCCTTCATATCTTTAGATCTGTTTACAACCTTTTATTTCATGTTCAGCTTATTTCAGTTTCCTTGTGCAAATGTTAAAAAACAAAAAACCAGCTACTTTCAGCTGTTTTCTGCTCCTTCCTGCTAATTTTTAGCCAATTCCACATTTTTACACTCATTTAATTTTTTTTCAGCCTAATTCAGCAACAATGTGATCTCTCCACTTCCTTCTGGTAATTTAATCTTCTTTCTGCCTTTTTAGGTACATTTCAGCTGTATTTTTTTGCTAATGTCCACTTTTGCCTAATAGGGCCAACATGTTCTGTGTGCATGTTTTCAGAAAAATTCATGTTTTTTTGTGGTAACTTCTAGCTAATTCCACATTTTTGTCAGCTCTTTCCACTTCCTTCTAGTAAATTAAGCTTTTTTTCTACATTTTCAGCTACTTTTCAGCTTTTTTCATGCAAATTATGGGCTAATTTCTGCTTATTTAACCCTAATTAAGCAAATATGTGCTCTTTCTGCTAATTTAGGCTTGTTCTTCCTTTTCAGATAAAATTCAGCATGTTTTTTTTTAGCTAATTTCAGCAATAAGTATGCACACTGCATTTTCGCAGGAAATGCAATTTTTCTAGTTATTCGTTCTAATGGTGGTTGCTTTTTTTCTGTCTTCTTCAGAACCCCACACATTATAACTTACTGTAGGTTCGACAAAAACTGAAAAAGTTGTACATAAGAGCTTTAACGTTTTAGCTGAAATAAGAGCTATTTTTTACTCTAGAGGAAATTATATTTATCTTTGTGCTTTTGTAAATAAATGTTTTTGTGATTTTCTTATTTAGTCGTCAACGACGCAGTTGCAGTTCTGTTTACAATGACCGATTAAACAATCGAAAAAATGCTTTTGTTAAAAACTACCAGTTCACCTGACAACAATCCGACTAAACAGTTAATTTTTATATTCAGGTTATGTTTATAAATGGCTCAGATGTTCATGATGGGTTCGCAGATTCGGTTTGTTTTCTTCATTTGTGTTGTGACATGAAAATGCAGTTTTGTAAAATCTTCGTTTTGTTTGTTTTCCTGCCTCCTCAGTCATTCTAAATAAAATCTTTAAAATCCTAACAGTGTATTTGTTCATTTGTTAGAATGTATTCTGCTTGATAGAAAATAATTCTCTAATTTGCCGTTTATCAGACTTTAGCTGAAAACGGTGCGCCGCCATCGATTGGACGCGAACACTTCAGCTGATTGATATTCTCCGTTTATCACGCTGAATGTTTCGCATTCACAAATACTTTAAAATAAATGGAACTTTGTTTATCTGAAGCTGGAGCTAATGTGGGGAGAATGAAGATGCTCACTGGCATGGGAATGAGTTCCTAAACTTTGTTCATGTTTGGCTCTTAGTATTCAAATCTACAGTTCAGGTTTTTTTGAAAGCAGCGATTTGTGGAAAGGTCATTATTGGTAGCTTTTTATTTCTTCAAACAAAAGTCATTTTGATGGAGAAGTACAGAGAGGGTGAGAAAGAACTCCATTGTGTCTTTGTGGCATTAGAAAAAGCATCTGACAGGGTGCAGAGGGAGGAGGTGTGGTCTTGCATGAGGAAATGGCACGTATGTCCAAGTATGTTAGACTGGTGCAGGACATGTATGAGGACAGCAGGACAGTGGTGAGATGTGCTGTAAGAGTGATAGACGGCTTCAAGATGGAGGTGGGAGTGCATCAAGGATGGGCTCTGAGCCCCTTCTTGTTTGCAGATGACATTGTGATCTGTGGTGAGAACGGAACAGGTGGAAGAGAACTTGGAGAGGTGGAGGTATGCACTTGAAAGAAGAGGACTGAAAGTCAGAGGACGTGTGTGAATGAGAGGGAGGCTGGTGGACCAGTGAGGCTACGAGGAGCAGAGGTCACAAAGGTGCAGGACTTCAAGGACTTGAGGTCCACTGTCCAGGAAAATGGGGAGTTTGGTAAAGAGGTGAAGAAGAGAGTCCAGGCAGGATGGAGTGGATGAAGAAAAGTTTCAGGAATGATTTGTGACAAAAGGGGGTCAGCAAAGGTCAAAGGAAAAGTTTACAAGACAGTGGTGAGACCAGCTCTGTTGTATGGTCTGGAGACAGAACTGAAGATGCTGAGGTTCTCCTTAGGAGAGACAAGGATGGAGAAGATTAGGAATGAGATCATCAGAGGTACAGCACAGGTTGAATAACTGGGAGATAAAGTTAGAGAGTGGGTATACTGGTAGAAGGATGTTAGACATGCAGCTGCCAGGAAAAAGACAAAGAGGAGATATATGGATGCAGATAGAGTGAGGACAGAGTGAGATGGAGGAGGATGACTCACTGTGGAGAAACCTGAAGAAGGAAAAGCCGAAAGAAAAACTGGAGTTCATTTTGAATTTAA
>NC_056515.1:37311666-37330978 GCF_014905685.2 Nematolebias whitei | reverse complement strand
ACACACATACATATACATAATATATATACACACATACATATACATAATATATACACACACATACATATACATAATATATATATATACATACATATATATATATATATATATATACATATATATATACATACATATATATGTATATATATACATATATATATATACATACATATATATAGACCTGAAATATTTCAGTTGGTGTGCAATGAGTCTGAAATATATGAAAGTTTCATCTTTATCATTACATTATAAAAAATAATGACCTTTATTACAATATGCTAATTTTTTGAGAAGGACCTGTATGTGTATGTATATATATATATATATATATATATATATATATATATATATATATATATATATATGTATATTTATATGTATATATATGTGTATATGTATATATATGTAGCCTGCTGGCCAAAATTATATCATTCTTGAACTGCAGTTGTGGACCACACAAAATCACTCCAAGGGCCGCAAATGGCCCATGGGGCACACTTTTGACACGTGGCTTAATTTAACGGGAAACCCAATGTTTGTTCAAAGAGAGCCGGTATTGAAACCTCAGATGTGATTGGATCACAGAACAGACAAGCTAACAAGCGCAGGGATTAGTAGCTGGGGACATCAGCAAACAGCAACAGTCAGCCGTCATTAAACTGTAAAGGCCAGAATGTCAAACAGATCCCTCAGATTTCAATTCTAACTTTAACCACTCGGTGACCCTTTCTTCACAGAAATGTAGCAAAGCAATCCTAACACTTACAATAATATACTGCACAATAACACAGTAATTCATAACACTTTGCTGGAATGACAAACTGGAGCTCCTTGCACACCGTCCTGATTGCATTTACTTTTTATCTAATTTGGAGCTTGGCAGGCGAAGTCGACCTCACTAACCCATTTGTAATCAATTTGACTAATGGAGTAATCTATTTGTCTGAAACAGAAAACATTCATTCTGTAAAATAGTCTATATGAGGCCTGAAAACAGAGCTTTTCTATTGTAATCCACTGCAATGCATCATTTTTTATAGTGAATCTTAGAAAATGCTCCATTTTTCCTCCCTTCAGACAAGTAATTAGGAGGTAGGAGTCGGTAAACACGAGTTCTCTTTGTGCGGTCCTGCAGAACACTTCGTCTCTAATGTCAGGGAGAGGCCTCGCCTGCTGTTTCTCTTTCTCCTTTCTCTTGTTTACATCTTGCATTTTTAGAAGCTGCAGGGAATCTGTTTTTCCTGTGTGAGGTCAAAGTTAAAAAGAGATTCAAAGTCTCGTCTTCTCTTCAGGTTCCTGTCTGTCGGCTGTGAGAAGCCGGAGCTAATGGGCAGGCGTAACGTGGTGACTGAGAGTTTTTATGTCGATGACGGCGTTCTGCTTGTCTGATTGTGGGCAGAACTTCCTGGAATTCCCTAGATGGCAGCTCTCTGCTCCACACAGAGGGCTGTGGTAGTTCAGTGGTCTGTGGTTGCATCAGGAAGGGAATTTGGTGTAAAAACAATTGCCAAGATTTCATGCGAGATAGTTTGCATACTACAAACTACAGTAATATTACATACAGTAATCCATTTCGGGCTTGGTCCCGTTCAGGCTAGCCATGAGCTCAACATTTCTGCCCGAAGCTCAACTCATTTCTCAAATCTGGTGTGCAACAAGCCATCTACAACAGGTAAGATATTTATTGTTCATAAACTTCAGAAGACCCGACTTCACTTTAAATAAAGCAGCTAAGTCAAAAAGACGTGTAAAATAAAAAACAATGTCTCATTTATGTTCTCAAATCTTAATTTAGACTAATGTGATTTTGAAGCAAGATGATTCTAAACTTTAAAATAGTTTCTGATCTCGGTCATCCAGTTCTTCTGGGTTGCCCTCATCTGCTTGGACCTGGCAGAGTCTCCTTGTCTCAAACTGGGACAAAAGCCATTTGGCACCACCGGCCGGTAATTCATACGGTGCGGAGCGGCAGGATCAGACCAGGAACCACTAATGAAATTGAGCACAAAGCTTCTTCAAGGCTACTTTCAAAACGTCCTTGAGCGATCAGAGTCACAATGATGATGAGCAAAGAGCATAAATGTTTAATAGATTGTCAGGTTTCTAAAGCTTCCCTCGCATAACGTGGGGCTTGTGTTACCTCCTTGTTGCTGTGTTAGCAAAAAACTTTGGCCGTCAAAATCTGCCCAACACACAAGGATGTCTCATTCCTGATATTTCTGCCGTACTTCTAAACTTTAAGGAATGATAAAAAAAAATAAAAAAACATATTTGCTCTTAAAATTTATGCACGCTTCAATTAAAAAAACGAATAAACGTTCACTAGAGAAAAGGGTAGAGCCCAGAGGACTTTCGTGCAGGACAGCTGAGTCTGAATGACCTCAGGCACGAGAATCAAAATGTCAACAAAAACAGAAAAATGGAAGTTCGAGTTAATTAAGATGATCTTTTCAAAATGACAAAATAGTCAATGTTGCTGGAAAGGCGACACGGTGGCTCAGTTGGTCGCGCTGCCACCTGTTTTGATAAAGTTGACAATTGAAATCCCGGTCTTTCTGGGTGGAGTTTGCATGTTCTCTCTGTGCATGCATGGTATTCCAGTTTCCTCCTGCAGACCAAAAACCTGCATGTTAGGCTGATTGGTAACTAAATTGTCTCTAGGTGTGAGTGAGAGAGTGAATGGTTGTTTGTCTCGTTTGTCTTTATTGCTCCTTTTCCACAGCTCCTCTTCAGCACGGTTCGACTCGGCTCGGTACGGTTCCAAGGCTTTTTCCACTAGCAACTTTTCGTGGAACCGGACCCTTTTTCAGGACCCATTTATCTGGGGTACCAAGCAAGTTGAGCCGGCACCAAAACGTGACGTCAGAACACTGTCGGTCACTGATTGGTCAGGGGGCGGAGTCACTGGATCTTTGAGAAACGTTCACAACATCCCGATCCACCATTTGCATTTACTCAAGCTCGGAGCAGCGGCTGGACCTAGCCACCGCCGAGGATCATCCGAGCTGCTGACCCGTTGAAGCGCAAGAGACCGGGGGCCGGGCCTCAGCCTCGCATACTCGTAAAGGCCGGACTCTGAGCCACGGCAGATGGGCGGAGCGGGAGGGAAGGTGGAAACGATTTTTAAAAACATTTTATGTATTAAAAAATCCTTGTTTTTTTTTTATAGTGAAGATTAAAAATAAACTGTACCAGCTTTATCGTGACATGCAGTTTTCACTTTAATGGCTTTATTAAATAATATGTTAATTAAAGTTAACTCAACTGAAAAATCATTAAAAAAAACCTAATTATTGGATCTCAGGAATATTTCCCTCAAACATGTTTAAAGAAGAGAGACAGCGTTTAGTTCAACTTCTAAGGCGAGTTGGATTCTGGACACGCCTACAGAGCCGGTCCTGAAGTGCATATGGAAAAGCAACATGTACCGAGCTGAACCAAACTGTGCTGAAGAGGAGCTATGGAAGAAGGATGTGTCCCTGTGATGGACTGGAGACCTGTCCAGGGTGTCCCCTGCCTCTCGCACAGTGATGGCTGGACATGGGCACCAATGACCCTCATGACCCAAAAGGAAGAAGCAGGTAAAGATGATGGATGCATGTTGGATGTTTAAATATTGCCTTTTACCCCATTGTTTTGCTTCTTAAAGCTTTAGCTCATCTGAAAACATCTGAACTATCCCTTTAATATAAAACACTGATCACATTTCTAACACCATCACCCGTTTGCCTCGTCAAATTGCAGCGAAGGCGATGAGAACATTAACAAATGTCCCGTTTCGAAACCTTTTAAGGTCATTAACTAGAACGAGGCACACGGAGAGCTCTCCTGGTGGTTTGTGCTCCAAACAAAAATGTTTGTTCTCGCAAAGAAAGGTTATCAAAACAAATTACCAGCTGACTGTGTCATAATCATGCCGAGCCCCTTTACCTTCACCTCGAAAATGTGTTCCCTTAGTAACGTCTTGAGCTCATTACAGCCGGCGGTGCAGGAGCGTCGGCACGTAAAGAAGCTGAAATATTAATGCGGGCTTTTCAGGGTCAGCTGTGATTAAGATGAAAGTTGAACACCTTCATGACCTCAATAAACATTTAATCTCTCTTTAAAAATAATGCAGCACAATACAGCTTTGGCACAGTGGCCAAAACATTATGACCCCCTTTTTAATGGCCTAGAATCCCTTGATGGAATGCACATCGCCCGCTGCCTTTCATGCCAGACTTTTAGACTTGGATCATCTTCTGGTGAGAAATGATGGAGTTAGAGCCATCAGGTTTGGTCCCGTTTTGAAAATAAGCTTAAATAGATCTGATGAGAGAAGTCGTGCTCAGAGAATGTGTTGTTAAACACACTCAGCAACTACCACACAAATTTTTAGCTCACTGTAAAATGACTGAGTTATAGTTCCAATACAAACGGCGCAAGAGTCTGGTTTGCACTGTGAGCAGTAAGTTGGACCCCTCCTGGGTGGGAGAACGATGCTCCCAGGCAGGGCCGACCCAAGGCATAAGCAAACTAAGCAGCTGCTTAGGGCCCCGGGGCCACTACGGGGCCCCCTAAGTGGAAGTGATTTTTTTAAAGTAATGATTTCTATATGATTCTATTTAATATTTTAAGTTCAGCTTTTGCAAATTATTGCATACATTTACATAGTTTTAAGAACTAATTATTCAACTTTAAATGTCTTTTTTAAAAAACATTTTATGTGGTTTCAAGTAATTGTTAATTTACATTATTTAAGGAATTATTTGATGTTTTTATTTTATTTTGTCTGTTTTTGCATAGTTTAATTTATTTTTATGCATCTAAGTTATTTTATCTGTTGTTGATCTTGCACTACAAATTATTTTCAGCGTCAGAGTTTCTTTATTGTCATTCGCACCTCATGTGGTACATGTGGTGGAGCAAAATTATGTACACAGGGTCCCAGTTGCATCCAACAATAAAAATGTAAAAGAAACAACAATGATAACATCTAAGATATGAACTAAGAATTACTATGAATAAAACTAATAAAACTAAGAATTCGAACATTACTGTTGCAGTTCTTTGGAACCAAAGATAATAAGCCAGATGACACTTTTGCTGTAAAATACATTGCATACTGGTGGGTTTTGTTGTTACTTTTAGTATATACATATAGAATAATGTAAACGGGGCTGTCAGAGTTACAATGAGTTTATGTTAGGTGGGTGAATGATCTGATCATCTGACTGTTGATTGCAGTAGTCCACATTATTAAGAAAAATAGAGTGCCCCAAACCTAATTTTGCTTAGGGCCCCATGGAGGCTTGGGCCGGCCCTGCTGCCAGGGCACCGATTCTGTTCACAACTTTAATGGACAGATGTTCTCGGTGCATCCAGGAGATAGAAGAGGTAAGATTTGATGACCTCAGGATTTCTTCTTTGCCGTTTGTGGATCATGTGGTCCTGTTGGTGTCATCGTGCAGTGTTGTCCACAGAAAAGGATGGACAGCCCTCTCCAGGTTTGGATTGAGGTAAATGGTAAATGGACTGTACTATGCACTTATATAGCACCTTTCTATCTTATTAAGATACTCAAAGTGCTTTACACTACAATCTGTGTCCTCATTTACCCATATACTGTATATAGCACTCTACTAGGTTTCTACAAAGCTATCTGAATCTGCTAATCGGTGCTTTGAATTACATTCATACACCAATGGGCCACACATCGGAGGCAAAAAAGGGGTTCAGCATCTTGCCCAGGGACACTTCAGTATGTGACTGCTGATGGAACCAGACCCTCAACTCTCCCATTGGAGAACGACCTCTCTAACCACTCAGCCACAGTTGCCACTTGAGGTACTGCCTCAAATGGAAGAGTTTAGGTATCTCAGGGGTTGTTTCATGAGTCAAAGAGGAATGGAGGTGCAACTTCCACAGTATTGTGTGCTTTGTGCCAGTCTGTTTTGGTGAAGAGAGCAGTGAGCTGCAAGGTGAAGCTCTTTTTATCGTTCCTACCCTTACCTATGGTCACGATCTATAGCTAAGGAATAAAAACATGGGATGTTGGATACAAGCAGTCCAAATGAGATTTTCATAGGGTAGCTGCTAGCTTAGAGACAGGGCAAATGGTAACTGGATAGTACTTATTGTATATACTGTAGCACCTTTCTATCTTATCAAGACACTCAAAGTGCTTTACAACACAATCTGTGCCCTCATTTACCCATTCATACATCACTCTACTAGATCTATACAAAGATTAATCAGTGCTTTAGGTCACTTTCATACACTGATGGGACAAACATCAGAGTTCAGTGTCTTGCCCAGGGACACTTCAGCATGTGACTTCGGGTGGAATCAAACCTCCAATTCTCCCATTGGAGGATGACTGCTCTAACCACTCAGCTACAGATGCCCCAGGGTGAGAAGTTACGTTATCCCGGAGAGGAGAGCTGCTGCTCCTTCACATGGAGAGGAGTCAGTTGATGTGGTTTAGGCATCTGGTAAGGATGCCCCCGCGTCTTTCTCAAGAACAGCACAACAAATGAGCATGGCAGTAGGGATGCACGATATTATCGGCATGGTATCGTAACGGTCGATATTAGCGATAAAATTAAATTTCGGACATCGGCCATTCCATTAAATTAACTAATCGATATATAAAAAAACGCTGTTTTTGTATGACGACCCAGTGACAAGGATGCCTGCAGCACCAGCACAACGTGATGACGTCACACGCGCCAACCTGATCTGACCATGGCAGAGAGGAAGAAGTCAGAATGTCTGCAGTGTGGAAGTTTTCTTTTTTTTTGTTGAGGATATTGGATTCCAAAGATTTTTGGACTACGTTGAGCCTCGCTACATTGTCCCCAGTCTGAGATATTTTTCCAAAGTAGCCTTACCCGAGTTACAAGCCGTCATTTCTGACATCATTGAGAAGCTAATAGCTGATAGCACTTGGGTGAGTTTTACCACAGACATGTGGACGTCAAGTGTTAGCCCCGTTAGCATGATTAGTCTTACGGCACAATGGATAGACAAAAACTTTGAACTTAAAAAGGCTGTCCTTCATGCACAAGAGTGCAGAGGATCTCACACTGGAGCTATAGGAACCTGGAACAAGCCTCCACAATGAGACAGCATCGCAGGTGACTAATGCTAATAAATAACATTTAACACTTTTCATTTAATGGAAGTTAAAGTGCTATGCATATGGTTGTTACTGAATATGTCACCAGCTCTTTAGCTGTTACACATTTTTTGTAGCAAATAAGGCTAAATAAGAGGGCTATGTTCTGACAAAGGAAAGTATATAAAAAAAGCTGGTATCTGTTATCAGCCAAATAAGTTTTAACATATCGGATATCAGCCAAAAATCCAATATCGTGCACCCCTACATGTAACTTTCTTGTTCCAAGACAGCTGCGTCACAGCCACACTCATCTAATCAGAACAAACTACATCCAAAATGTACAAGAGACTAACAGGACGAGGAGATCAGGAACGCTGCTTTCAAAGATCGACAGCAGCTTGTTCCTCAGTTTGTAGTGATTTTACAAAAAGAGCGGAAATCGGTACAATTTCTTCAACAACCTATTATGTTCCTCACATCTTAAACACAAAGCAAAATACTGTTCTGGAGCAAGACAAGACAATAAGAAACTACTATTTTTTACAAATTGATCAGCTCGGTTTGTTTTCAATCACCTCTGAAGTACAGTTAAGAACAACAACAAAAAAAGCTTTTGTCACAACAAAATAACCTCTCACTGAGCTCAGTGACAAAAACATAGAAAATGAAATGTCTCCGAGTGAATTAACATTTCTTGAAATGCAAAATGTTTCACGAAACGGAGCAGAAAAGAGAAACGACAAAACAAATTAACCTTTTGCAAAACTTAAAGTGAAACATTTCACAAAGCAATTACAGCTTTATGAAACACGCAGACAAAAAAAAAAATTCAGAATACGTAGGCAACATAATGTTTTTTCTTTTAATTGATTGATTGATTGATTGATTGATTTTATTGTCAATTCTGCATATGTACAGGACATACATAGAAATTGAAATTGCGTTACACTCCTACTCAAGTTGCAGCAAACAACAACATTAGCAAAAATAAACTAACACAACTAGTTATATAAAAAATATAAAAGTAAAAGTGAACAGCAGCAGGACCTCTGATGCAACGTGCTCAATAGTGACTAACAGGAGACAAAGGGACGCTGACTGAAGACAATAACGTGATGAGAGGTAGATAATGGATGTGCAAGGCCAGAGTAAACAATAGTGCAATATAAAGTATAAACCTGAGAAACTTAGTAAAGTGAAGGTGTGCATACCGGTTCTATATAGAGTCACAGTTATGTACTGATGAGGTGATTAAGTGGAAATGACAATACCAGAATTACCAGAATAGACAGGACGAGTTGATCATAACAGTAGTGCAAAATATAATGCAATAATGCAATAATTAACCAGACAAAAGTTGTAAATGTTACTGAATATTTTACTTTCATCAGTCCTATTAAAGGGAATATGTTTGTTTCATGCAATAAAGGATGGATAGTTCAGTCTTCTCTAAGAACAATGTCTATTTTATGTCTCAGAGACCTACACTCAGTCTGAAACAGTGGCGGCTGGCCAATAGAGGGCGCTAGTGCGCCGCCCCACCATGCACACCATATTACCTTGAAGTAGAGCTGTCATTTCTAACCCAAACCCAGAGCCCAGCCCCACCCGACCCGGATTCGGACCGGGCCGGGTCATAATAACGTGCTTAATGTGTGGGCCAGGTCGGTGTCGGGCTTTTTATTGTGTCAGGGACACGCATGGCCAACAATCCAATATATGCAAACATGGCTTGCCATACTACACCCTCCGCATGTGGCCATTTCACCGCATGCTGACCAGCCGGTTGAAAGAGGTAAAAAGTTCAGTTAAGCTTCAAATTGACTACTGCCAGCGATCCATCACCCAAATGGACGTTCATTCAGCCGCTGCACTCAGCGGACACGCGACCCAGACAGGTGAGATAAAAAAATATCCGACATTTCAGAGCAGGGTTCAATGCAGGCAGAAGCAGGGAAAGCATTTAATGTGCTTTGATGGCTCCTCTGCTCTGATCTTCTGCCCCCTTTAGTCAGCCGCGTGTGTCCGCCAACTGGTAATAATAGTCGGTGATATAAGCAGTCAAAGCTTAATTAAACACGTCAGGTTTTTTTTCCGGGTTCGGACTTGTAATTACTGTTAATTTGTTGAATCGGGTAGGGTTTGGAGATGATGGCTGCAGGCTGGGGCCGGGTTGGTTCGGATTATTTGGACCTGAGTGCAACTCTATCTTGAAGATATGAAAATTGAAATAAAAATGAAATAATTAAAAATATTTCAAAATATATGTATGCATGATTTTGTTGTGAAACATAAATATTTTATAGTTAATGATGAGTAAAGTTGGTGCTTTAAATGTGTTGTTGCTGACTGATGACGCATTTCCGCCCTGGGGGTGCAAGAATCTTTGCCCATAGACTCTCATTAAAAGTTATATATGTGCAATTAACTACTCTTCATTACAAGATATAGGACTATTCTGGGCGCAACTCTCCTGCGCCTAGAGTATGGGCGCACAGTACGGATTTTATTTATTTTTATTTAAGCAAATGGCAAGAATACAACAAACAAACAAATTTAGTATACAGAAGAACACAGCACTTACATGAATAAACAACCAGGGGTGTTAATTAGACAAATATATGCAATGATTTACATATAGAGGTTGTCCTCAGGGCCTTTTCGTTGGTAGAGTCTGTTACTGATTTAACGTATAGTATATTATATATATATATATATATATATATATATATATATATATATATATGTGTGTGTGTGTGTGTGTGTGTGTGTGTGTGTGTGTGTATTCATTCAACCTTTATTTATTTAGGTTAATCCCATTGAGCCTTGGGGACTCATTTACAAGAGAGATCTGGTTTTAACAAAGAGTGATGACAACAGTGGACAACAAAGACACCAATAGATAATCATAAAGGATGCAAATTGAGAATAACAAGTGAAAATAAAATGGTATTAAAAAAAATTATGTACTGTAATTTCCAGTCTATAAGCCGCTACTTTTTCACAGGCTTTGAATCCCATGGCTTATACAATGCTGCAGCTAATTTATCGATTTTTTTTAATTTTTTTTACAGCCTAACAAGCTTCCTTCTCCAAAAAACATTTGGCTTTGTCACACCCGGGAGCTCACAGAGCTGCCCAATACACATCTCTCTTGGGGGGTGGATCCTCGTGACGCAATAGACTACCTGTATAAATAAAGGTAAAACAAACAAAAAAATCTGACCGATGAAATTACAGAACAGGTCACAGTCGAACCAATGAAACAGGGAAGGGAGGAGAGAATGGGGAGTGGGGGATTCCCCTGTATGCACAGAACATGAGAGTCTCACATGCACAGAACAACTTTTTGCTCCATGGAACAATAGGACAGCTTGAAGATAGCGATCAGTGACTTCCTGCTAAGCTCTTGTATTTATTTATTTTTTCCATTTTTTTAATGAGCCGTGTTAAAAGGCACTGTTCAGAAAAAAAAAAAACATTTACTGTACATATTTTTATATTATGACAATACTTTTTTTATTTATTACCAGTATGTATTTAATTAAGAGTTAAAAAAAAATCTTTATGCGTAAATATCTCATGTTACAAAGTGAACACCTGCGGCTTATACACAGGTGCAGCTTACTGTACATATGTACAACTTAAAAATATATATATATTTAGTGTATGTGGCTTATATTTGAGTGCGCTCTATAGTCTGAAAATTATGGTATGTATGTATGTGTATTTTAGAGTTATACCCCCCCCCCTCGCGAGAAAACTCCACCAGCCGCCACTGGTCTGAAACTGTTCTTGAAAACCCTGAAACGCTGCCAACAACGTACCCACCTGCTCTCCCATATTTGTTATCTGCACGTTGTCTGCGGTCAATATCCTTTTTATTATACTGCAGTGACTATTTTTTCTTAGTACACAAACGCACATATACAACCCCTCTCTCCCTGGTTCTCCTCCTCATCATTGTCTCCTGCCACCTCAGAGAGTTCACGCTCTTGCAGTTTTTAACCTCCAACCCTGGTTGTCCAAGCCGTGCACGCCACATGTCACTCATCACTCTTTGCCTTGTTCCTGCCCCTCCTGCGGCCCGATGTTTGCTCCGAACGGCTGCGGGGATTTCACATCACAGATCCCGTCTGTTCAGACGACTTCCCCTCTGCCGCAGGAGGTCATTTACTCCGAGCGAAGCATCTCTGCTCTCATCAGAGAAGATAACTTGCTATTCTTCTTTTCTCAGTCTCTCCACTTCTGTCAGCAGCAGCTCCGCACATTGTGCACGCAATCTGACTGAGCAGACAAGGTGTTATCTGAGATAATGCCACAGGGAAATAATCTGTGTTTAAAGCGAACAACAGGCATGATGCAAAATCTATGGAGTGGAACGAGTTTAAAGAGATGATGACAGAGACAAGTTTCTGCTTCCAGACTCTGAGCACGTGGTGCCAAACTGATCGGCTTCAGTTTTCTGCATGTTTCTCCAGGACTCAGTATTTTTGCAACTTTTTATGCATTTACTTTTAACAACAATCAGCTGTCTTTATCTGATTCTTCACATCTAAACAGAAGACCCCTTTGTCTCAACAAGCGTCAAAAATAACAGAAAGTAAATTAAACGTCCGGTGTAATTCTGATTTTTAAAAATTTTATATCATTGCTTACTGACATGAAAGAGACAACCATGTAACTGCTTATGTTTGTGTTTGTTAGCTAAATATCTTAAACGTCGGGACGAATTTTAAGGAAGTTGCATAAAGTAAAAACTGAACTACAACAGAGTACATTTTGGAGACAATCCAGTCCAATATGGCCGACACAGGTAACTGGAAAATACACAAATAATTATAATTCAGTAAATTTTATTTAGATTTATATGGCTGTAAGCAAAATATCATGAACCGCTTGACATATTTTAGGGAAACTAAGAGTGTTTGTTCCAATTGATTAACTTTTGATATTAAATCGATTTAAGATGGCCGCCGCAGCTAACAGATTTTAGCAAACCCCAAAATGGGTACAAGTCAGTCAATTTGACCTAAATCTAATATTTAGGAATATTTCTTGTTAAAATATTTAAACTTCAGTTTTAAACTCCTGTATTTATTGTACCAGATCATATTTGATGCTTGATTATGAGTTATTTTTTGTTAAAAAACTACAAACACAAAAAAATGTGATGCAACAGCATCATTGATTGGGCCGAGCTTGAATTATATTAGACTGGACCGATTTACATTATCCATAATTAGCCCCATTTATAATCTATTTTGAATAGATGCGTTAATAAAAGTAAATCAAACTTGATTTAAATTAAACAAGTGGTATGCCAACGTCCCTGTCGCTGAAGGATTTGAATGGTGAATGTTTGTAGTTTTTAAGGTGAGTGTTTTTCTGGACTGGAACTTAACGGGGAACACAAGTAAATGAGTTTGGTAAGAGATGTTCGAGTGGGTGGGAGTCACACTGTGAAGAAGAACAGAGGTAGTTTTCTTTTTTTTTTTTGGCTTGTTCAAGGCGGCACAGAGTGACGGATCCTGGCGAGTGGAGGGAGACATTTTATCCACAACCAGGTGCAATGGCAGAGACAGAGGGTGGCCAATGGTGGCCATGACCATCATAGAATAATTTATGGCCACCCCAATCGAGTATGGTGGTGGCCATCTTGGAATTTGACGTGGCACCTCAATTTTTGTAAATGACCTTTTAGCCTCGATGCAGACACACACCAAAACAGAAGTCAGTACTTCTCTTGTTTTTTACATTATCCAGCTCATATGGTTAACATATAAAGTGGCAGCCATCTTGCATTTTGACATGGTAACCCCTATTTTTGACAGAAACCTTTCTTAATGTCACCAAACTAGGACTTAATTTGAGTCTGATCCTGTCGGAACAGGATCTGAGAATGCTCTTATTTTGACAGGGTGCATTCTGGTAACCGTTTGCTTGGATCCAGTAACTCTCAGGCTTACTAATAATAAAGTTATGAAAAAAATTGACTGCCTTGAACAAATAAAACCTATATTGGATATGTAAACTGAAAATATTTACATAAACACTCGTTTTAAACATAACAGCCACTTACGAGTTTCTTCATATGCTCCCTGTGTGTCTTAGAGCTCTTGGTACACATCTCCCAAAAGAAAAATACTATTATGGATCTGGTGAGCTGGAGTTTCAACGCAATCGGCAAAATCTTTTCAACAAAAGGACAGGGTCCTGGAGAACCCTCTTGTCCGGCTGAGACTCATGCTGCGGGGTACATCGGAGATCTGTGGGGAGTTTGGCAGCTGATGTGCCTCTCAGTTCTGTCTCAAGAGGACGCCAAAGACGTTTATATATTTGGGTTTATGATAGCAGGGTTTCTGCTCTTTGGTATCAGTGGGGCTCTGTTTTATCAACTTCTGAAAAAGTCATAGGCAGCAGTTTCGGCCATGGCAAAGCTTCTGAGTCTGTGTGAAGGTTTGGTTTGTGCTATGCGTATTCAAAATCAGCTGATTTACAAGCTAAACTGTAAGATGGAGGCGATTTGTGAGAATCGCAGGCCACCTGCGGCTTTTAGGACTCACCAGCATGTTGGGATTGACCTTGAAGAAGGCCCATAACACGGATCAGTGGAGTGGAATACCCATTATTCTGGTCATTTTGGATTGGGAAAGTTCCAGCAGGACTCAAGGCTGACAAGAAAAACTATGCCTGAAGAAAATCAACAATTGGGGCTTATCTGAATTTGACTCCCCTGTTTGGCCTCGGATATAAGCAGACTATCAAATTTCTTCTGGGACAAATGCAACTAGGGAAAAAGCTTTGTCTATCGCTGTGCTTGCTGGTATCGTTTTTTGATGTCTCAAATCGTGTCCTGATAGGACAAGATGTAAATAGATCTGTTTTTGTAATACCACTCATGGTTCGTACCCTTTTCAATCTAAACATTTTCTAATAAAGAATAAGGGGCTGAACTATGATAGTAGAAGCAACGCGCACTTTGCCTATCTTTCGGATGACTGTACGAACATAATTTCACTCTATCCTGGTACAGTTATAATAAAGCTTATTCTGATTCTTAATATCACATCAGAGCTGCTCAAATAAGCATTTCTGCTTCTGTCCTTAAAAAGAAATCTCAGCCCTAAAAGTACAGTCAGATGGGGTGGGGGAGGGTAGGATTTGTTAGAGAAGTGGAGCGTGCTCTATCCACACAAGGGGAGCTGTTGCTCAGGCTACTTCTTATTGCTCTCTAAAATAGTTATTGAATCAAGTGTTTACTTAATTACAACCTGTTAAAATACACCAGAATGCAGGAAACGTCATCTACTTTAGTAAAAATTTTCTGGGGGAGGACCCCCCCCCCCCCCTGCTATTTGCATTACGTCATTGGTTGGTTTACAAATTAAGCACTGAACCAAACACCAAACTGGAAGTTGGTACCTCACTTATTGTTCAAGTTATGGAGCTCACAACACAGACAGGAAGACAAACAGACAGTATTTCCAATCCCCCCACTTCTCTTGGCAACAGGGAACAATAAAATACCATGATATACTGAGACCAGTTTATTAGTAATCCTCTAGAAGTGAATATATTTTACTAAATATTTCTTTATGTTGGGTATCGTCATGCGAAAGTGTGCGTTAAGAAAAGAGTGACAGCTTCAAGAGTTCAAACATCTGCAGTGAACCTTGAAATGCGTCTCTTCAGATGAGATAAATATGGTAGCTGCAGACCGAAGCAGCACTCGATCCTCCTTATCTCCTGTTGTCTGCTGGTAAATGACCAGTTCACAGGGATTTTTGTCTTCCCCTACATCATCCTTTAGCCCGACGGGGCGATGGCTGCCGGATCAAAGGCTTTAATCATTACAGTTTTGGCCGACAGGTAGCTGGATGTTTCAGCATTGTAACCCTGGCAACATCATTAAGCAGCAAGGCTGTCAGCAGGAAGCAGCTTTTCAAAGCTGAAGTTTGCATAGAGACCCCCCCCCCCCCCCCCCACACACACACACACACACACACACACAACTGTATTAACAATGAGCTCTCATTGGATCGGAGCTGGAGTCGATAAAGGCTGAAGCACAAACAGTGAAAAATTATAAGAAGCTAAACTAAAAATAATATGTCTTCAGTTGAGGGAGGGCAAAAATCAGTTACAGAATTATAAATGACCCCCCTCTGGGCACATGGATTTATATAAACGCATATAAAAATGTGTTTTGATTCTTCTCCTCCTGGGGGGAGGGGCACAGAATCTGCAGAGTAATTAGTTGAGTAGAATACACCATCCTATTTAGCCCCCAGCCCATCCCACCCTCCTCAGCACTAAAGTTTACATTTGGTAATGAATTATGAGTCGTGCGTTATTAAAAGGAGGTTCTGCTGACGTCTCGAAGATAAGCCGGGCCTAAATCAAGAAAAATGCAACCTCAGCGTTTCGCAGTCCAACGAAAAGCTTTCAGCAGAAGATAACAGCAGGTGGATTTGCCTTCGCATTACCCATGAAACACTGGGGCGTTTCTTACAGAGAAATTACTTTGTCAGAGTCTGATAACTTTTTTTATTGGAGCTGAATATGTTTATGTTTAGTCCTTGATTAGTAATAAAACATGTTGAATATTGTCGACTGGCTTTAAGACATCTAATAGAGCCAACAGGAAGTTAAGGGTACTCTCCAAAGTATGAAACAGAAACATTAAAAATGTTTGGCTTGATCTAAGTTAGGTACGCCTGAACTTTGTTAAAAGGTTCAGTTTGGAAGAGTTCTGTCCAGTAGTTTGAGATATACTGATATGCAATCCTAAAATGTGGGTATGCACTCAGTGTACACAAACATGGCACATGGTTAATGTGCGTTAGGCTGGCCAAAGGCTACATAGAGAAACCAAACTAGCTGGAGAGTAAACAAGTGTTTATGGTAGTTAGCAGCTGGTCACAAATTAGGCTTCAGATTATTGTTTCAAGGATACATTAGCTAAAGATATCGCAGATTTAGTTTGTCTGAATTTCCTTTATTCTGACTTTATGATGAGAACCTTTAATTGTTCACTGCTGGCATGAAAGATAAACAATCATGTGACAGTGTTAGCAAAATATCTCATGAACTGGCTAACAAACTCAATGAAGCTTTTAAAAATAACTCGAGGCACATTTACAACTGAGTATTGTTTGCATATTCGTTTGGAACACTGGACCAGCTCTTTAACATCACTAGGGTCCTCGAGGGGTCATGGGAGTTTGCCCATCCAGTCTACATGTGTTTTGTGAACTTGGAAAAGGCTTTCAACTATGTTTCTTGGGGTAAACTGTGGGAGTGCTCCGTGAGTTTGGGAATGGGGGCTCGTTGCTATAGGCTGTTCGGTCCCTATACAAGCGGTGCGAGAGTTTGGTTTGCATTGCCGGTAGTTAGTCGGATCCTTTCAGGGTGGGAGTTGGACTCCACCAGGGCTGCCCATTGTCACCGATTTGGTTCATATCTTTCATGGACAGAATTTCTTGGTGCAGCCAGGGGGTGGAGGGAGTCCAGTTCAGCGGTCTCAGGATTCCATCTCTGCTCTTTGCAGATGATGTGGTCCTGTTGGCGTCATCGTGCCGTGATCTTCAGCTCTCACTGAAGCGGTTCACAGCTGGGATGAGAATCAGCAACTCCAAATCTGAGGCCATGGTCCTCAGTCAGAAAAGAGTGGATTGTTCTCTTCAGGTCGAGGGTGAGGTTCTGTATCTCAGGGTTTTGTTCACGCATGAGGGAAGAATGGAGAGTGAGAATGACAGACGGATTGGTGCGGCATCTACAGTATTGCGGACTCTGTGCCGGCCATTGTGGTGAAGAGGGAACTGAGCTGTAAGGCAAAGCTCTCTGTTTACCGGTCAGTCTACCTTCCTACTCTCACCTATTGTCATGAACTCTGGGTGGTGACTGAAAGAATGAGCTCGTGAATACAGGCGATTGAAATGAATTTCCTCTGCAGGGTAGACAGACTCTCCTTTAGAGATAGGGTGAGAAGTTCAGTTATCAGGAGACACTCGGAGTAGAGTCGCTGCTCCTCCACATTGAGAGGAGCCAGTTGAGGTGGTTCAGATATTTGGTAAGGTTGCTCCCTGGATGCCTCCCTAGGGAGGTGCTTCAAGTATGTCTGACTGGGAGGAGACTCCGGGGAAGACCCCGGACACGCTGGAGAGACTATGTCTCTAGGTTGGTCTGGGAACATCCTGTGGTCCTCCCAGAACCAGAAAAGATGGAAGAGGTGGCTGTGGAAAGCAATGTCTGGACCTCCCTGCTCAAGCTGCTGCCCTGTGACATGACTTCAGAACAAGTGGAAGATAATGGATGGATGGATGGATGGATGTTGTTTGGAGTCCACTTGATTAAAGCTAATCAATTCATTCACACACAAATAGCCAATAATTTGCGTAATTTTACAGATCTTAAGAGCTCAAATGTGGTGTGGTAGTAGCTGCGAGTCATTCCCAACTCAGACTCCATAAAAATCACACAAGGTTGTAATAAAACTTTGACATGCAAGGCGGCAGGGACTGGCATTCGTTCAAACTAGTTTTTCATTTAAAACTGGTTCAATCCACAGTGAAATGGTAGTAAAATGCCTAAATTGAAAGAAATCCATTGAACAGTGTGAAAAGTAACAGGCAATATGCATTTCTTCAAAAGAAAAATCCTAGAAATGTAACTTTTTATTACAAATCTGAAGCCAATTTATACCATATCAAATTTATTTTTGCCACTTTTTAAACTATTGACACTAGATGCACCCTAGGGATAAAAGTTTACAACAAAATTGTTTATTCTTCAGAGAAAAATCCATAATTTCTCGCTCTCTGAAGTTCTTTTTTCCACAGCGTGCACACACTTCATAAATTGATCTGACACATTCTGACATTATTGACAGACGTCACTTGTGAGTATCGGCTGCAGGGAGGTGAACTCCACAGTGCTGCCCTTCAACATATTCTGGTGGCTTCAATTATTCATTTTGGTCAAATTAATTAGGTTTTTTTCTTAAAAAGGAGTTCATGAGGACGGCACTTCATCCCCAGCTGCATCAAACAGTGGTGAGGACAGGATTGATGTGAAATCTCTACACTTTGGGACTCAGTAATGTGAATGAAGCAGTGACAAGTGTTAAAACAAGTTGTTTTACTGCAGAATATCATGAATCAATTAATGTGTCTTTAGATTGTTTTATTTTCATATAAAAAAACAACCACTGCTTACTGATAAAAATATATTAAAATATAATATTTGGGTTTGATGGTCAATACAATGATCTAGTTTCTCAAGTTTAACAATTTCTGATTTTTTTTTAACAATTTCTTTTATTTGGCTTTTAAACATGCTTAATAAAAAACGTTTATTTAAATCAATACCTTCTCAAATTTGCCAACTTTATTGACTATTTAGATATTTGAAAAAATGTTGTGATGTGTTCAACAAGGCAACCGGCAGTTTTACAGACCTTTTACGCTCTTTGATTGGTAAAGTATTACTGTTTAAAATATAACTTTTTAGTTTTTAATTTGAAAATGACGTTATTTTGGTGTTATATATTAAAAAAATCAGTCTTTTACGGTAATTTGAAGTTAATTAAAATTTAGCATTTAATTGTTTCTAATTATGTTTTGTATTTTTACTCCATATGCTGTAATTAAATCTTGTTACTTTTTATTTGATACTGTGACCTTTTTTCTTTTTTGTTAAGCACATTGGTAACTTTCTGTTTTAAATGTGCTATATAAATAAATCTGACTTGACTAAAAGATGAATGCAAAACATGGATTTTAATCCAGCAGTTGAGCCTCTATTTGCATTTGATTTGATATACAATAGTCCCTCGCTACTTCGCGGTTCGTTTATCGGGGACTCGCTCTATCGCGGTTTTTCAAAATAAGATGAGACATGACACACAATTGGCTGATTGATGGATGAGCCGCACGATTGGCATGGGATTTTTATTTAAAATAAATTGTTTTAAATTATTTAGCACCTGCTGCATATTTGTGCAGCCCATACTGCAGGATAAACTTCCTGCTGCAGCTGATCAGCTGTTCCCCATGCAGCGCTAAGAAGTGGGCGTGGCCAAGAGCGCTTGCAGGTGGCTGAAAGCAGAGGAGGCAGGGAGCTGAAATCATGACATTCTGTGCTCTTTTAGAGCGTTTAGAGTTTAGAAACATTGTTTAAATATTCAAGAGTGTGGGAAGGGTTTAT
>NC_056515.1:37290012-37311566 GCF_014905685.2 Nematolebias whitei | reverse complement strand
TATATATATATATATATATATATATATATATATATATATATATATACTAAAATAAACTTCTAGTTTTTCACTTATCACGGGTCTTCAGGGTATGGATCCCCCACGATCAATGAGGGACTACTTTATTGTTTCAACATTTTCATCATGGATTTATTCTCTTAGTTTTATTTAAACTTCAGCAGACAGTCATTTGTGATAAAAAAATAAAAAGTGGACTAGCTGCTCAGCAGCACACAGCAGGCAGGCGAGTTAGCTACCATCTAATGAGCATGTGATGTCCCCCTTCGGAGTCGGTGGAGAGAATAAAATAAAATTTAATGGCACATGACTGTTCGGTTTGTCAGATGGACTAAAACACGAGACCAAACGAGGGTTTCCACGATTTGCAAAGGCCGAAAAAAAAAAATCTGCAACACCAAATTAGACCGGGCATCTGCGTGTGCAGTGCCAACGTTTACGGCTGTGCATGTGTAGTAAATTAATTTCAGTGTTGGTGTGTTCACCCAGCAAATGTGGAATGAAGATTAAACGGTTCTTACTGACGGCAGGGTAACTTTACCACAGGGTTCCTGCAGGTTTCAGCAGTGCTGACTGATCTGGAGAGAAAGGAGTGATAAAGGGATTTTCAGAGCTCAGCAGAGGATCAGATCGTCCTCAGACACTTCTGATACGACTCCGAGATCAAGTAGGGCTCCTTCAGAAGATGGAACAACACGATGAGGACAGTTTACTCACCTGTGGAGCCGTTACATGTTAAAATATGCTCTGAGATTGACCAGCAGATTATGAGATTTGGCACTAGATTTTTACTTTTTATCCGTCTTAACTGTAAAGCACTTTGGTCAGCTTTTGTTGTTTTTATGTGCTATATAAAGACATAGACATTGAGATTTGGTTGTTTTTAAAATCGATTTACGTTAACGTTTTCATTCTAACAAACATACATTTTTTTAACCTTGTGATATTTAAAAGAAGCACTTTGATCCAGAGATGTGAGTAAAGATGAGCAGCAGTTCAGTCACTGACAGTTTACTGACGTGACTTCTTGAGGCATCCAGGGAGCAACCTGACCAGATACCTGAACCACCTCAACTGGTTCCTCTGGATGTGGAGGAGCAGCGGTTCTACTCCGAGTCTCTCCTGATAACTGAACTTCTCACCCTGTCTCTAAGGGAGAGTCCAGCTACCGTGCGGAGGAAACTCATTTCAACCTCCTGTATCCATGATCTCATTCAGCCTCTACCCAGATTTTGTGACTATAGGTGAGGAAAGGAACGCAGACCGACCGATAAACAGAGAGCTTTGTCTTACAGCTCAGCTCACTCTTCACCACAACGGACCGGCACAGAGTCCGCGATACTGCAGACACTGCACCAATCCATCTATCATTCTCATGCTCCATTCTTCCAACAGTCGTGAACAAACCCCCGAGATACTTGAACTCCTCCACTTGAGGCAGAACCTCACCCTCGACCCGAAGAGAACAATCCACCCGTTTCCAACTGAGGACCATGGCCTCAGATTTGGAGGTGCTGATCCTCCTCCCAGCTGTGGTCCGCTCCAGTGAGCGCTGGAGATCACAGCACGATGACGCCAACAGGACCACATCATCTGCAAAGAGCCGAGATGAATCCTGAGGCCACAGAACCGGAAGGTAAACTCATTCTAAAATATTTAAATAAATATAAAAAACACCTCAGAGAGTTGAATGTGATGTGCATTTAAATGTTAGGCACATTAAAATAAGCTTTATGAAGTAAAAAAAATAAATAAAACTCATGGAAGCTCCGACAACTCGTTACAATCTCCTGTGAGATTTTGTCGAATCACCTTGTAATTATTTATTTCTTCACTCTGCCTCGTTCACCGTTTGCCTTTATTTTCAAGTAATAAATATTTATCTTTTAAATGCCAGAACGTGCAATAAACCATAATTGAGTTTTTGTTTTTCCATTTAAAATGCTCAACACCTGAAAAACAAAAAAACTTTTTGAACACCGCTCCCCCGTTTCTTACGGCTGTTTTTCCTGTAACATTTCCGTTGTTATTAAAGGTTATCTTTAAAAAAGTTACCGGCTTACTGGAGCGATTTTATTCAATTCTTGTTGTCTGCAGAATGATTTCTTGTTTGCTTCATTCAAAACCCATGCAGCTCACGAGCTTTTCATTAGGGATGTTTATTTCTGTAGCTACAAGGCAGATTTCTGTTTCTATGAACAGCCTGAACAGAATCAGCTTCAGCAGCATCTTAACATCGGATCAAATAGAAAAGTAAGAACTCCTAATTCGCTTACTTTCCTATAAATAAGTAAAAAAAATTATTATATTCTTGCGTTTTATGTTTCCAGAAACTGCTTTGCATAAAGATAAAGTAACGAGCCTGGCGATTGTTCACACTTTATTTGTTTGGGTTGTGTGTGCATCGTTGTTTCCATTAGTGCGCCGGCGAATGCATTAAAATGAAATTAGCAGAAGAACTCAAGGTAAAACGGCAGCTTCTATTGTCCTGCAGCTCATTATTTCAAGCAGACAGTCGCCGTGTTGTTGGGAAACTGCAAAATGTTTTTTGTTAAGGATACGCTTTTTCAATTTGAAGCGTTAATGTAATCTTTGCTCTGTTTTCGTGCGACTGTGTGTGGCTGGTGCGACGATGACAATCGTTTCCTTCCTTCAGGGAAATTCAGAGCTACAACCCCGCCTCGGCACTTCAACACTGGAAACAGATTGATGTCTTTGAAATGCCCTCCAGACTCCTCCTTTACAAACGAATGACTCGATGACTGTGTTGCTACATGTTCCCTTTTTAAGGCAGACATGAAACCTTTGCTCACAACAGGATTTCAACCATTGGGGGAAAAAACAACATGTAATGCATTAAATTTTTCTGCTCAGCTCCATCAGTTGAAAGCACGTAGAAAGGGGATCCTGCAGCATAGCATTAGTCTGTGAATGATTGTGCTTGCTTTTACTAATGGCAGGGAACATAAAAGCATGAGGCTTATGTAGCTGTCACACACTTCCACATCTGTTGATTGGGCTTCTTGTGTCAAAGATTTTATTTTATTTTTTTCAGGTAAAGAGAGCTGATGAACCATTAGTCTCTCTATTCATGCAGGAAATCAACAATAAGCACCTTAAGGGAATGTGTGATTGTTCAGAACGGAAAATCTGCACGCATGTTTTGTTCAAGAATTTAATTTCAAGAGAAAAGCCTTTTGTTTGTCGTATTTGTAGTGTTTTAATAAAAAAAAATGTTCCAAATGACTTCATTTATTTTCAATGGATTAAGTGGTGGCACCTTAACATTGTGAAACTGTCATTTCCTGAAGGATTGCGTTTCACTAACCACTGTGCACATCAGGGTTTTTAAATGTCTAAAGTGATCTGTCGGCCCTCGGATTATGTGTTAGGGATGGCTGAGATCATTTCTCGTTTGGCTTTTCCCTCTTCAAGGGTCTCCACAGCGAGCCATCCTCCTCCATCTCACTCTGTCCTCACTCCATCTACCTCCATGTCCTCTCTAACTTCATCCATAGATCTCCTCGTTGTCTTTTACCCGGAAGTTGCATTTCTAACATCCTTCTACCAGTATACCCACTGTCCCTCCTCTGGACATGTCCAAACCATCTCAGTCTGGCCTCTCTAACTTTATCTCCCAGTTGTTCAACCTGTGCTGCACCTCTGATGATCTCATTCCTAATCTTATCCATACTGAGAACCACAACATCTTCATTTCTGCTATTTCCAGTTCTTTCTCCTGTTTTCTGTCCATGTCTCTGTCTCCAGAACATACAACACAGCTGGTCTCACCACTGCCTTGTAAACTTTTACTTTGACCTTTACTGACACCTTTTGTCACAAATCACTCCTGAAACTTTTTTCCATCCACTCCATCCTGCCTGGACTCTCTTCTTCACCTCTTCACCAGACAGTGGACCCCACTTGAAGTCCTGCACCTTTGTGACCTCTGCTCCTCGTGGCCTCACAGTTCCACCGGACTCCCTCTCATTCACACACATGGACTCTGTCTTACTGCGACTTACTTTCATTCCTCTTCTTTCAAAAGTGCTTTCTTTCAAGATCACAATGTCATCTGCAAACATTATAGTCCACAGGGATTCCTGCCTGACCTCATTAGTTGATCCATCACCAGAGCAAACAATAAGGGGCTCAGAACCGAACCTTGATGCACTCCCACCTCCACCTTGAAGCTATCTGTCAGTCCTATAGCACATCTCACCACTGTCCTGCTGTCCTCATACATGTCCTGCTGTCCTCATACATGTCCTGTACCAGTCCAACTTACTTCTCTGCCAGGAATCTCTCCAGATTTCCCCATACAACACCGCACCTCCTCCCTTGGCACCATCATATGCCTTTTCTAAATCCAAAATAAATCAATTAAGTTATTTCTGACTCTCATTTCAGCTTCTACCACACCAAATATTTGCTCTATATTTATAAAATTGAAGTATAGCCATTTTTTGATTGCAAAGAATGACAAGCTGTGGCAGCCATCTTAAATTCTGTTTACGTTTAACAGTTGTAGATGAACGTGCCATTGTTACTTTCGTGTACCAACATGAATCAGAGTTCTTAGAACTGTAATAGCAGAAATAGGATAAATGTTTCACTAGTCAGCTGAAAGCTGTGTTAACAGATGACAACAAATAGTCAGTAAATGCCTCAAATGCAATTTCATAAATTTTTCTGTTATTCTACTACTTACCATCATCTATTCATTATAAACAGCATTTATATAACATGGCAGAAGCTACTATCACAAGTAAACAAAGTAATTTTCCCTGGATGAAAATGCATGTCCAAGTTAAAAGAAATATTAATATTCAAGGATTCTGAGAAGTCCAAAGGATGATGTAATAAGACTTAACACTTTATTTACTGCATTGTGCTGTATGTTAGTCTGGAGCTCACTAACATCTAATGCCAAGTATCTGATAACATGTAAAAATACTTGAAAAAAATCTTGTGCACTTGCAACCTTTTGGGACTCTTGACGCACTGGAGGAGACGCAGTGAGTGCATATGGACTGATACTTGGAGTTGGTTCTGTTCCATTTGCAGAGCTTCTGGTATTTGACCATGTGTTCATATGCGCACAGCTCTACGTATAAAATGTTTTGAAGGTTTTCTGCTTCATTTTCAGTACTTATTAAATCAATTCTTGATAAAAATTCAATAGACTACTGTTTAACTAAAATCATTGTTCACAACTGATACTGTTGTCTTTTTAAATCTGGTGCTAAAACATTTACCAGAGGATCACACAACCTTTATTTTTAATGTCATTATTTTTGTTTGTTTGTTTTGCTGTTGATGTGACCTCATCTGGGCGTATTTTATGTAATATGAGTAGTGCTGGGACTGGAGGCTACAGATGCTAAAATCAAATGTGGATTTTGTTTGTTTACAATATAGATATTTGAATGTTCACATGAATTGTCTGACTAAACTAGATGGGGAAGACATGCTGGTGGTGGTGGGGGGAGGGGTCTGGGGGTCCTCCCCAAGAAATTTTTGAATAAAATAGATGCCATTTCATGCATTCATGTCTATTTAACGGTTTCTTAAACATCTCCGTTTACCTACATAAGTAAACACTTGCTTCAATAACTATTTAAGAGGGCAACAAGTAGTAGCCTGGCCAACAGCTCTCCTTGTTTGAATAGAGCATGCTCCATTTCTGTCAAGCATCCTAGCTCCTGACTCCCTTATATTATTTTATTGATAATACATATCTATAAAACATTTTGTCTATTAAATAAAACCTTTAGACAATAAAATACTTATGTGCTGACAACAGGTGGTGAAAACAAGATCAAAGTACAAAAATAAAATTTTTATCATGGCTAAAGATGTTCGCTTTAATACAAATATATTTTCTTCCTGTGACACTGTTTATGATTTTCTTTCGGTATTAACTTGGTCAGCTCACAAAGTTTAATGATAGAATCAGGAAGAAGTGAAACTAAAACTAGTAAATCTGCTTTATTGTTGTTGTGGGTTCTTGTGCACAAACAGGCACTGTGTCATGAAAGACAAATATTCAGAAGCCAAAAAAATCTAAAGTTTCTAAAAGCCATTACTTTGGAAAGCATCTTTTAAAATCCCCAAAAACCACAATTTGCACATGGATGAGAGCTACATATGCAACAGAAAATGTTACTTTATTTTTTAATTTCAAAGACAGATATGTTAATCTTAACTTTATGTGACATGTCTAAGAGAAAAGGGTGGAAAAAATGATCCTTCCTTAACATTTTTGCATCTACCTTCTTTCAGAAACTGCAGCGAGGTGAAGCAACCACATGGCTGCTTTCCATCCACATCTATTTTTATTTTACCGCCTTCACAAACATGAAAGGTATTTCCAGACCGTTTGATGAACGTTACCACCCATTAGCTATACCCACTCATTTGGCAGTGAAGAAGCAACAGCATGGAGGGGACAGTTCGTTGGCTTCTTTCAGCACAAACCAAAGACAGATGTCACATCGTTTAGTTGTAGATTTTTAATTTTACCTATTTTATTCACATTTCCAAGTGTTCAACATGCAATATTTTTTATGTGGCTTGTATGAGTATATCAGTGTTAGAAGTATTACTAAAGGAAACGCCTCATTTTTTAAATAAAATTTAGCTGATCGTTACAATATTTTTTAAAAATTCAGCTTTTTTACAGCTAATGTGATCATTGCATATTTCTGTTTAAAAATTAGATGAGCTAAAAATATCTGACTTTGATGAAATGCTTACTATTTACAAGCATCGACCTTCTACAGTAAAATGCTTCATCAGGTATGTTTCCTGTGATGTTGAATGTCACAACAATTCAGCTGTTTTCAGTAATATTTAAGTCATATTTCACATTATTCCTGTTAATCACAAGATGCTTCTTAATTAAAACCTTAAAGGGAAGAAAATAAAAAAAAAACCTCAGCTGAAAAATTAACAAAATTGGGTTTTCAATAATGTGAATTACTGATTGAAGGTTTCTAAAACGATAATTGTGGCTGATTATACAAGTCTGCAGAAAGTTGATCAGTCGTATCAGACAGATTGAACGTGACCACGAGTCACTGAGGATATTTTAACAAAAGGTCATTTTCAAGGTCATTGTTCATGCAATTAAACAATCCTGCATAGATAATAGTTGCTCCACCCAGTCTTTATTCTGGTTCATCTGACTGCTTATTTTTCCAAAGCCCCAAAATATGCTGTGTGCTGACAATTTTCTACAGAACAAACAGGCTGGTTTTTATTGCATTATGGTAGAAGTGAAACAAAAAACAGGTAAAAACATAAAAAGTTGTCTTGAAGATGAATTTCTGATTTACCAATCGTGACAAAAGTCAATGCCCGGTAAAACAGATGGGCTCCTGAGGAGACTATTTAAGTTCATCACGAGAATGTGACTATTGGAGAGTAGTTGGTGACTCACACTTGACTCAATATTGTAAGAAAATGCACATTTTTAGTTAATTTCTTTAACTTTATTTAACCTGGCAAATCTCACTGAGATCACAGACATCTTTTGCAAAGGAGGACTGGTCCTGAAAGCAACTGTAAGATGAAACTGGAGTACCCGGAGAAAACTCATGCAACATGAGAACATACAATATGTTGACATACAAAAGGTGATCAAACTAAAGGGATGTTGTTTTCAATCAGGAAGTCAGTACCAGCAGTCCTTCCTTGTATTTTATCTTTGAATGTTATTCCTATTGAGTTTGTTGATTCTTATAAATACTTTGGTATTTTAGTTGATTACCATCTCTCTTTTAAGCCTCACGTCAAAACTTGGTAAAAAAAATTTAAAGTAAAACTGGGTTTCTTTTTTAGAAATAGATCCTGTCTAACTCTGAATGTTAGAAAACACCTTGTGACTGCTACATTCCTCCCCTCCACTGACTATGGTGACATCATTTACATGAATGCTCCTACAAGCACCTTGGATGCTGTCTATCACGGTGCGCTAAGATTCATAACTGGCTCTAACTACTGTACCCATCATTGCACCCAAAAACTGTAGTAGTAATTGCAGTCTTATTGAATTCTGAGTATTTGTGGCCAAATGACCAGCGAGCTGATGCTTTAGTTTTTGAAATATATTAAGTGCTATGTGTTATCATCATTGTATGTTCCCATACAATGCAAAATTAGTTATCTGTATTTAACCCATCACATGAGATACACCCAGGTGGAGCAGTGGGTAGCTATGTAAGTGACCGGGGAGCAATTAGGGATCAGGTGTCTTGCTCAAGGACACCACGACATGTGGGCATGGCAAGGAGTCGAACCATGACTTTCTGGTCCCAAGTTGACTGTTCTACCACCTCGACGGCATTTCAAATCCTGTTTACCCTGTAAACTTATGACTGTCTCCACCCAGCACAACTCCATCGTTATTAAATATGCTGATGACACCACTGTATTGGGGCTCATCCAAGAGGGGAACGAGTCAGGATACAGGACTCTGGTAGACAATGTTATAAGCTATGGAGTGAAAAACGACCTCGTCTTCAACACAGACAAGACCAAAGAAATCATATTGGACTTTAGGAAGAACCCTTCCCCATTACACCCTCTCATCATTAAAGGGACTGAGGTAGGGAGGACTGACAGACATAGATTCTTGGGACTGCAGGTTACATCAGACCTGAGCTGGTCTCTTAACGCCACAGCTACAGTGAAAAAAGCTCAGCAAAGGCTTTAATTCATTAGGCAGCTCAGGAAGGCAGGCCTGAACCAGCACCCTCTCACCCAGGCCTATAGAGGACTGATAGAGTATCCTAACCACAGGCATCACCGTCTGGTATGGGAACACACAAGCAGGAAGGAAGGCAGTGCAAAGAGTTGTAAAGACTGCAGAGTGGATCACAGGGACAAAACTTCCATCCATGGACTTGATGTTGGTACAGCGCTGTCGAAGAACTGCAGCTGGAATCATCAAGGACTCCATCCATCCAGCTCACTCTCTTATCAGACAAAAAATGATCATATAACCTGAGACAGTAGAGCAGATAGCATCATCAACCCATAGTACAAGGTTTTTAATAGTTTCTTTTTCCAGCCACAGTCAAACTGATGGTAAAACAAAACTAATGATCAGGTGCAATGATAACCCCACACTACTTCACTTCAATGATCATGTGACGTGGTTTACTATCTGTACAGTGTAGATATAAACGACTGTTCTTACTTTTATTTTATTCATTTAGTGTTTCAGTGCTTGGACTATGACAGAGAGTTCTGTACAAGAATTCCAATGTCCCTGGATTATTGGTCTGTGCACAAATTGCAATGTACTTTTGTAAAAAAAACAAAATTAAAAAACAAAACAACAACAGATGAAGCCAATGATTTATTCTATTACATGACTGATTCATTGTTGTCTTCTTGTACCTGGGTTGTGTACTCAGATTTGTTTGCAGCCCTTTCACCCTGTAAGGATTAAAGTTTTGGATCATTTAAAAACTATTCCATCTTTGGCATTGTGCATTTGACTCCTCACTTCTGAGAAAGCATAAAAAACAAGAAAAGAGAGACCAGTTTTCTGCATCATCCTTTAGCTTGAAATACAGGAAATACAGGAAGCAGTCATGCTCCGCCAACAAATTCACTGTTAAGCTGTGCCCACCGTCTCCTCCGTGCTTCCGGGAGTTCCTCTGCCCCAAAAAGGAAAACAACGAAAATCTGACAGTGAGACCTGAGTACATGATCTCCATTTTCTTTGATTTAATTTCATGTGCGCTCTCACAAGTGTTTACTCCTCGCTTCCGGTTCGTGCACATTTAATTTCTGTGGGATTCACATGCGGTAGATATGATTCCCGCATGACAAAAAAGGTTTTGCTTTTGTTTTGTGTCTGAAAGGCTGGCAGGAGGCTCTGAAGTGCAGGTTGGCGAGCTTAATGTTACACAGCAGCATTATCCACGAGAACAAAGCTCTCCTGGAGGCTGCTGCTGGCACCCAGGCCAATCGGAGGTGACATGCACCAACCATTTCACCACACACACAATACTGCTTTTTGCTGGAGCAATGCTTTATTTTAATATCCGCATTTAAGCAGGTATACTGTGTTGGTACGCATACATTCATGGCATTAAATATATATGAATGGTATATGATAAGACATTCATTTTGAAGGCTGAAAGAATAAATTATATTTGTCTTGAACTGTAAAAAACCAAAACCCTGGGAACATCTCACCTCGACAATAATGATTGTAAAAATAATAATAATAAAAAGTTAAACGTTGGACATTTTTAATTCAATGCCTCAAGCAGAGATTCCGTCCAATTTACATCTTCCAAAGCAGCTGTTGGTGTAATAACAATGATCAATGGAGCAACGTAAATAAAAAAAAGAGTAAAGTAAATCATTCTGAAATTGAGGTCAGCGAGATGAAAACTGCTGTATCTTGATCGTTTTACAAACATAAATCAAACGGTTTACTTTGCTCCATTTTTTTTTTTCTTGTCATTACTACAGGTTGGTTGGTGCTGAGGATTCAGGATCACTTCTCACAAGTTCCCCTGGGCTGAACCGCAGGGGAACTTCAACTTTTTCAACAACTTTTCAACAAACTGTTGACCAGAAGAACAAAACTAAAGAAATCTAACTTCTCTCTCAAATGTGCTTATCTGGAAATGACAGATACAGATTGCCCTAGTGGGCAATTTTTATTATTATTACTATTTTTTATTTTTGCTTTTTTAAATCTTCTTCTCTCCAGCTTTCTGGGTCCCCTGTAGAACCCCCTGGCGCCCCCCTCATCTAAAGCACTGATTAGTGTTCGTACAGATCTAGTGGAGTGCTGTATGAGCGAGTAAATGAGGCACAGATTGTGTTGTAAACAGTTTTGAGTATATTGATAAGATAGAAAGGTGCTATATAAGCACAGTCCATTTACTATTTACTTCCCGACAGTAAAATATTTGTAGCTCTGACCAAAACGTCCTCATGAGCTGCCAGCACAAGCAAAGCCAAGGGACAAGTTTAGCTTAAAATATATCTTTTATTAGGTCAAAAAACAAATCTGGAGGTATTACACTCCAAATAATCCTTCAAAGTTCAGTGTTGAAAAGTTATTTCACACCAGATGACAACCCCACTGCATTGTAAAGAAATAAACACTCAGCCAGAATGATCTTTGCCAGGTCTTGGTTGAGGTCTTTATGTGCAAACTAACAATGCAGTGGGTTCACAGTACACGTGTTAAAACACAATACGTCCATGGTGGTTTGAAGCATGCACAAAGTGTTTGCAGTGAGTTTGTGCTGGTTAACCACTGCTAATGCTGGGCTTGCATGCATCAGCATGCTCTTTAACAATGTAAAGCAGGCTCTGCCTTGCTGACCTCATGTCTGAGCCACAAACATCATGGTAACAAGGAAACAATGCAGCACAGATATGACACTTGTGGTGTTAGGATTACGCTAGTGTGGCATTATCTTCTAGCACACACCTGCATCTTGGCCCAACCTGAAGGCCTTGTTATACCTCGACAAGATGTAAGACGTCGAATCTCGCTGGCTAGATTTCATACTCTAAAGAGAAACCACAGAAAGATAATCTTAAGTTCTCCCACTGCAGCATACGATACGCACAATCAGAATCAACACAGAACGGTTTTCATAGTGGAAGTTTATTTTCAGTTAATGCTGGACAAGATGGAGAAAAAAGATCTGGTATTTCAGTTGTTAACCAGGGAGAAGCTGGGTTTTGTACGTTTGACAGATGGGAATGTGCCTGTACGCTGCCTGGCCAAAGAGCACTCACTCCCAGTCATTCCCGCCACGTCAGCGGGGGGTGGGAGACATTCTCTCTTGGTCAGCACAGCTGCTGGTTCTATGAGCTGTATTTGACTGTATTTTCTAACAGCCCCGGCCAGCAGCTCTTCAGCAGACACTGCTGGAGCCACATTACATAAACACGCCCACCAAGCGCCGACCAACCCCACAAACCCCGTCAAAAACTAGTTCTGACTGGGGGCAATGCACGAAACGAGATGTCAGCAGGAGGTGAGAGTAGAAACCTACGCACTTTTTGTCACACACCCGTCAGCGAGACTCGAGAATGGGGATTCTCATTGACTACAGATCAGGCTTAAGATTCAGGCCAGAGAAATTCTGTGGATAAAACTTCTACCTTTTATAGTTTGCATTTTTATTGTGTATATATATATATATATATAATCCCAAAATACAACAGCAACTAAACTCTCTAAAATAATCAAATTTTAGCTGAACTGTGCATATTATCTTCCCAGTGAGCAAGAAAATGAATCAAATTGTGGAACTTCTTTTGTTAATTTTAAACCTGAAGCTCAAGCAGTTTAGTCCTCCTAACATAAAAATAAGTTTTACACATAAGTCGTTGAAATCACTAAAATCCTATCCAGGATTTTAAACAAAAAGAAAAGGTTGGTGGAAGTCTGAAACCCTCAAACATAAACGTCTCAGTCAACAATACTGTCAGAAAAATGTTATTTTTCAGTTGAAAGGTAAAAAACACTGACAGAAGGGTTAATATAAATGTATATTTTTATATTTATTTCATACCGGCAGATGAAAACATGAAACCAGACACATTTTCATTTAATGAGTCATAGAAAAATTGACTAACACAAGATGTGAGCTGACAAGATGGCTCTAGGGCATCATAAAGATGGATTAAGTTTGTTTTTTCACTTTACAAAAAGGACGATTGCTTGTCATGTATTATAAATTGCTGCTTGAACTGAACTACATACAGAAACAAATGATCCATATACAATTGCGATGGTGTTTTCTCTGACTTGTTAGTTAAGAATGATGCGAGAAGCATTCAAGAAGCCAGAAATCTAGTTCATGCTTACAGTAAGTCATGAGTGTCTGCAAGCATCTGCTAAATGCAAACCACCATTCACCATCTACATCTAGTTTTACACATATAAACGTTCCTTTTTTTTTTTTTTTTATAAATCAAATTTATCTAAAGTTTTAGCCTAGATCAGGGCTATTCAATTATACAGGGGGCCACAGTTACTGAAAGCCAGCAGCTCAGGGGGCCGGACAGTGGCGGCTGGCCAGTAGAGGGCGCTAGGGCGCTGCCCCACCGCTCACAACACTACACCATACTACCTTGAAGACATAAAAAGATAAATACAAATGAAATAATAAAATAAAAAATATTAAAAAAATTATTAAATATTTTTTATATGAGTAAAATAAATATTTTATAGTTAATGATGAGTAAAGTTGTTTCTTTCAAAAATGTTACTGATTGATGATGTATTAATGCACTGGGGGGGTGGGGGATCTTTGCTCAAATACTCTCATTAAAAGTTGTACATGCGCAGTTAACTCCTCTTCATTACAAGATACAGGACTATTCTGGGCGCAACTCTCCTGCGCCCAGAGTACGGGCGCATGGTATGGATTGTGCTTCCGGTCCCAGAACAGATCGTGCAGTGACACATTTTTTTCATTTAAGCAGTTGGCAAGTATACATTTAACAATCGAATGAAGTATACAGAAGAACACTACATTTACGTGAACAAACAACCAGGGGTGTTAATTAGACAAATACATGCAAATATTTACATAAAAAAATAGTCCTGAGAGTCTTTTCATTGGTAGAGTCTGTTACTGATTTAACATATAGTATTGTATATGTGTGTGTGTGTGTGTGTGTGTGTGTGTGGGGGGGGGGGGGGGGTATGTATGTATGTATGTATGTATGTGTATATTTTGGAGTTACAGCCCCCTCTAGATAAAACTCTACCAGCCACCACTGGGGCCGAACATCCACTAATGAACGTCATTATGTAAATAAACCAAGTTTTACGATATCCTGTTGCTTTTTAGATTTGTTTATTTTGTTGCATTGAATCATAAACAGAACCCAAACTAAACCCATAACCCCCCCCCCCCCCCCCCCCCCCAAAAAATATATATGAACTAATTTGTGGGCCGGAATGAAGTCACTTGCAGGCCAGAAGTGGCCCATGGACCGCTAGTTGAATGGCCCTGCTTAGATGGTTAAGATGTTGAAACCGTCTTTATTCCCTAAATAATCACTGGCTTACCATATCATTTATGAGTGAAGGTAAATAAACTATCTTTTCAATTAAATCCTGTCAATATTTTATTTATCTTCAAATTAAAAGCTTTCCTTAAGACTACATTAAATACAGTCTTACGATTTTGTCACATTAAATATCTAAGGTTATGCAAAAGTTGCTATTTGCACTTTGAGTTGTTGAAATTTGAAAGTTCCCTAACTGCTTAGAAAATGCAATCAAGGCTGAGGCATGTTAATGACGAGGCAATCACAGGGTGAGTGCATTTCGTTGTCGGGAATCTCTCGGTAGTATTGACATCTGAGAGTAGTAAAATGCAAGAGAACCTTTGTTTTAATGTCTCTCTATTTGATTATGGGTGATGCTTTGATTAAAAGACAGTGAGAGCATGTGTGGGAGGGGAAAGGCAGAGGAGTATGAATGATACATTCATCCAACTGAAGGAGGTTTAGTTGTTTTTCCTGTGTTGCTGTTCGAGAAAAACAAACAAGGGACAAGAGTTATTCCAAATGAAGGATTGAGAGCAACTGCTTTAACATGGCAATGCACTCACGCTTCATTCATTTTAAAGGAGCCATGAGATCCCATACTAATCCAGAACTCAAGTGTCACAGAGATTTGGACACGATTCTTCACTAAAGTTTTGCTTCAACATTTTAAAAAATAAATTCCTGCTATAAAAATTACACAAACACAATGTTGGACCGGCTGCTTTTCTTAAGTGGAGCTAAATAACAACGAGATGCCGAGGTTTTGTATTATTTAAATTCACATAAAGCCTCCAGAGAAAGAAGGTTAAAAAAATAAATAGAGAGAGAAAATGTTTGTGGGATGGAGCCAAAAGAGATTCACTACCAAGACAGAAACTCTGACGCAGAGACCTGGCTCATGGGCCCTGCCATAAAGTGAAGAATAAAATAAGAACAAAAAAAATGAAGCATTCACTTGAATTAAAATGGCTACTTAAATTGTACCCTTGGTGGTGCTGTACCAGGATGACGTAACATTGGCAAGGCCTTTGAAAGCCTCACTAAGCAGACCCATTATCCACACCTTTCCAGTTGTGTCCAGTTAAAACACTGAAGTCCAAAACAACTAAAGACATGACTGACACCATGTTTAGACGGTGAAACAAGTTAACAGCCCAACTGGTAAGAAATGATGCAACCCACTGCAGTAGTGGTCTGTCAGTTTCAGGGTCCAGTGTAGGATTTTATTACTAGTTTATTAAACACTAAGAAGAAATGTCTTGGACTACAGGACATTTGTTGCACTGTCATGCTCTGTTCAGGGCACTGACATTAACATCTCAACTTCGGTTGAATGTCCCGACTTCCAAATTTAAAACAAGAGGTGTATATGTATCTACCATGTATACAAGTAAGTAAAGTGCTATGTGTTGTCATCATTGTATGTTTCCATACAATGGCGAAATTAGTTCTCTGTATTTAACCCATTGCACATGAGATACACCCAGGTGGAGCGGTGGGCAGCTATGTAAGTGCCCGGGGAGCAATTAGGGATTAGGTGTCTTGCTCAGAGACACCACGACATGTGGTTACCGATCCCCCCCTATAAATGAGGGACTACTGTATACGTAAAGGCCTCATTGACCTCTGAATTGTACGTCAACATCACCGCCATATTGGATGTGGCAAACGTGAAACGATAGAAAAAGATTCCTCATTCATTCAGAGCGGCAACACCCAAATAAAGCTGTGCAAGACAATTCTTTTACAAGGTTGCAGCTTACACACAAGCACATACAGACTGCACATACTGCACCTATCTATCTGTCATTCTGTCTGTCTATCATCTATCTATCTATCCCATCCATCCATCCATCCATCGCCAAGATGGGGTAGAGGCAGGGCAGCCAACTTGGGGCCCAAAAGTCCCAGGTTCCATTCCCTGAAGACCCGAGAGAAGTGAAAAACCGCAAAATAGGAATAATAGCATAAGTAGTAAGTAGTAGTAGTAGTATATATATATATATATATATATATATATATATATATATATATATATGAATGTGTTTTAAACCCTTCCCACACTCTTGCAATATTCTAAACAATGTTTCTAAACTCTATATGCGCTAGTGATTTTGGCCACGCCCACTTCTCTGCTCTGCACGGCAAACAGCTGATTATGCACAGAGAACAGCTAATGGAACAGCTGATCAGCTGCAGCAGGAAGTTAATCCTGCAGTAAGGGCTGCACAAAGGTGCAGCAGGTGCTAAATATATAAAATATTTGTTTTAAATTAAAAAAATTAATGCCGATCGTGCGGCTCATTCATCAATCAGCCAATTGTTTCTCATGTCCAATCTTATTTTGAGAAACCACGATAGAGTGAGTCCATGACAAACGAACCGCGAAGAAGCGAGGAACTACTGTACATGTCTGTGGTATTAACTATGTGGTTGAGGTAAACTCAAATCTGTCAACTCAAATAAATAAATAATTCTTACTTCTTTTTTTTTTTTTTTTTATCCCTGAGTTCTAAAACACGCATGTCAGGTTAACTGTGGATTCTAAAGTGACTGTAGGGGTGAACATGCAGTGGATGGACTTTTAAGGCAAAAAGGTACAAAAATATGCCAGCTTTAAAGTACAACTGGAGTAAAAAAAATTATACAGGTTTTGGAGACTGTTTATTTTTATGTTACATTCACAACGGATAAAAACAGACCAGTAGGTCTGAATAATACTTTTCTTTCTGCATATTTTAGCTGCAGAAGCTCCATTCATTCTGCATTTTCAAGGGTTTAACAGCCCGTTTGTCCAAATGCACAACTCCACTGCACTGATATGACAATCAGGATAACAGAAAATACTGTTCTGTTAAAAACAAAATCAACCCCCCTGTCTTATTATACCATAAATTAGATCCATAACTGCCACCTTTCAGCAACTATATCTGCATTAAATAAGAGGCTCCCCCGCCTGTTATTTCTGCTTTGACAGGATCTGACAGACATCTGAGATCAGGGCTGTTTCTCGTACGCTCATTCCTCCACGCCGGAAACACGCCGTGTTTATGTTTTCCTGCTTTCAACCACCCAATATTCGAACGCAGGAAAACATCCTGTGAGAGCTGCTTTTAAGGTCTCGTCTTTCAACCCTCGCGGGACTCTATTCAAAATTAAATGATATTAAATATTTCGCTGTCACTTCCTCTTCCACTGACACTGATTTATGGCTTGGTTTGAGACCGCATGCCTTGAATTAATTTAATATTCTCAGCTGCGTTGCGCTGCACTGTCTGCGTAGTCTGAACACAATGGGGCTCTGTGTGTAATTTAATTAATTTTCTTTTAGTTTTTATCTACATGGTGCCAGTTCGCAGCAGACGTCATGTCGAGACATTTATTAAGACAGCAAACGGGTTCAGTTCTAGTTGAATTACTTATAAATTAGTCAAATCTAAAACAATAAAACCCAAATTAGTGTAGTTTAGATTTGGGTAATATCCTTAATATCACTGTATAGAGCTGAGGGTGGAGGCAGGTGTGGGTGTTTCAATTTTCCCACCCACATTTTGATGACAGTGCAGGGAGTTGAACCAGCGACCTTTTGATCACAGGCCCACCTTCTCTAACCTCTGCGCCACCACTCCCCCTTAGATAGATGACGTTTACTGACTGTCTTTTTTTTAATGCATGTTAATGTTTCTGTTCAGTGCCCTGAGACGACTTCTGTTGTGACGGCGCTTTATCAATAAACTGAATTGAAATTAAGATATTTTGCTAACAAAAGCACAGTGTTGGAGAAAATACTCAATAACTACTACAAATAAACAGACAAAAATGTACTCCAGTAAAAATAGAAGTACCACATTAACGTTTTTACTTGAGTAAAAGTACTTGCTTTTAAAAATACTTAAATTATTAAAAGTAAAAGGACTTGCTGAATGTATTACATAATGCAATGGTCTACAAAATCATAAAGTGTGCCTACCGCATGTATATTTTTTGTAATACATTAATAGTGTTGAGCCATTTTAATGAACAATGCTGCAGATTTATTGTGTTTACTCTGTGACACAGTTCACACTTGGACTTGTGATTCTGTGTCAGAGTTTCAGGGATGATATGCAGAGTTAAATGCCATTAAGTAAAATAAGAAAGAGGAATGATTATACCTTTTGAACGCTTTTATTTAATTCACAAAGCAAAACCAATGCGTCATTTTAACTGCAGTAAACACATTTAAGTAAAAGTTGTCTGAAAAAAGGAGCATTAGACACAACTAACAAAGGAACAGACTCTGATAATTTAAACTCCAGTTTGTCATCAACTCTAGTTAAAATACTGTCTAGTCGACCTTGTAATGGGTCAATAGTGAACAATACTTTAACTTCCTGACTCCGTTTTCAGAACTTGGACCCGAGTGTCGAACCATTTGGAGACATCTCTTGTCTCCTAACATCACAAACAGATACATTTTAATGTTGCAGCAATAATTTCTTGTTCAAGTTCAGAAGAAGTTGGTTTTCAAAGTTTTTTGAGTCCAGTCTGACTCTTTTGGGAGAGAGAATCTGCCCTGCTGTACTGAACAGTCTTTCAATAGTCTTTCAATAATCTTTCAATAGTCTTTCAATAGTCTTTCGATAGTCTTTCAATAATCTTTCAATAGTCTTTCAATAGGCTTTCAATAGGCTTTCAATAGTCTTTCAATAGTCTTTCAATAGTCTTTCAATAGTCTTTCAATAGTCTTTCAATAATCTTTCAATAGTCTTTCAATAATATTTCAATAGTCTTTTCAACAGTCTTTGAATAGTCTTTCAATAGTCTTTTAATAGTCTTTCAATAATCTTTCAATAGTCTTTCAATAATCTTTCAATAGTCTTTCAATAATCTTTCAATAGTCTTTCAATAGTCTTTCAATATCCATCCATCCATCCATTATCTTTACCAGCTTATTCCATTTTGGGTCACGGGGGTCGCTGGTGCCCATGTCCAGCAATCACTGTGCGAGGGGCGGGGTACACCCTGGACGGGTCGCAGGTCCATCACAGGGCCACATAGAGACAAACGAGACAAACAAACATTCACTCTCTCACTCACACCTAGGGACAATTTTAGAGTTACCAATCAGCCTAACATGCATGTTTTTGGTCTGTGGGAGGAAACCGGAGCACCCGGAGAAAACCCACGCATGCACGGAGAGAACATGCAAACTCCACCCAGAAAGGCCCCTGGACCGGGGTTTGAACCAGGGACCTGCTCGCTGAGAGGCAGCAGCTCTACCAGTTGCGCCACCGTGCTGCCTAGTCTTTCAATAGTCTTTCAATAATCTTTCAATAGTCTTTCAATAAGGCCATGGGTGGCACGTATCTTCTGGCTGACTCTCTGCAGTGGAATCCATTATGGGTGTGCTAGTGGTGTTGCAGGTGCACCCAGATCAATGACATATATACTAGAATATAGGTATAAACTAGAATATATGTATGTACCAGAATATATGTATATACTAGAATATACGTCATTGGCCCAGCTCTTCTTGAAGGCGGGTCTAACGTTACCTGCCCACTTTGCAGTGATTCAATGGACCAACTCCCCTCTCACCATTGGTTACTTTCCAACTAATGAACAAATCAAAAAATGCAACATGACTTTAATGTATAACACAACGCATTATAGAAATGTAGTGTAGTAGAACATACAGATGCTTAATGTAAAATGTAGTGGAGTAAAAGTTTAAAGTTCCCATGTTTAACTCTACTTAAGTAAAGTACAGACACATAAAAAATGTACTTAAGTGCAGTAAAGAAGTACTCGTACTTTGTTACATCCCACCACTGCAATACAAAGTCAAAATTTGCATCTCAACTCAACAGGAAGAGCAGACCGTAAGAGAATCCTGCTAACGCTTCCAAACTATGAAGACTTGAAACTAAATTATTTTACAACAGCGTGAGTCACAAGCTCACATAAAAGATGTTCACGTCAAATTATTGCATATGAAGAGATAAATGTTGAGCAATGACTTGTAGAAACATTTTGTCCTAGCTTTTATTAAATATTGACAAAGGCATTTACATAATTTTAAGACCTCCAAAGAACGAGATGATTCTTGCAAAAAATGGCCTAAAACACACAAAGTGGTAAAAGTGTGAACTTCATTTTCATTATGATGGTGGCTCGCATAATTTATTTTTTTTATTATTGGAGAAAAGGTGTCTTCTAAGCAAAACAAACGCAAACTAAGTGTGGATATTATTTGAAAGCTCCTCCAGATTCGACTTTATTCAACTCCAGCAGTGTGACTTTTTTTTTTTTCTCAATAAACCTTCAGCTCCAGTTTGAGAACGCCAACATTCAGCTTTGTTGTGATTAATGCAGCCTTGCTCGTATCCATCATATTACCCAAACTGAGCGAAGCTGCTCTCAAGCTGACAGCCATCAGAGACTGTTTAGCTGGAGCAGCGGCGAGATGACTCACTTTGGTTAGCTCTGTCAACAAGTGCTATTTGTAGGAGACAATCAAAGCATGAAATTACACCATATGTTGCAATTTGCCTGATGTGGTTGCAGAACTTGCACTTACTTTTTTGCAAGTATATTCACACAAGTATTCAGTTTTTAAGAAACAAACGATTAGTTGGAAGGCAAAGCGTTTAGAAATTAGCAAGAAGTTCAAGTATGTGTTCACCACACTTTGAAAATTTTAAAGAGCCTTTGAAACTTCTAACAAAGTTAAATCAGGTCGTCTGGACAGATTAAAAGTAATTGTTGAAACTTTTATCCAAAATATTTTGTCAGTCTGAGGAGCTGCACTAAACTCAGTCTTATAAATAATACCTTCTCATAGTGGATCAACCATGATGAAGGAGGACCACCAGCCTAACGACTGATCATTAGTGTCCTGATTGCCCTTTTCCCCCCAATGATTCCCAGCTTTTGAAACACTGAAACTGAGAGCAAGTGAAATTCAGTGCATATGTGCTTTGTACTGATGCTGGCCAAACCTTTTCCTTTTCCTTTAAAAGGTATTTATTACATGCTGTGAACAGGCAATAACAGTTTTGCCTGTCTGTGTGTGCGTCTTTATTTATGTTACCTTGTCAAAGTCAGAGTTTTGTTATTTGTCATACACATCACCTGTGGTACATGTGGCGGAACAAAATTGTGTACACAGGGTCCCTGTTACATCCAACAAATGTATTTAAAAGAAAAACAGTAATAAGATCTAAGATATGAACTAAGAAAAAATGTTAGACTAAAAATACAATAAGCACTACAACACAACACTTGTAAGGTCCATTTTCCAACACATACTGCGTTGTGAGAACCAGCTGCTCCTTATGAGGCCCAGAATTTGGGTCCCAGAAGAAGAAGTGCCATTGGTGAGTTAGAGGTTACGTTTAGGACTATGGTGTGAATAGAGGAGGGGTGAGTTATGTACTGGTAATAGTTAGGTTTAGGGTTAGGTATGTACAGTACTAGAAATTGTTAGGTTT
>NC_056515.1:37285875-37290002 GCF_014905685.2 Nematolebias whitei | reverse complement strand
CAGTAATAGAAATTGTTAGGTTTAGGGTTAGGTATGTACAGTACTAGTAATGGTTAGGCTTAGGGTTAGGTATGTACAGTACTAGAAATAGTTAGGTTTAGGGTTAGGTGTGTACCGTAATGGTTAGATTTAGGGTTAGGTATGTACAGTACTAGAAGTGGTTAGGTTTAGGGTTAGGTGTGTACCGTAATGGTTAGGTTTAGGGTTAGGTATGCACAGTACTAGTAATGGTTAGGTTTAGGGTTAGGTATGTACAATACTAGTAATGGAAAGGTTTAGGGTTAGGTATGTACAATACTAATAATTTGTTGTTTTCAACAAGTTTGACAAGACTGTCAACAAGGAAGAGGGCAATTGAGGAGGGGGCGTACCAAAGAGACCATCTTATCACAAGCAGAACTGGTTTGTTCCACTTTGGAGTAAGCTGTTTGGGGAAGAATCAGTTTTGTTGTGTGTTTCCTTGACTGATGAAGCCTTCTGGACCGAAGGCGAAACGTTTCAGCACCAAAAAAAAAAAAGAAAGAAACTGTCCAGATGTCCTGACTGAAAAATGTTGAATACTAGCAATGGTTGGGTTTAGGGTTAGGTATGTACCTGTAATGGTTAGGTTTAGGGTTAGGCATGTACAGTACTAGTAATGGGGTAAGGTTTAGGGTTAGGTATGTACAGTACTAGTAATGGGTTAGGTTTAGGGTTAGGTATGTAATGGTAATGGTTAGTTTTAGGGTTAGGTATGTACTGGTAATGGTTAGTTTTAGGGTAAGGGTCAGGGTTAGGTTAGGTTATAGAAATGGAAGTCATTGCAAAGTTCCTGTAAAGATAGAAACACAAACTTGTGTGCGTGTGTAGCAGCAACAATAAAATACCTCCTTAATCAGTAAACAAACTTTATTGAACTTGCAGAAATGAAATTATTGGATTCACATCTACAACTGAATATCTTGAATAGTTACTCTATTATAAGATCGCCACCACAGTTAACCATCCTTAACACAAAAATTGCTTTAAGTAAAACTTTCAGATACTGATTTGAAATTTGGTGCAATATGAATTGAGAACCAATAAGATGCTCTTTTTATTTTCTCCAGCCTGAGGACAGTTTGGGATCCCCCAGGGGGAGCTGGACAGGGATGTCTTGGTTTTCCTCCTTGACCTGTTGTCTCTATGACTCGACTACAAACAGGAAGATGATGAATGAATAGATAATAGCTAAAATTGAACCCCTTCAAATATTCATGATTAGGCTTAACAAATTCAGAAAATTTAACTTTGTATTTTAACAGGTTTTTTTTATGTTAATCTGAGTTTACAATAAGTCTTTTAGCATTCTGAGGAGAATTCAACTTCCCCAAAAGAGTTAATAAAATTAATTTAGCCTGCTGCATTTGTGCAAAAATTGCCATTTCACTTTAGATTTGCATGAGAATAGTTTTAGATTTTATTAGCAGAGAAAATCTGCTCATACTTCAACATTGGGTTCTATGTCTCATGTTTCTTCAGTAGTAGCCCTCAACAGCCAAAGCTCTACAGCAGCAGGGATATTTAGCTGTTTGCAACCTGAATTCATTTATCTCATGTGCATTTGTCTTATTTTTAACATGGAAAATGTTATGAAATTATGAAATGTTATGAAAATTTCCATATTCTAAAAGAAGCAGATCAAAACAGCATGAAGTCATCCTATGTCTTTGCTGAAAAACAGTGAAAGGGTCATCTTGCAAAACCAGTTTAACTAAAAAGACTGATTCTTATCAAGGTCAAGAGTAAATGTTATCGTTTTTAATTTACTAAAGTTGAATATTCAGATATTGTCTTGATGAAATCTAATTTTCTGTTTTATTTTGTGATGAGGTTTTTCCACACATACAGTTTTCATTTTTAAGGCTCGTTTGTTCGTTCCCATGCCAATTTTCCAGGTTTGTTTGCTAAAAATGCAGTTCTCTGTACTTCCTCGACCCGTGAAAAGATTTATTCTGATTCATTCTGCTGATTCTATTACAGCAGCAGAAGCGTGCCCTTGTGTACAGTACGCCCAGTTAGCAATTATCCCTTTAGGGGTTTACAAGGTTGCCTGATTAAATGGTTGCGTCACTACAATTATCAACTTTTCTCCTACCAGTTCTTATTAAATCTGTTGCTTGAACATTTATTGTATGTTTGCCTAAAATGACATTGCAAATGCTTTACTTCCTTTCATTGTTTCAGTCTTTACGTTGTAAATTTTCATCACTCAATGCGCCACAATCATTCAGAACCCTTGCTGAGATATGGATCAACAGATCTATTAATTTTTTTGTCTTTCAGTCTTCAGATCGCAGGTTTTGTTCCTCAGCTTTGACTCATGTCTATGTGCCACTGGGTGGATTTACAGACTATATATATATACCTCTTGAGCTGGATGAGTGAGTGAATGAATGGGTAGAACAGATGAGGTTAAATGGCTCTAGTCAAGTGTGGACCCTTCACCATTTAACACCATGGTGGCAGCACTTAATGTTGTCAAATTACACGTCTGCTCCAATAAAAAGTACCAATGAAAAGTCACTTCACAGCATTGTAAAGAAAACCAAAAGTCTCCATTTGGAGGCTGAGTGGCGCCACAGTGAAACCGATGGGAAAAAAATTGATCCCTGAGTCTATTGTGTTAGCAAAAAGGGCCATACATTTTATATGATGTGCATTTATAACCATTTAGCTTTTAAAGTCAGTCTCGTTCAAGATGGTTGCAACAAATGTCTTGTGTGTGACACTGTGCATGATTGCAGCTTAAAACTTTGCCTCTGACTGTTAAAATCAACACTGTTTGTTAGTAAAATCTCCCATGAACCACTTGGCATAATTCAAAAAGCATTCAATACCAAAACAACTGGACTTTAACTTTGGTATTGAACGCTTTTTGAATTCATCATGTCCTGGATGACTGAGAATCTTCACCAGCACTTGGCATAATTTAATGAAATTCACAGAGTGAACTCATTAGATGAACATGTACAACTCTAAAATTTGGAGTTAACCTTATTCAAGATGGCTGCCACAACTAATCAACCTTAGCCAGCGCATAAGTGACTATAACTCAATCAGTTTTACAGATAATGAGCTAAAATTTGATGATAGTGGCTGTGATTATTCCCAGCACAAACTCCCAAGTGCCAACAGATTGTGAAAGATCTGTGTTTAAAATGTTAGTCTGCAAGTTGGCAACTAATATGATTTCCTTTAAAAAATGCTAATTGAGCTTTGAGCGGATTAAGGGTATTCTCAATTTGACAAGTAAAAATGCTTTGTTTCTTGTAGGCTCTCTATCCATTAAATAATAAATCGCCTGCATTTAAAAAAGTGATCCAATCAAAGTTAAATTTTATTCTATGAATTCAATAGTCTTATTTTGCAGCCTGTCTGTGGTGAGTTGTAGCATCAAGAACAGGGGTGTTCGTTCATGGTCAACGAGGGCCTCTATCCTGCATGTTTTAGATGTTTCTCTGCTCCAACTCACCTGATTATAACCAGTGGGAGATTAACAGGCTTATGCAGAACATGAAGAGGTAATGAAATAAGTATAAGTATGCTTAAAATTTGACCCGTAATTAACAGAATGCAGAAACAATTGTTCAAACTGCATCAAAGTTGCATGGCTTTCAATATGTATGCGCATGCATTAGTTTCTTTGGCACACGATAAATATGTTAAAAGACCCTGAGGACGCTGGGGGTGTGGCTTGTTGAGAAGTGGGGTAATGTATCGCAGGGTTGCCAGGAACTCTGGAAATCAGGGAAATCCTGGTAAAAAAAAAAATAAAAATCACCATTTCCAGGCAGGGAAATCTCGGGGAATTTGAACCCTGATCTGCTGATTAAAAGATGACATTCCTGAGATTTTGCGGTGTTCATTTATTAATGCTAGTATTCTGCTTCTGCAGTGTTTGTGTCCTTACTAACTGGTGGCTTTGTAGTATCTGATGGTAATTAGTAGGAATGATTGCTGTGTGCACATACCGTTGGCTACATCATACTTCCCGCCATCTCTGAGTATGACTCTGCCCGCCACCCAAGATGCTAAGTTCTGACTGAGCGTTTCGTTTGACTGGAATATCTCCTGGAATATCTCCTGGAATATCTCCTGGAATATCT
>NC_056515.1:37265442-37285865 GCF_014905685.2 Nematolebias whitei | reverse complement strand
CTGGAATATCTCCTGGAATATCTCCTGGAATATCTCCTGGAATATCTCCTGGAATATCTCCTGGAATATCTCCTGGAATATCTCCTGGAATTTCAGGATTTACTCAGGAAAAAAATCAGGGAATGGCAGTGCCATTAGGGATGCAGAGAGCTTGGTTAATGCTATTGAAATGCTGGACTATGTTCAAGTTAGCTAAATGGATAATTGTCATCAAGGTCTTTTTATTTGGTGTACCTTTGTTTCTACCTTATCTGTGGCTTTGTTTAAAACAGGTCTCTTTTGAAAGTGAGTCCGTGTGTCTCAACGAGACTAACCTGTATAAATAAAGGTTGAATGAATAATCGGGTTTGTTGGAGCAGAGGAACAAGTAAAACATGCAGGATAGTGGCCCTTGAAGACCCTGACTGGACTTGCGCTAGAGGATGATAAAATTATTTTTGTTTGCTTTCGGTCGTTTGTCCTGTTTTCCCAAATTTACTCTTAAAAATTCTTAATTCCTTTCCTTATTATGGGAAGAAAACCAATGGTTCAAGTAAACTGCGAGTAATTTGAGTGAAGTGCGTCTACTTTGCCCGTGATTGGTTGATCATAATTTACCAATCAGGCCATGCTTTTACCATGTTTTAGCTAAACTATTAGGAATATGATGTTCTTACGTGCTCCCTCATTAGCAAGACTAAAGAGGGAAGCGCAAACTTGGCCGGTTAGCAAGCTAAACAGGCTAGAAATACAGCAAGGCAGCAAAGTGACCGTTAGCTGGACTAAACAGGGTAAGTAAATAACGCAAGTTAGCAAGCTAAACGAGCAGCAAGCAGGATAAAAAAACAACAACTTTGTAGCGACGCCACCCACAGTTAAGCCACATACAAGGGACCCGCAATCAGGTTAAAGTGAGGTGACGTTCAAAAAGATTAGGGAAATGAAACCACGCTGTATATTTATAACCCAGGAGGGCGGGGCTTCCTGTGTATGCAGCAGTCTCATTGGCCTTTGACAGGAGTGTTGAAGGAAATCTCTTCAGGTTAGGTCTTGCAAGGGCACAACCCCCCAAGCTCATGTTGTACCGAGTGTACTGACCGAAAGGGAACCAATATGTGGTCCAGTTGGTTAGCACTGTTGTGTTGAACCAAGAAGGTTCTCAGTTTGACTCCAGGCTGGAGACTCTGAAGTTTGACTGTTCTGACTGTGCATGCTTGAGTTTTCTCAGTGAACGTCATTATTTTTTTCTCCATCAGTCTAAAAGCAAATATGTTGGGTTTCATGCCATAGCTAACTTGGTCCTACATGGGAGCATGAATAATCATTCCCTTGTGTCCTTATGATGGAATGGAGATCTTGTCCAGGTTTTTCTGTCCTCTCACTTACTGCAGGGACATGCAGCATCCTCCCCCCTCTGACCCTGAACATGCGGGGTGCCTAAAAGCGATTAGAAGTGAGTGGGAGACCCATTACGCGAAGCCCACTTTTGAATTGGCTGCACACGAGGGGATGTAGGAGTGGTACACACAACTGACAACAATGTAAGTGGATGAACTCCATCTACAAGCACTTTCCCTGAATTGCAAAAGCTGCATGTGTAACTTGAAGTCATGCTCATCTCATGTTTCTGTGAGGCCAAGTTGAATCAGCAATCAGAAAATGTGCAAAGCTGCCAGCTGTTGGTTTCCAAAAAACATTGCCATTTGTGACAGCCTGCTATTACTGCACCTATAAACTCTGAGCTGGTGGGGATGGAGTTTCTTTTTCTTACGAAACATAAAAGTTAGACAGTGTTAGCAAAATCCAGCAAGTCTCTAAACTGCAAATATAAAAGGGATACAAGTCCTTGTGCATGTATGAGTAGTTTTCCATAGCCTGCCAGATACTTTTCTGGTAATGCAACAAAATAATATTTTGAATTTCTGGCCAGAGAATTATTTTAGACGAAGGCAAGAAGGTGCCATCTTCTAAACAAGGTGTGTTTATGTTCTCCCTCGAATGCACAGTTCCTCACCCACTACGCACAAGATCCAAAGTGTTCAGAACAAACTACAGAGATTGCTGCTTCACAATCGTCTGTCGAAACACAGAACCTACTCCTGCTGGTTTCAGCCCAGACCCAATCAAACCTCCAGTTGGGAGAATCTAACAAACAAGTTTTATTTTAGAAAGATAATTTTTTTGTTACCCCGTGCATAATTTGTTCATCTAAACAGGTGGGAATCGAATCCAGAAATGGATAATTTTAGTGATGACACCCTGCACCCACTCCACCCTGCATTAGGGGTCGCCACAGCGAACTAAGTCGCACCAAGATTTGGCAGTTAGTTTTACGCCGGATGTCCTTCCTGACGCAAAACACCGAGCCTCTGTGTGGAGCAGAGAGCTGCTGTCTAGGACACCCGGAGGAGCAGATGGTGGGGGGTTAAGGGCCTTGCGCTGGGGCCCAGGGTGGGGCGAAGGTGGGGGCAGGTGTGGTGCTTCACCTACCCCACCCACATTTTTGATGTTGTCGGTACCGGGGTTTGAACCGGCCATCTTCCGCTCACAGGCCCACCTTCTCTAACCTCTGCGCCACCACTCCCCCATTGTGCCAAATCCGATATTCTGCCTTAAAAAACATATGCATATAAACTTATATGTAAAGCACTTTAGTTTTACTAAAGAATCTTTACTCTAATGGAACAAATGAGTAAAATTATATTTTACAAAAAAAAAGCGAAAGTTTGGAAATCTGAGTTGGATATAGGAAATCTGACGTTCTGGCAGTTTTTTTTTTAAATACTTCAATATGCACCGAGTGTTCTGTTCATCTAAAACACATTTTGTTGTATTGTTCTTGTCAGTATTTATGAAATGTTGAATATTTTCCAGTTGAATTGTTACAAATATAGAATATTAATCATTTGGTGAATTAACTGTATTTTAACAATTCAACAGGAAATTATTTTCAACAGGAAAATAACAGAAAAAAATACATTTTCCAACTAAGGTAATGAAATGTAGCTCATAAACATGGAATTTAGAAAAAAAAAAAAAAAAGAAACTTTAATTTGGGAAAACATAAAACAGACTTCATAGAGCCCTAATGACAAATAAAATATGCTAGAAGAGTTATCTAATTAGAGAACTGGAACAAAGTAAATGTGACTCTGTGCTTTGCGGGTCTTGAATCGCAGACCTACTTCTTGAAGGAAGTTACTTATTTTATTAATTATATTAATTAATAATTCATTAACTTATTTTTAAAATTGAAAATAAGAATTCTTATTAAACATCCATCCATCCATCATCTTTACCCACTTCTTCCTTTTTTAGGTCACGGGGGTCACTGGTGCCCATATCCATCAGTCACTGTGTGAGAGTCGGAGGACATCCTGGACATGTCTCCAGTCCATCACAGGGACACCGAGACAACCATTTACTCTCTCACTCACACCTAGAGACAATTTAGAGTTACTAATCAGCCTAACGCACATTTTTTGTCTGTAGGACAAAACCAGAGCACCCGGAGAAATCACGAGGAGAACATGCTGGGGATTGAACCCGTGACCTTCTTGCTGTGAGGCAACAGTGCTAACCACTAAGCAGTCGTGCTGCCCATTAATTCACATCCACCTCTCGAATGACACGTTAATGCTCGGAGTATGTGGTGAGGATGACCTTCAGCTGCTTCCTCTCCAACTTAACCTCCATTTCTGTAAATGTAGGTAAACTACAGCTGTTTTTGTGTTGGCAAGGGCAGGTTAGCTGAGGCAGCCATCTTGATGTGCGATGACTCCAAGTGTCAACCAGTTGTAACCGTAGGTGGATTTAATATTATTTTGACCCAATAGTTCATGAGTTATTTTGCTAACAGCTAGTTTTGACTCTAACAGTTAATGTTAAAACTTTAAAGATGCCACAGACTGTGTCATTTGAGTTTGTGTTGATGACTGCAAGCTACTTCCAGACCAAATTAACAATTAGCTAAAATCTGTAAAACTGACAGAGTTGTTGCCATGTTTGTATTGTTTAGTGTGGATTAGCTGTGGCAGCCATCTTGAACTGATGTCACCAAAATTATTCAGATTCAAAGCTTTGAGAGTTTCATTAAATTCAGTGCAGTGGTTCATGAGATTTGTTAACACACTCATGAAACGTCAAGATCGCCTACTTTTAACGGTGGGGGTAATTACGATGAACACGAGCACATTTCGGCTGATTGAAGGTTGCTGCCCTTCTACAATTTACACATTGTAACATGATGGATGGAATGTCAACAAACATCTTTCTAAAGTCAAAAATCTTTAGCTTTAGCTGTCTGAAACCATTGTGATTAAAATGGTTTCCAATAAGACGACAGCAACAGTAGATAAACCGTACAAATGTCCAATTACTTTCTTGAACAATCGAGCTAAGGTTTTCAGCCTTCTCGTACATTTTGCAGCACTTGATCACACAGATGTTGGCAGACAGCCCAGACCAAAGAAATCTCTTGACTGAACTCCTTGAGTGATTGAAAATGAAGAGGTGACTGAGGAGGAAGGAGAGAAAACGATATGGAATTCAAACCAAACCGTTCCCATCCTGATGTGTAAAAGTGAGATCACCAGCTTAAAAGAAAAAGTAAAAAAAAAAGATTGATGAGCTGCTTTTCTCGGTCAAGGCCGACAGAGAATAATGTGGATACAGATTGATGAACTCCGTAAGGTCTTTGTGACAAGTCATTAGGTTCACTCTCAGAAGTTTGATGTAAGCAGACAAGCTGTAAAAATGGATGAGATGCTCTTTCTTTCAGAGTATTAGTCTTTAAGCGCACCTTTGTGTGTGTTTCTTTGTAAAATCTGTGTGTAAAAGCCATAAATTGCTTCAGTCATCTCTGGAAAATGTTGGTCTCTACATGCACTCATTACTTGAGCCTGGCAACATTGCACATTTAGGACATTTAGCTATTGCAATGTAAAATACCATAGAATACAATTATAATCAAGTTTGTATGTAAAAGTCATTTACAAAAGCAGGTGTAAAGAAACAAAAGACTAAAGTTGAATGAAGATCTTAAATACATTAAGTAGTCATGAATCTTTTTGGAACGTGATGCCCGACTTTATGTTTGCACATTAGTAAACGGATGGTAAATGGACTGTACTTATATAGCACCTTTCTATCTTATCAAGATACTCAAAGCGCTTTGCATTACAATCAGTGTCCTCATTTACCCATTCATACAGAACTCTACTAGATCTATACAAAGACTAATCAGAGCTTTAGATCACATTCATACACCAATAGGACAAACATTGGAGGCAATGAGGGGTTCCGTGTCTTGCCCAGGGACACTTCAGCATGTGACTGCTGGTGGAGCCGTACACCCAACTCTCCCATTGGAGGATGACTGCTTTAACCACTCAGCCACCGCTGCCCATTAGTAAATGTAAAAGCTGTACATTTTATGAGATTAGTGTTTTTTTTTTGGACTGGATCTTGACGGGGAGTACAAGTAAACAATGTTTTTGGTGCAAGATATTCAAGTGGGTAGGAGTTACACTGTGTACAAGAATAGAGGTAGCTTTTTTATTTTTTGTGTCAACATCAAGGATTTTATTTTAGTATTGGCAGGTCTTTGGTGGGGGGGTACTACAAGGCTCCATTCTTGGACCTCTTCTCTTTTCTTTATACCTGCTGCCATTAGGTGCTATTTTTTGTAAACATGGCATCCTTTTTCATTTTTATGATGATGACTGTCAAATTTACGTCCTTCTGAAGCACACTATTGCATACTCTATCCAATCTCTTCTTGGCTGCCTGGTTGACATCAGGGATTGGACGGTTTAATTAATTTTTTTTTTTTTTGAGAAGAAGACAGAAGTCATGTTGTTTCCATTTAATGGCACATTCAGGAACTCCTGTATCAACCTTTCCTCACTATCCCCATTTGAGAAACAGATTGTCACTAATCTGGGAGAGAAAATGGACCATTCCATGAAGCTAAACACTCATGTAAACATGATTAAATCTTTTTTTTCCTTCAATGAGTCAACTGTATAAATTGAAGCCCATACTGTGCAAAAATAAAGTTGAGAAAGTAACACTAGATTTCATAACATCTAGGCTTGATTACTGCAATCTGCTTCTTTCTGGACTGGGTCAGACTTTCACTGCACATTTGAATCTGGTTCAAAATGCTGCAGTCCGATTTTTAACTGGTACAGGAAAAAGAGAGCCCATTTCTCTGGTTTTAGCTTCCTTCCATGGCTCCCGGTTAACGTCTAAATTAATTTAAAAATCCTTTTGTATGTTTTTAAATCTCTATTATTCTGCCCCCTCTTATCTCGATGATCTGCTGCAGCCATATGTCCCACTCTGAGGTCAGCAGACCACATGCACAGTCAAGTAAAGGGGAGGGATGCAAGTGTTTACAAATGTAGGTAATTGTTCAACAACCTGTTAAAATACACCAAAATGCAGGAAGTCACATTTACTTTATTCAAAATTTTCTGAGGGAGGACCCCCAGATCCACCCCAACCTGGGCCGACCCGCCTGCTATTTGTGTTCCAGCATCAGTCAATTGGTTTACAAATTAAGTGCTGCTTAGCCTCCATAGATTAATCGTCCGTCCCCCGATTCATTTGAGGAAACTGTACTTTGAAGCAATATAAAAACTGGAAAGCATAGTTTCTTCAAACGATCGGGGAGGCAGGGAGTGGCCATCTTGGATTTCACAGTGGCAAAAAAATAAATAAATAAATAAAATAAAAGGAAAATTTCTTATGCTGAGATGGAGCCTCACACCAAAATGGATGTTGGCACCTCACTTATTTTTCAAGTTATCAAGCTGACAGCATGGACGGACATACAGAGGTACAGTTCTCTCCTATTCGCTTCACGACATGGTATTAAAAGATCAGCGTATACAGTATATACTACAATAGTGTTAAAGTGACTGTCCAGTCAACTTTTAAGTGATATTCTGTTTAATTAGTAATTACCCTAGTTATCAGTCGTGACTTCAGTCATAGAGCACCGAGTATGGACAAAGTACACACCAACTATTAGGCAAATGAGTGCCAGAGTTTTGCAATTTTTCAGGCTTATAAAACAATTCTTTCTAAACAAAACAACAACAACAAATCAGTGTGAAAGAAATGTTGTTAGTCAACAATAAGCCGGTACATTTTTGCATCACACCGTATGTTTAGCGTTCTACAGTGATTTGTATGTATTGAAGAAAACCACGACAACCTTCAGTGATACACTGCTGTCACTGCACGGGCATAATGTGATTATAAAAGATAATACTTACCCAGGCCTCCGTCTATTTACTACATTGTTATAGTACAAGGTTGTGCACACTATCTCAAGTCTCACACACCATCTGCTTTGGAAAGATCTTTTATCCACAGGCGGAGAGAGACTCATCAAGAGTCAGCCCACAAGGTCAGGCATGAGAGAAAGATACTCGGCGCTGATTATTCATGTAGGAATTAGTGGAGCATCATAATTGTAAGCTCTACTGCAATTTAAAAAGCTGCGATCTGACTTGAATTTCAATTCTAAAAATGGTTTTAATATTTTGCATGAACGCTGACAAAAACTGCGCATGAAGTCGGCAGTACAACTCAGTTGGCTCAAGGGGTAGTTTAATATATATATAGCTTTTGAATAACCCTGATCCTGTCACCTTTGGCCTCTGCTGTTTTTATTTTCTTCACATAGCGATCTCTTTTTGTTTGAATAAGTAGTTTTGGTTGTAATGTTGCCTGTGAAAGTATGGATAAGTTTAAAAACAAATATTAACGTAACCAATGCTAAATAGGACAATGTAAAAAAAAAAATGTTAATGTTTAAATGCATAAAGGCAAAAACTTTCAGAACATTACATGAGCGCTAACGTTCCAACACTGGTTGATATACCTCCAGCTAATCCCTGCTCGACTCACTTATACTAACAGAGTCTCCCCTCTACTCATTAGCTTTATTAGCTTAGCATAGTGATGGTGCATGCTTTTATTTCCTTGCAGCAACTCAATGATTGCAGAATTGAACACTTACCGAACAGGGTTCATAAAGCTTGGACCTTGAAACATTCAAGCACTTACCAGCACCTCCTCTTATTGCTATCTCATCATTAGCAAGCGTGCTAATCACTGCCATCATTAACCCTTTAGAGGGTGAGTTAATGTGGCAACAGAGTGCCATTTTTGATTTAATGCTTTATGGACTAGATGTAATGTAATTGCTCAGAAATATCACTGTTCCACAGGCACATCTAACAAATATATATATATATAATATATATATATATATATATATATATATATATATATATATAGTAAAAAACTTTTGTTTTCGTCAATCATTTCAGAAAGTGAAACTTGTATCAAATAGATTCATTACATAGAGTGAAATATTCCAAGCCTTTATTTCTTGTTAACTTGATGGTTAAGGTTTACAGATAATGAAAAATCTAAACTTTTTTCACAATATTTCAATTTTTGGAGATGCACATGCATGTGGATACACTTTTAACGGTAAGTTTTGCCAGGGTAATTCGTTTTTGTGAATTACAATGGGAGGCTGTGGCTGAGCGGTTAGAGCAGTCATCCTCTAATGCAAGAGTTGGGGGTTCAATTCCACCAGCAGTCACAAGCTGAAGTGTCCCTGGGCAAGACACTGAACCCCTCATTGCCTGATGTGTGTCCCATCGGTGTATGAATGTGATAAAGCACTGATTATTCTTTCTAGAGATACTAAAGAGTGCTGTATGAATGGGTAACAGGGCACAGATTGCAGTGTAAAGCGCTTTGTGTCTTGATAAAATAGCAAGGTGCTATATAAATACAGTCCATTTACCATTTACAATAAACTGAAGATGATTATCTCATCTGAAGAACTTCTGCTCTGCAGGAAAAGAACAACGACCTTATGCTTTGGTTGTTTACTGTGGGATTCATTTATGTGCTTTAAGAATTACCATAGTTGCACATGTGTATTTGACTCAACAAAAGAGTCAAAAATATGTCTACGTGCAAGATTTAAGGAGAGGGAAAATAACAAAAAAGGTTGAATCATGTCATCTGGACTTCGTTTTTTTTGTTAAAAAAGAAACGTTTCGCCCCTCATCCAAGAGGCTTCGTCAGTCTGAGGCCTAGCCATCTGGTATTACCCAGAAGCCACCCTGACTCTTGTGTTTCAAGCCTGCCTCAGATACCCCTGAAGTTTGGCCTTTTCACTAATGGTTTCAAAAACACAAAGTTTGTTTTCTCAGTCATCCAGGTATATAACAACAAAAAAGTTTTGTTGTTATATACCTGGATGACTGAGAAAACAAACTTTGAGAGGGAAAATACATCTACAAAATACATCTGTCCTATCTGCTGCAGCCATATGTCCCACAGCGCTCTGAGGTCAGCAGACCAGATGCTTTTATTGGTTCCAGGCACTCGTTTTAAGCTCAGAGGCGACAGAGCTTTCTCTGTTGCAGGTCCAAAACTTTGGAATGAGTTACCACTGCATGTCAGGTAGGCTCCTCCTTACTGTTTTTTAAGTCTCGCTTAAAAACTCACTTTTATTCCCTGGCTTTCGACACTGTGGGAACTGATTTTAACTTATCCGTATTCTATAATGTTAGTTATTTAATTCTTATCTTTATCTATGTGGATCTTTGTATTTTATCCTGTGTCATTTGCTTGTTTTGCTCCTGTTGTATAGCACTTTGGTTGGCCTTGTTGCCGTTTTTAACTGCTTTATACATAAAGTGGTAAAGTATAGCATCTAAATCAAAAAGCAGCTTGTCAGTTGGACATGGTCACTCACGTTTTACATTTTCTGGCATTCATAAAGCTGTCGAAATCACAGCTGGATGTGTCTAAACATGATGCTAAAAATATGCAATACATTAGTTATTTCCGTGGAGTAACAGCCGAAAGAAAATAAATATACAAGTATGTTCAAGATTTAAAACCTTTAATAACGTTAAAATGTTTTTTGATTTGATTGTGGATGTGGACAAAGCGTTTCGGTTCACCTCGCTGTGTTTCTAGTTTCTTAACCAAAAGAAAACTAAGTGGGGAAAAAAGTGGAAGTGTCTCAAGTGGAGATAAATTTGAAACTTAAAACTAAAAATAATTAATTTTCCCACTTCAGCTGCATGATAAACAACAACACTGAAACACTTTGATTTGTAGAAAATAGATTTTCCACCCTAGTTCAAGTTTACTGTAAGTTTTTTCCAGGACATCCTTGTAAGAGTTTGATGATCTTAATGATTTCTTCCTGGTAAAATAAAGGTATAAAAAAAAGTCCAAGATTTATTTGATACACGTGTCATTTCAATTATAAAATAAGAATAATGTATCTTTTTTCTAACTGTTTTAGTCTTGAATCGTTAATTTATTGTATTCAAGATTAGTTTTTAAACTGTATTTAACCACATAAGACAATTAGTTTCTAAAAGTTGCGCAATCTGCCTTGTCCTATTTGCACATTATAATTTTTTATAATAATTAAAGATCTTTATTCCCTTGCAAGTTTGAGTCTAAGAGTACGGCGTTATGCTTTCACATTTAATTCATACAAACAGATAATCGTCATGAATAATTCAACGATGAAACAAGCTTACAGGCTTTGGGTAATACTAATTGAATTTGAAGACAAAGTATCCCATAGACAAATTGTGTGTGACTTTACTGCGCTTATAATTACTCATGTTAAATGAAGGTAAATAAATGCGACAGTGTTAAAAATGCATTCCTCCTGGAAACAAATGGGATTTCATTGCAACCTCCCCATCAAGTGCTGTTGACAATGCACATTTTGAACGCTGTTTTTGATGTGCCTCTAAGTGTGTAAATCTTTAACGACTTCATGAAAAACTTCCCGTTTTAATTAGCGACTGCACAACTCCTCGCATTGAATACGTTTTAAACTCAGTGTCTCATTGTTTTACGGTGCATTTTGAATGGGACCAGTGGAATCTCAGTAAACATCAAGTCTATTATACTGATTTCAGTGTGGTGAGTCACTTCAGAAATCAGAAATGTATGAAAAACAGGTGTAGTGAGTGAAATTAAGCTTGAAAAGAAAAGCTCAGCTATGCAAGTGCTATAAAAGCCAATTAGACCACAGAATATTTTTCCTTCCTAATGTTCCTCAAAACAGAACCCTAGATAATACCATTCATTTATTCACGGAGCAAATCAGCACACGATAAATTAAAGAAAATGAGGCACTCTGTTAGGATTGTCAACATAGTTTGGACATTTATGGTTTGTGGTCACTGCCTTTCCCATCTACCTGTGTGCGAGTGTACTGTTAGCAAAACTTCTCATTTACTAATAAACAGATTTGATTCAATTCTATTTTTTCAAGTTGATCCCAGTAGCTGCCACAGCTTAATGACCTTACAAGACATGACTATAATTTAACAGATTTTGAGATATAGTTTTAGGCGGTAGCAGCCGAGCATCATCCCCAACTAGTTCTGAGCACTAAATATTGTGCTTAAAACATTGACAATAATTGTTGGTGTCAATCCAGCTGTGGGGCAGCTGTGTGGTTAGAGCAGTCGTCCTCCAATGCAAGAGTTGGGGTTTGATTCCACCAGCAGTCACATGCTGAAGTGTCCCTGGGCAAGACACTGAACCCCTCATAGCCTCTGTGTGTCCCATCGGTGTATGAATGTGATAAAGCTCTGATTATTGTAGAGATCTAGCAGAGCGCTGTATGCATGTGTAAATGAGGGCACAGATTGTAGTGTAAAGCACTTTGAGTATCTTGATCACATAGAAAAGCGCTATATAAGTGCAGTCCATTTACCATTTAGAGGAACGCTGGTTTGAGAGAGGAGTGAAGGAAGCCATCTTTGAGAAGAGAAACCATTCGTCGTTAAATGGGGGCAGAGGTCTCTGTGTTAGTGCCGCTATTAGCTGTGGACATAAGTGATCGGATTAAACGGCCATTCGGAATAAAAATGCATCATGTAAACGCCCCATTCAGATTATTCTTTGTTGATTCAGCTCGATCAGACAGAATTTGTAATCAGAATGAGACGGGTGGTTTATGCTGATTTATAATCCGAACGGTGCGCATGTAAACACTTAATCTGTTCATTTTTTTCTGATTGTGGAAAACTGACATAGTGCACATGTGCGACCTATGTCTACCTATGTCGACGAGCGACAACGTTTCTACTAGAAACTTTGAAAGAGCTCAAAATGATCTGCGTCACCTGTAGCTCAGTCAGGGAGTGCAGGAACGTCTCCACCGTCATTAAAACCTGTCGCGGGTCCATTTTGGGCGCTCCGGTTTGTTTACGTTCATCTCGGAAGTAAAACTTCTTCTTCTATGGTTTTGAAAGGAATGTTAACCACTCTGCGCATGTCAGTACTTCTGTTCAGAATAAAAGCCCGCTGCATGTGAACGATACATTTGAATAATTTAATCTGAAAACATTTCAATCTGGTCAAAGAATTTTGCGCATGTAAACATAATTATTTCTAGTATCACTCAGCCCTCTGTGAATAGCAAGCGGCCATCAGGGCACGAACGATTGATCGTTAGGCTGATGGTCCTCCTCTGTCATGTGAACAGCTAGTTCTGGCTGTTATCAGCAAACCGATTGATCACTATGATAATCAGAATCAGAATAACCTTTATTATCATTGCACCAAAGTACAGCAAGATAATATTCTGTACAGCCATCCGAAAGAAGGGCGGAGTGCACGTGGCTGCAGATCCATAAGAGCATGGCCAGGGCTTAATTTGAGCCAGATCCTGCTGGAACAGGATTTGGGAACTCTATTTTGACAGGGTGCGTTCTGGCAACTGTTTGCTTGGATCCGGCAACTGTCAGGTTTACTTACAATAAAGTTATAAACAAATATGACTGCCTTGAATGAATAAAACTTATATTGGATATGCAAACTGAAAATAATTACATAAACACTCGTTTTAAACACAACAGCCACTTACGACTTTTTAATATCATCACGATCACCTGCCCATTCAAGTGAAGCATTTCCACCTCTACCCTTAAAAAAATAAAATAAAATCTGCGCCCCTAAAAGAGTGGTGGGGGTGAGTGCCTGGAGGTTTCACATGTGGAGTCGGACAGTGAATTCAGCGGAGAAGAGTCGGCTTGGAACTGTCAAGTGGGGGGGTAGGATGCAAGTGTTAACAAATGTAGGTAAATTCAGATGTTTCACAACCGTTAAAATACACCAAAATGTAGAAAATTGCATTCCTTTATTCAAAATTTTCTGGGGGAGGACCCACAGAGGCCCCTACCCTCCGCCCCCCACAACTGGCCTGCCTGCTATTTGCGTTCCAGCATCAATCAGTTTACAAATTAAACCCTGACTGCGGCCCCTTATTCTTTAGATTAATAATTTGTTGCTGGTGGGACATCAGTCATCTGAAACATTGCCTTTGTAAACTGATAAATCCATCTGGACTCAGTTGGAGCAGTAACTGTTCATGATATGAAAAGGGAAAAAAAACTGTGTATTTTACTAAATAAACCTACTACAGACTGTAAATCAACTGTAAGAACTTGTGCCGCCTGAACACTGATGCTATCAGCGACGTCTCCTCTGGATGAGTGGGTGACAGAGGCCCTCCAGGGTCCTGTGCTCAGCTGGCAGGTCTTAGCCCGACTTTTTCGCTCTGACGTTCATCTTGGACCATCTCTAATACCTGGCAGGCACCCAGTTCAGTTCAAATTATGGAAATGTGCATATCTGCCGTATGATTTGTTTGTGCAGAGGCTGAGTTCTGCTCATATCCTTCGGTGGTGAAAGATTTTTAAGCTAAACGTGCTTGGTGATTTATTTTTTAAAAAATTTACATATGCTTTTCACTCCAAAAATGTGGCATTTGTAACAAAGTAATAAACATTTTAAATGTAAATATACTTGCTCAGACAACATTTAGAAATGACAGAAAAATGCATTTCCACTCTGTGTATTACTTGACCTTGCTCGGTTGTACGTCGTTGCTTTGCGAGTTTTCTTTCTGTTAAAAGACTAACAGTTACAGAAGTCAACAGGTTTATGCTCGAGATAAAACATTACTCTAAAGTCATGAGCGTTTAACTATTAATAGACGTCAGAATAATTTGACTAAATTAATTGTTCCACTTAAATTTTCTACTACTTTACCCAGATTTGCGTTATGACAGCCAGGTACTCGACCAAGATCAATTTTGTACTTACTCAACGGAGGAGGATCGATGTCTTCGCCAATTTACCTAATTTAATATTCAATTAATGTCTAGGTCTTTGGAGTTCCTTAATTATAAGCCTCAGCAATAGAAGCCTAATTTTACTGCTCTAAATTTTAGAGCATCCCCATTAGTGCTGTGCAAAGTTCTAGACGTTCACATATTCTTTTATACTTTGAAGGAGTCAGACTTGGTGTTATTTTTAAAGTGGCTTTGATCAGTTGTTGTTCAGGCTTTCTGCAGGGTTCTTTAAAGTTTTTCTTTAGATGTTTGTTGTTTTTACCTCCATTTTCTATCCGGTCCTTTTCACCTGATCGTGGCAGGATGGCATTCACTGTGAGCTTCAAACTGAGAAAAGTGGGCAAAACAAAAGCAGGATCAGGCCTGAACACCCATCCACTGCAGACCAACAGTAGCTGAAAGTCATGGCTTTACGTAATAAGAACGAAATCCAGCAAAGGCCTGAAAGAGGCGTCGTACTTCAGATGAACATCGGCTTTATTTTCAGATTTTTAGCTAACACCCATCATGCCTCGTTAGAGCTAAAACTATTTTATGACATTCTGCTGGCAACAACCAGCCAACACGACGCTGGTTTCCTCTTTTGGTCGAGGAGCCTTCTCATGCCTGAATGATTCAGAGGCCAGATTTTCTCGTCTTAACATTGTTCTCCTGCTTTATTTAGTGAATTTGAATCAGTCGGAGGAGCTGCACTAAACTCAGTCTTATAAATATAGAGGATAGCATAGCGGATCAACCAGTTTGTTGGTGACATCCAGAACTAGCTGTTCACACGATAAAGGAGGACCATCAGTTTAACGATTGATCGTTAGTGCCATGATGGCCGCTTGTTATTTACGGAGGCTTGAGTGATACTAGCAGCAGCACTGTAAGAAGGTGACAAATGGACATGGAGGCCTCCGTCCCTGTTTAATGATGGACGGTACTAAACGGTATTAACAAGGGGCAGAGGCAGTGGTCACCTTCTTGCTAGTGGTGTTTGATACCCCATTTTCCTTTCCGATTCCGATACTGAGTACAATTCAGGCTAGTATTGGCGATAAGAATCCGATACCAATATTTGTATTTGTGCCAATACACATAATATCTCTGGTAAATCTGAAAAAAAAAAAAGCAATGTATTTCAATTCAAAGCTTCATAAAGAATACATCAAATTTACTTATTTTAAATTTGGGAGTGTATTGAAGTAGAGGCCTCATGTACAATATAGCTGAGCTTATATACACGGAGAGACTGACTGAGCAGCATGACACTGCACTTAAACCCCCAGTATAATCCCGCGTACGTCAGTCTGCGGAGGTCCGCGCGTACCGGATTAGAGTTGACGGGGACGCCAGCAGGGCATGTCCACGCAAATCTCAATTTTTACGACTGTGTGCTCGGTGTCACACAATAAACTGCCCGGCGGCGACACCAATGTATTAAATTCTCCTTTTTCATCCCTGATCTGGCCTTTTCTTTTGTTTTTTTGCCAAAAGGCAAGCGATCTCTTCCTCCTCCGTTGATGCCATGACTGAAATTGGCCTTGTAGCTGTTTTAAGTGCTCTATAAATAAAATGGTATGGTATGGGTATGGTATGAAATGGTGAGAAATTAAGGAATTTATCACGAGATAATTAAAATCATGTCCAGCGTGACTGCGGGAGGGTCTGGAGATTTCCATGTGGGCTGGTCTGATGTGTGGGCTGCAGGACCAGCGCTCTCTGTTGTGTTTTTTGTTGTTTTAGAACTTTTTATTAAACATATAAACACAGAACACCGCTGCGGCTGCCAGCTCTCGTTGGATTTTTTTTCCGACCTGTCAATCAGTCCAGTAGGCGTGTCAGAAAAGGACCAATCTGTGACCTCAATTTGTCCCGAAGATAAACGCCCCTTGTCTGTGGAGCTGCTCTGCAGCTGCTCAGGGTGGACGCTCGAGCATGGAGTCTCAACCCTCTGCGGACACTGTGCACAGTTTCCGCGTGGCTGAAAGGACGCACGAGTATACTGGCGCCTTTACCCAGGTGGAAGAAATAGTTCCCACCAACCATGTATCATTTAGATAAGGGTTATTTTCCATTACTTTTAATGATATGCATTACCTGAAATGATGGAAGTATCAAACGTATTGATAATTTGATTTGAGAATCGATTAGGGATGCACAATATTATCGGCATGGTTTTGGTATCGGCTGATATTAGCGTTAAAGTTCATTATCGGACATTCCATCAAAATAACTCACTGATATAAAGGACCCTGTTTTTGTATGACAACCCAGTGACTAGGATGCCTGCAGCAGCAGCACAACATGACGACGTCACGAGCGCCTACCTGATCTCACGGCCGAGAGGAAAATTCAAAATGTCGGCGGTGTGAAAGTTTTATTTTTTGTTGGTGAGGATGTCAGATTCCGAAGATTTTAGAACTACGTTAAGCCTCGCTACATCGTCCCCAGTCCGAGATATTTCTCCGATGTAGCCTCACCCGAGTTACAAACCGTCATTTCCGATGTCATTGAGAAACTAATAGCAGATAGCACTTGGGTGAGTTTTACCACAGACATGTGGACGTCAAGTGTTAGCCTCGTTAGCATGATTAGTCTTATGGCACAATAGATAAACAAAAACGTTGAACTTAAATAAAGCTGTCCTTCATGCACAGGAGTGCAGAGGATCCCACACTGCAGCAGGAACCTGGAACAAGCCTCCACAAGTAAGACAGCATCGCAGGTGACTAATGCTAATGAATAACATTTAACACTTTTCATTTAATATAAGTTAAAGTGCTATGCATATCATATGGCTGTTACTGAATATGTGTCACCAGCTCTTACAGCTGTTACACAATTTTGTAGCAAATACACCTAAATATGAGGGCTATGTTCTGACAAAGGAAAGCAAATACAAATATCAGTATCGGCTAAAAATCCAATATCGTGCATCCCTAGAATCAGTTCTAGAGCATAAAGTTCTGGTATTGAGGATAATCAATATTTCAGTATCGATCTGCACATCGTTACTTCTTACAATGCAGTTATTGCTAGTATCACTCAGCCCTCTGTGAATGGCAAGTGGCCACCAGGGCACTAACGATCTGTCGTTAGGCTGATGGTCCTCCATCATGTAAACAGCTAGTTTTGGGTGTCATCAGCAAACTATGAGAAGGGGCTATTTATAAGACTGAGTTTGTTGCAGCTCCTTTCTGTTGCAGACTGACAGTCTATTGGATAAAATATGAAACATTTCAACAATTATTCATTATTTTTAATCCATCCACAGGACTTGACTTAACTTTGTTAGATTTTCTACCTGGATTACTGAGCATGCATCAGGATATTTAAAGCTACCCTTTAAATCTAATAAACATCATGTGTGGCCTCAAGTCCTTGCAGCCTGGGAATTTTAGCCATATGCTGCTAATTTTTAAAGAAAATTAGATGAAAAAAGATCTAATTCAGTCCTATCAGCGCTGGAAAAAGATGGCGTCTATACTGCAAAGGAGGCAGCATCCAAGTTTGTTTCTGTTCAGCATCAAGAACTCACATCCAGCTGTGGTTTCCTTCTGCAGCAATGGGCTTCATTTAGCTGGTTAACGTGTGTAGCTACAACCGAGGGCTGGCACACGGACAGATAAGTTAATTACACTCTCCAGCCTGAGCTCATCGTTCAGCTCGATAGTCCTGCTTTTGCACGACGCCATCATACTCTGATCAACAAAAACCATAAGATTACCTTCTTTGGGCCACACCTGTCTAAACCAAGTGGTTTTAATTGAGCGCTTTATCTTGCGCTCTCTGATCTCCAGTACACTTCCATTTTCAAGCAGCTTCCACCTCACAGGGTGCATTTTCCTCTCGCTGTTCCCGTCTTGTAGCCTATAGTGCCACATTAGTCCTTTCCTGAAAACACATCATTCAAACAGGGCAGACGGCACAGTGCACAGCACGATCCAGAGAGAGTTTTGTTTACCTCTTGGCTATTTGCTTGCCTCAATTTAAACTTGGGCCGACAATTAATTGGTTTTCAAAGTGGATTAATCCCTCAGAGATAGCTTTGTGGAGCTTTATAAGCGACGGCGGGTATTAAAGCGCCAGCCGCGGCACCTTGCTTCGTCCTCTGAGATGCCGAGGAACAGTGGGCGCTTTCTCCAGAGAACAGACAGCGACATTCATCAGGACGTCCATGGGTGCAGTGCTGAGAGCAGCTCAGCAGCAACAGTTCAAGCAAAAACGTTTGTGCTTGGTCTGTTATTCAGACAAAAGCATGAGTGCATGACTCAGATATATACATTATCTATTTTATGTGTTTATCCGTGTGCTTCTTTTGACTCATCTGCACCAGCAGCTGGTTTGATGCTTTCATTCATGGCCACATAGAGGATTTTTTACCTCGTCTCTTTTCCTGTTACCATGGTGCTCCAACATAACCTCCGCACACTAGTGGGGAAACAGTCAGGCCAAAAAATGAAAAAAATTAACAATGTTTGTTTTGTTTTTTTGCTCCAGGTTGAGTGTTTTCTTGGCTGCCAGATAAAATTTGGTTGTGAGAGTTTCCATGGATGCACTGCAGCGTTTGGCTGATGCAGAAACGATGTGGGGCCGACACGCCGCCTGTCAGCCTCCGTCTATACATTCTGCACGTTTCTGTGAGGGAGAGAGGGTGAGCAAATGGATTTGGGCTGAGGAGATGTGTCCTCAATCCTTACAAATGCAGCCACGTTCATGCATGTAAGCGCGCACACGCCCACATACAATCACCCACCTCCATGTCCTCCCACCCCCCAGCGGGGAAGTGCCATTGTGCAGTTTGAGCTGCAGCGTGAATTTAATTGAAATGGTGAGTTCAGTGCTCGGTAACACCAGCTGCCGAGGAGAGATGATCGTATGGTGACTGTGGGATCGTCTGCAGTGGAGAGGAGAAAAAGATGTGTGTGTGTGGGGGGGAGTGGGGGGTGTCACTCAGATTATCAGACAATAATTAAAAAGCATTAGATATCAAGAGACGGAGCCAAGAAAGACATAAAAGCCGCATGTTTTAGAACAGAACATGCTCCATTAAACGAGTCTTTTGAGATCAATAATTTAACTTGGAACAATTGATATCTTGCAGAAAACGACCCCAGTTCGGAGAAACGGTTCAGTTCTGACTCCAACGAAGAACAAAGCAGATTTATGAGGCTAAAAAGATGAAAAGTTACTTTAGATCATGGAAAGGCTCTTTCATAAACCTGCATTGGTCTGGGTTTGTTACGTTTATACAACTAATATTACAATTATAATAATTAATGCAAGCGAGATCTTCGTTTTGTTCCCAAAATATTTTTGTTTTTAAAAGACTCAAAAGTGGCCCCCAAGCATGACCCTGGTGGTCCACAGTCCTGCAGGTTCCCAGCTTCAGCACACCTGACTGAAATGAGTGAGGTTTTGACAGATTTTTGTTAAACTTGATGACACTCTGAGTGGGTAATTCAAAAATAGGAACCAGGTGCGTTGGACCAAAGAAACAGTTAAAACATGGAGGACAGCGCCACGAGGACCAGGGTTGGGGACCTCTTCACAGCCTCTCTCGCCAGCTTGAAGCTCGGACGTACAAACTGTGCAGCTAAAGCTGAAAAACGAAGTCGGGGTTAAACTGATCCCAACATTAATCTGTTTAGATTTGTTTTGCCTCCACAATTGTGTTGCAAGCACTGATTACTATTCTACAAAGTATTCTTTGAACATTCCCTTCATGTTTTAGTTGTTGAGGTCAATCAGATTTTATACATTTGGTGTTCGTATTTAATGAGCAGTACATACAGGGACGATTATCATGTTTTCAGAGGACGTATAAAATCACATTTTAAATTGATGACTCTGTCATCCTGTCCCTTCTCAGCTGTGATGACTCAGACCCCAGGCCCGCGGTCATTAACGTTGAAGCTGCTGAGGTGGCACATCAGTATAAATATCTGGGAACTGTTCGAGATGACAAACTGACCTTTGACCCCCATGTGAACTCACTTTGTAAGAAGGTCCACCAGAGAATGTATTTTTATCAGACGCTCTGGTTTAATGTTGATCCGACTTTTATGAGAATGTTTTATTGAGTCCGTTTTAACTTTTACCTTCATCTGTTGGTTTGGACCTTTGACATGAAAACAGGAACAAACTCTCAGGGATTGTCAGGATGTGCAGCAAAACTGCTCGCATAGTCCTGCAGAACCTCACTGACCTACAGAACCTCACTGTCCTACAGAA
>NC_056515.1:37265282-37265432 GCF_014905685.2 Nematolebias whitei | reverse complement strand
TTCCTACAGAACCTCAATGACCTACAGAACCTCAATGACCTACAGAATCTCAATGACCTACAGAACCTCAATGACCTGCATAACCTCACTGACCTACAGAACTTCACTGACCTGCAGAACCTCACTGACCTACAGAACCTCAATGACCTG
>NC_056515.1:37248461-37265272 GCF_014905685.2 Nematolebias whitei | reverse complement strand
ACTGACCTACAGAACCTCAATGACCTGCAGAACCTCACTGACCTGCAGAACCTCACTGACCTGCAGAACCTCACTGACCTACAGAACCTCACTGACCTGCAGAACCTCACTGACCTGCAGAACCTCACAGACCTACACAAGGTGAGATCAGTGAACAAGGCCAGGCTGATTCTGGCAGATCCTGATCATCCACTCCATGGTGAGTTCAGGTTGCTTCCATCTGGACGCAGATATCTGATGCCCAGATGTAGAACGAACAGACTGAATAACTCATTCATCCCTGCAGTGTTCAGGCTTCTCACTTAACAGTGATGATTTCTGTTCTGTCATTTTAATGTCTCAATGTTTTGTCTAGTACGGATGTTTTATGTGACTTCTGACTGTGAAACAAATTGTCCTTTGGGGATAATAAAGTTTCTTGAAGTGGAAATCAAAACAGTTTTATGTGTGGGTTAAATATGGTGTTACTAAGTTAAATAACTTTGTATAAAGGAGTTTTGCTCAGTTGTAAAGAGATTCTTGACAGTTTTCTAAATGTGGACGCCATTAAATTTTTTTATTTCCAAATATCTGGTTAGCTTACATTGTCCTGCTTCATTGTAAAATCTTTACAACAAAGAAACGAGACTCAAATCTGGATATTTCACTGTCTTTTTCATAATACTCTGTTCTTTTTTAGCCAGTTCTCTGTAGATTTGCAGTTTAACTGTAGCTCATCCTGTTGAAAGCTAAACCTTCACTAGATCTTCTATTTCAAGCCTCCCATATTCACTCTTAAAGGTGGAAACTTCATGATTTGTTATTAAGGAAATTCGTGGAATAATCTCTTCAGCATTTGAAGAGATATTTGGTGAACAGACACGAACACATAGGCGCAAAATCATGATGGTTAGCCGTTGACTTTTTGAAGGTGAGTGGTTGAAACATAGGTATCAGCTCGTCCACTCCCTCTTTGTGCCACAGCATCTTTGTAGCCAATGAAGACAACAGTGTGGATATTTAGACAGTTTGATGGCTCATTAAGTGGAATCAGAACAGATTATTTTTAGTGAACTCTGTTGCTTTTACCTCCAGAGTTTCTTTGCTCCTCATTGCACAGCCTATTATTAGACAGCGGATGAAAGGTTGGACTCCACTGACACATCATCATCGTCGCCTATTAATGAGATGACTTATCAGGCTGACATGAGGTGTGTGTGCATGTGCGTTTATATGAGAGTGAAGCGGTTGCACCCGCAACGATAACAGGAAGGAAAAAAGTTGAGAATGGTTCTTCAGAACGTTGAAAAATCCACAGCAGGTCAATCTCTGAGGGATCTCCACGAGGAGACAAAGTTTCAGCAGGTAAAAAAGGCTCATTTTTAAATTAGAGGAGAAAATGTGTTTTTCAATTTCAGGAAAAACATGAGTTTGTTTTAAATATTGATATATATATACAGGTATATAAAACTTGCTTTCTTTGAAGGAATGGAAAAGTTTCATTGCTTAACTGTTAATGTGAGTTGAATTTGAACAGCTGGCATTTACTAAAACAGGAAAATAAAAACAGAAAGTAGCAGAAGAACTGAAGAAATGTATAGAAAAAGCTAAATAAAAAGCTGAAATGAGCAGAAATAGGCTAAAAGGAGCCTAATATTGTAAAATGAGCAGAAAGAACCACTAAAGATGCAAATATGCAAAAAAGGGGGGCTACAATTAACAGAAAAATGTCTAAAAAGTAACTGAAAAGTCATAAAAAGCTGAATTTTGTCGAAATAAAGCTTAAAAGAGCATTAAATAGCTGATAGGAGCAAAATTCAAGAGGGTGAAGTTAGCACGAAGAAGCAGAAAAGAGCTGAAATGAGCAGTAAAAGATTTTAAACAGCTAAAAGAGTTTGAAGGATGTAAAATTATCTCTATTCATTTTCAATGAATAAAATATAAACAAAGCTAAATGTTTCAAAAAAGTTAAAATGGCACAAACACCAAAAGTCACAGCAGGAATGTCCTGAACGAGCCGAACGTTTTGATTTTGGAATTGTCGAAATAGCATAAAAATGTGCAGAAGAAAAATGGATCTCGATAGCGCTCGATAACACGTTGCACAATGAGTCTGAGCTACTACTACGCCAGGTTTTAGCAGAATATCTGTGAAACACATTGAGTTATAATTATTGATATAGTTGTTAAGGTTGATTAGCTGCAGCAGACATCGTAAACAGAACTGACTCCAACCATTAATACGCTGTAGTCATACATCTAGTGATTCTTTTTAGTTTCAGTAAATGTCATCCAGTGGTTCCCGAGATAATTTGTTAACAGACATGAACAAACAATGCCTGCCTGTTAACAAGCAATATGACAGCTGACAACATTTGTACTGATTTGTGCTTTCAAACCAACAGATAAATGTCTTTTATGTAGATTTAAATGTCTGACAAGATGATGCCATGAGAATTTCAAGGAAATATTTTTATGGAATCCTTTATATTTCAGGACAGAGTATTTAAATATATATTCAGCACCTGTAGCCATATATTTCTAGGCTGCAAGTTTGGTTCCTGCCTGCATATTTACTTGTCATTTACAAATAGGATGTCAAATACGGCTCTGAATTGCCACGCTCAATGAATAGTGGTGATGCGTTCCCAAGGCGCCGCAGGAGACGAGGGTTCATACAGAGGAAAGTATACCGCCGCCATACTCTGCATCGATGATGGTGTTTACCTGCTATTTTTGCCACGCAGCTGGGAAAGGTGGGCTCACAATATGAACGTAAAGGTCGGAGAAACAAAATGTGCGACAAACGGTGAGCAAGTCAACAAAACCTGCATGCAGAGCAGAGCTGGGTTTCAAAGGGAAAGCTATGTGCCTACAGACGAAGCCCAGATTTACATCTAGGTTTTGATAAATATGGTTTTAGATTTAAAAAAAGAGAGCAGAGTACTGCATATGGCCCGTTATATTCCCTTCAACTATTATACAGCCATAAAGCAATCTATATTTTGTTATTTTTTCTTAAATCAGAATTTATGGCCTGGACAAGCAAAAACCTGAGTTCAGTCTTCTGCAGCCACGGAGTTTCCAAGATGGCGTCTAACGAGTGCACTTGTGACTCTGATGAGGAGCCAGGAGTACTTAAGACTGCAGAGGAGCTACTCTCTGCTGGAGCATTCTGATGCCTACTGGTATTTATGCTTCTGGCCTCTTTGCGTGTTAAACAACAGTGGTTAACTTACCTTGTCTTCTTCATGTTTCTGTCTCCATGCCCGAGGCTTTTTGGATCCTGACCTCCTTGACCAAGCCTGGTTTCTTTGTGGACTGCTTCAGCTGTCTCTTTGGCCTCCTACCACTCGCCCGCCACGTTTGCGTTCTCATCTCCCTTCAAACTGGAACTCCTTTGGACCACCGTCTCTGTCTTGCATCGTCAACTGTAAGGAAAGAAAACACATACAATCATCTACCTGTGAGAAGAACCTACCTGACCTCCTTGCTCCCCAGGGTTCCAGAGTCCACCTTGTACTCAGCATATATACTGTATTTTCCGGTGTATAAGTCGCTTCAGTGTATAAGTCGTGTTTATTATGCGTCACCGCTGACCCCCGAAAAACATGGGCTGGTGTCATACCAAAAATCGATGGGCTGCTAAAAATCGATTGGTGGCTACGGGAGCGCGCACAGGAGGACTTGCTGTTGCAGTTCTTCAAAATTTAACAAGATTAACACTTAAAAACGAGTATTTGTTTGCTCGACATTGTAGCAAAGATGTGTCACAGTTTAACTGTTTCCTTAATGAATGCACTTTAATGGTCAATGTTTGGTGTGAGGGTGGAGGAGGTAGCGGTACAGGAACAACATACGCCTACTATTAGTTGTCACAAGCCTAGAGGGCCCTCTCGCACCTCCAGCGGCTGCAAAAGTTAATGTTTACTCTGGTTCTTGTCAGTATGAATGAACATTTAAAGTGTCAGTCAAAAATTGTGTTATGAATATAGAAAAATAAACAGATATATGTTGCTTCGTTGTATAAGTTGCAGGACTGGCAAATCTATGCAAAAAACTGTTACTTATACACCGGAAAATGCAGTATATCACTGTAAATAAATCACTGTTAACCTTTCAACATCTTGGAGTTCTCTCACTTCAGCTCATATTATTTGGGTTCGTACAAAACCTTGTTTGAAACCTGTGCCCTTAACTTTAAAACCAGGGTGGTTACACAGCATGCCGTCTAGTGGTCAAACATGTATCAGCTTTGTTAAATTATCTTGAGCGGATGAGTAATGTGTGTCAGCAATGTGTTCGACATAATGGTACTTCATCTAGCTACCTAACAGTCATCAATGGTGTGCCACAAGGCTCAGTTTTAGGTCCCACTCTTTTTACAATTTATATAAATAATGTAGGTCAAAACATTCCTGATGCATCCTTGAATCTCTAAGCTGATGACACTGTTGTTTATTGCTGAACTAACACAGTTGCCAATGCAGCTTCTACAGTCTGCATTTGACATCACTCAGTCAGACTTATTCCATCTCAAGCTGGTGTTAAATGTTGACAAAACCAAAGGGAACTGTTAACTGCATTTTTACTGTAGTTTATTGTTATTATTGTTTATTATTATTGTTGTCTGTACGTTATATGTTTGGTCTGGAACAGGTCTTTCTTGTAAATGAGTCCTCATGGCTCAATGAGACTAGCCTGTATAAATAAAGGTTGTATGAAAAAAAGTAGTTATGATCTGAACAAGAGAAAGTTTACATACGCATGCAGATGATACCATAATACATCAGCCTTCTATGGGAATAAAATGCCGATGTTCGTCACGTTTTTCTTTAGCTGCAGCAAAATATCTCACAAACCTCTTAGCAGAAGTTTAAAATAATCCTTGATCCTAATCTAAAACTCATTATTTGGAATAAACCCAATTTATGATGGCCTCCTAAGTTAAACAGCTTTAGCCAACACAAAGACTGACTCAGACTATCTTAGTTTCAAACTATGTCATGAAACGTGCCAAGCAGTATGCATTCCCACAAATTTTTATTAAGTTTATTTACTAGGTTTTTATTATAAACACTGTCTCATCTTCATAACACAAAAGGTGCATTTACAGCACTCCACAGTGGAAAGTGAACCAAATTAATCACATTTCGCCATGTAGAGAACACTAAACTAACTTGTGGTTTTGAACTGAGATAACTTGACAACACTGATCAAAAATGATCAATAATCACATTTTCTCATTAGTTATGGTGACAATATTTAAATTGTTCCAAGATTGTTTTTTTTTTTTTTAATTCCCAAGACTTCAGCTCAAATTTAAATACTGTGTTGCAGTTCACAATCTGTTGCGGTTTTTCAGATCACAAAGTGTTGCAGATGGCAGAATCGTGACTTGTCTGTTTATGCAAATTTAGTTTAAAATGCACGTTTTTTTTTTTTTTAACTACATGGATGGACAGAAAAACAAAGATGTGATTGCGTCACAGCAGATGGCCATATGACAAATCACCACGCAAAAAAAAAAAAAAAAAAAATCATCTGAACAAAAAAAGTTGAAACTGTGAAACTGAAAGCACTCCATGACAAAAATAATCTAAAACACTTTAATTAAATGTTAGCATTAGGGAAGTAAAAAAAAAAAGAATGTGAGTTAATATTCAAGGTTAATTAACAGAATCGAGTTATATTAACTTCAGGCATTCAGATCAAAGAGTCATTTTATTGTCTGTGTTTTTCCCGCCTGAGGCTCTTTGCATGTTCTCTCCGTGCGTGTGTTTTTCCTCCTGCTGACCAACATCATGCATGTTGGGTTCATTGGTAACTCTAAACCAGGGGTGCCCACACCTTTTCAGCATGCAAGCTCCTTTTAAAATGACCAGGTCAAAGTGATACTATACTACTATTAGTATATTTGTAAAATACTATTAGTATTTTTGTATACTATTAGTATATTTACTCCCTGGCTCCTTCATTGCACCTAGTCATGGATACAATGGTTCTCTCCTCTTGCCAGTATAGGTCTGTCACGATAACACATTTTGCCAGGCGATTGTCTCAGAAATTATTGCGATAAATGATAATATTGTTTGAATTTTGACAATAATTAGTAATTATTGTCAAATTTAAGATGAAATGTTTAATTTGTTTCACGTGTAGAACCTTTTTTGACCACTGGATGGCAGTATAAGATTGTTTGAATTGAAGGATGGATAGTGAGGGAGCGAGCAGCGTGTCTCTTTAAGAAAATGGGAGAGAGGCCCCTTGACGTGACATGGGCCGTCTCACGTTCCTGTTTCTCAGTTCTCAAAATGGTGGACACTAGGTGTGGTTTGATCTCTTTAGCATAGCATTTTTCACACAAAGCTTTTAATAAAAATTTAAAAAATCACAACTTCTCAGCTTCTTTTTGCAGAGATTTATTTTTTTTATTTTTTTACAAAAATGCACAGGTTTCAACTGTAAATTTTGGAGCTTCGACAAGACGGAGGTTCAAAAAGATTTGATCCAAAAACACGATTTTGGACGATTAAAATGGATTTTAAAGAGAAAGGGAGGGGTCAGTGAAAAGCCTTTTATCATGCAGTATCTTCAGTAGAAAGAGAGACACAAAGAAACGATAAAGCTGATAAATGAAAATGAGGTTAATAATTTTCATTTATCATGCGTTTAATTAATTTATTGTTTATCACAACAGGTCTATGCCCGTATCCATCCCTCAGTGCTGCATCAGACAAAAAAAAAAAAGCAAAAAAACTAATAAATAAGTTATAAAAAAACTACCTTTGCTTTTATTACACAGTGTAACTCATATCCACTTGAATATCTTGCACCAACAACATTAAGGTTTATTTGCATCCCATTTCAGTTTCAGTCCAGAAAAACACTCATCTTGAAAACTACAAACATTCACTTCTCCAATCCCTCAGCGACAGTGGCGTACCACCCGTATCACTTTGAGCTGCATTAATAGTTAATCTGGTATAATAATTAATGCACAGTGTAGTTTGAGTTTAAAATCCTAACGTAAATGGAATCCAGTAATTGGTAACTAAAACTTCTCCACATTTAAACCAAATGTTCAGTTTCTCAAAAGTGAAACCCAAAACTCCATTTACTGTTCCTTCCTGTCACTGCGAACTCGTTCTTGACAGTTTTGCAGCCCTAAGCCGAGCTATAGTTAAGATTTGTGCTTACTGTATGCAACATTATCAGCCAACTGGAGCTCTGCCATCGACCGGCTGGAGGTTAAAATGGTTTTGTTAAGTGAGCAGAGCTGATAATAGCCTGTCACTTATTACCTGCATTAACAGCGGTTTAACAACGAGCCTCCATGCATGCATTAAATGTTCTCTAAAGAACATCTTAGAAGTTTAAGCATCTATTCCAAAAGTATACATGGAAGTATGTGTCACCTGACGATTTTAATTGTTAAACTTATAATTTAGAATAAAAGTAGACTTAAAGCAGAAAATGTAAACAGTTGTGCTTTCTCTGCAGAAAAATGTGTTCTCCTCAGCAGAAGCAAAATACGAAGGAAAAAAAAAAAGTGTTGCAACAGGTTGAGCTGGAAAGGAGAGCAGGAGCAAAATATGCATTTAGTTTAAATGCTTAAACCGTCTGACTGCTTGTCACAGAGGGGAGAAACCTTCCACAAATATAATCCTGCGTGAGTGCGAGTATGAGAGAAGCCCAGGAATCATTTGGTATTCTGCACAGCTGTAGTGACAGCGATATAAAGACAGTTTGCTGCTTCAATCGCTATAGGATACATTTCAGCACATTAACACTCAACAGCAAGTTTTAACCATGAATAATAGGAACATGGCTACCTGAAACTGTGGCAATTTTTTAAATACAGTATGTATAATTTATACAGTACATTTAATATATGTATAATACACTTACTAACAACAAACAAAAAAAAGGAAGGCACCTAGAAAGGGTCTAGAAGGAGCACAGCATAAGTGGTGCAACCACAAGTGGGACAATAGTGTTATCAGGTAGTTGCCAAAGCATTGGTCAGTCAATCAAGACAGTGACTAAAAGTCACCAGACACCAGATAGATGTCTCATGGTGGGATTGCATGAGGCTGGGCTGCATCGTATGGCCTGGCATGTTGGGTTCACAGATAGGAGAGATCATCTCTCTCCAGTTTTAGCTTCTCTTCAATGGCTCCCTGTCAAATTCAGAATTGAATTCAAAATCTTACTTCTAATCTACAAAGCCCTAAACCACCTAGCTCCATCTTATATTACAGATCTTACTTTTCCATATTTTCCTAACAGACCACTTTGCTCTCAGACTGCAGGTTTACTTGTGGTTCCTGGAGTTTCCAAAAGCAGAATGGGAGGAAGATCTTTCAGTTATCAGGCTCCTCTCTTGTGGAACCAACTTCCAGTTTCGGTCCATGAAGCTGACACATTGTCCAGTTTTATAACAAGGCTCAAATCTTTTCCTTTTTGATAAGTCCTGCAGTCAGGGTCAGATTGGGTTTCCTAACCCATCCCTTAGTTATGCTGCTATAGGTTTAGACTGCTGGAGGACAAAGTGACCTCATTTCATCAAATGAATTTCAATTCAATTCAACCTTTATTTAGACAAGTAAATCCCAATGAGCCTCGAGGACTCATTTACAAGAGAGACCTGATTTCAACAAAGAGTGACGACAACCATGGACAACAGCGACAACGGTTATTTAAAGGAATAGTTACAAATGAATACAACTGAATAGTTTGTATTTGTGTTTTTATCTTAACATGTTTTTTTGTCTTTCCTTCTAGTGAGGAAACTGCTCGCCTCCATTCTGGACCTGCCATTGTGTATCCGTTCCTCCATCTTGTTCTCTCAAACTCAGCCGGTCGAAGCAGATGGCCACTTGTCCTGAGCCTGGTTCTGCTGGAGGCTTCTTCCTGTTATGAGGGAGTTTTTCCTTTCCACTGTTGCTTTTGTTTTAGCTCAGGATGAGAGACTGCGACAAAATAGAGACAACGCAATCTGCCGTCTTCCTTAGAAATAAAACTTTGCTAATTGGCATTTATAACGTGTGTGAATGTTTTTCTTCTGTCCCCTGATATAATTTATGTTGTGACTTGATGCTATATAAATAAACTGAATGGAATTAGACGCCACAGTGGCCTGATGGTGGAGCCAATGGGCACGTGAAGGTTCTAGTCACTCAAGGCAGATCACGTCACAGGAGGGTTATCATGTTGTGCATTACAGAACCCCATGCCATCTGCTCTTCCATCTTGTCACAACACTTCGTGTCATCCTGCAACGTGTCTCAGTGACTAGGCTCAGCTGGACTAACGGTTTACCATCTCAAGCGTATTTTTCTACAAACACCAGAGCACAGATGTCTACATTTGGAGTGGTGCTAAAATCAGGAAGCATGGACTGATGATGAGCGGCGTCGCATGATGTTTGATGGTGAACTTCAGTTCTGCGCAGTTAATAGAAGGCAAATCCCACCGTTGTTGTGAAGAGAGGTAACACTACTGGCATCTTGGTGAGGACAGTCATCAGGTGGACTGTGACTGATGGTTGCTAGTTGGCGAATGGTGTTGTGGGGAGTCTAAAGGTCCAGGTTACCACTGGTAGTAATTGAAGGGACCCTGATGATACATAGCTACATCCATTACATCCTTTATTTCTTACCCCTCCCAAGACCTGGTACAGTCTTAACAACAAAACATGAACTGCCCACATCATGTTTAGATCCTCCCATGATAAGCCAGGTCCAGTTTCCCAAGTCAAACAAGTGATCAGCTTTACCATCTTCAAAGCAGTGGTAGTTTACCAGCTGTTGGTAGTCTTCCTCACTGATTCGCTGCTTGTACCCAGGCCTGAGGCGAGGCCACATCTGGTTGACATGGGACAAGCAGTACGTGTACTGCTGTGCTGACGTCATGACCTTTGAATGCATTCACATTCATTTAATTTCCACCCTTACATCTGGGTGCTTAACCTATTTGTAAGCGAATCTGTAAAAAGATCAATAGTCCAGCTCTGATTCAGCCTATATTTATACTGGGAGCAATTAAAAAAAAAAAAAAAAAAAAAAAAAAAAAAATATATATATATAGTAATGTTTGCTTATTTAAAATAACGTGCATTTAACTAGATGCACTGTTTTGCTCTCAAAAAGCAACTTGTTTTTCTTTCTAGTTGCACATCTTCCTCAATCAAAAGGAGATTTTGATCCAACTCAACCCAGTTCCAAGAGCTGGGACCGAAGCAACATCCTGTTTGAGACAGACGTTTTAAAACGGACAAAATAAAAACAAACAGACGAGGAGGCCAGCGTCTGTCCGCACAGAGTAAAAGGACAAGAATAGAACGTGATGATAATAATTTGATTCATTGAATAATTTTCTTATCGTTGCATTCAAAGAAAGATCGACGATGGCTTTTCTGTCTGCGAGCAACAATTTGTGAACAAACCAGGTTGATTTCGTTAATCAGACCTCGTTCCTTCCGTGTGCAGTTTTACATTCTGACACTTCGACAAAAGTCACAGTTTTTTTGGCTACACATAATTAGAAATGATGCTTAAAGTGGGGGAAGAGGGAAACTTGCTCCTGAGTTACAATGAACTGGAATTTACCATTTTAATGGACCGCAGCTTTTTGGTTATTGACTAAACATGTTTAAAAGTTTTGTCTTTAGCCTTTTTTTTGTAAAATGTCACTAATAAAATGACTACAATAAATTATTGTAATCAATCTAAGCTATGAGCATTTATTCAGGAGATTGAGGTTGACAGTTGTCACGGTTTTAAATGTGGTTTAAATTGCCCACTGCCATAACAGATGGGAGATCATGTAAATGCGTTTGTCTTTTCCCCAAATATTTCATGAGTCACTGGATGAATTATATAACAACGCTCTTCAAGAAATCTTTAAACGTATGTCACCTCATTTACCATCGGTGTCAACTTAATTCAAGATGGCCGCCACATCTAAGCAACTTCAAACACTGAAAATTCATAACTCCACCCATTTTACAGATACTGAGCTACAGTTTGGTGAGGAAGTAGCTGTGAGTTATCTCTAACATACTCGGAGGACTAACTATTACACAAGATCTATTCAAAAACTGCCACTAACCATTGGCTTCAAGTGCGTCTGTTAGCAAAATATTTCATGAACAACTTTATAATTAAATTGATAAAGTAATCATTGAAAGTTCATTTACATCTGTTTAACTTTTGCAGTAGCCATCATTCAAGTTGGTGGCCACATCCAGCTGACTTACGCTGATGTCCCCAGCTGCTGAAGGATTTTAATAAGAAATGTTTGTAGTTTTGGAGATGAGTGTTTTTTTTTCTGGACAGGAATTGAAGAGGGATTGTAATTAAACCTTTATGTTTTTGGTGCAGGAAATTCAATTGGAATTATACTGTGTATAAAAACAGAGGTTGGATATGTTTTATTTTATTTTTTGCTTGTCCGAGGCAGTGCAGTGACAGGTCCTGGCGAGTGGCGGGAGTAATTTTATTCAACAACAGGTGCAATGGTTGAGCCAGGGGGTGGCCACTGGTGGCCATGGCCACCATTTCATGGAGGGAATTTCAATTTCCTCGCTTCGCTTTGCAACCGTGGACAAAAAAAGTGACTATAACATATTCAATATAACAAATATTTTGCCAAAATTTGCTATGATAGTAGCCAAGTCATTTTCAGCATATAATCTGAGTGTGGCATCTCAGGATATTCATTCAACCTTTATTTAGACAGATAAGTAACAATGAGCCTAGAAGACTCTTTTACAAGTGAGATCTGTTTTAAACCGACAAAATGTAGTGAAACTGAACACATGTAGGAATTGGAGGCGAAAAAATTCCTATCAGACTTTTTCTTCCTGCCTGAGAAGAAAACCTAATATTAAAAAGCACCTCGCACAAAAAAGCACATAGTGACGTAGACATTCTGCGGGGGGGGGGGGGGGGGGCGACGAGAGCGGTGAGCATGTCCATAGACACTCTCGAGGGCACTGTAAGAGTTCTGATAAGGGTGGAATAATCAGCCAGTGTCCTCCAGTGAAATCCGTAAACATTCTCGAGGTATGTTGGGGAATGGCCAAAGATAACGTCTATGAGAATCCAAGAGTCCTGAAATGATGACAAAGTTTATTCTGCTGGTTTCTTCTGGTTATCAGTTGGAAATTCCTCAGGGAGGGGGTGGTGAGTGTCAGATCACATGTTCTCCAGGCAAATTCAAATAAGATGACCATCAAGGCCAGTCAAGGGAGTCAAATTCAGATAAACACACAGTTGTTTTGGGGACAGGCAGAACTTAATGACATCTACCTTCAGTCTGTGTTGGTCCACTCGATTCCAAAATGTCCAAATTACATGGCCACACTGATGGAATGTGACTGAGTAAAAGCCCCAATATATGATCCATTCTGCCCAAAGCATTTGAGTCTGGGTACTCAAGGCACGAACCAAGCCATCATAAAAGGCAAGCAGCGGCGTGATCAGGTCCAAATTTGCTGCCAACGACTTCCTTGATTGTTGATAAAACCAGCAACCAGCCGAATCAAAAAAGCAGGAACCAATTATCGTAAATCCAATTAAATATGAATCCTTAAAATCCACAAATGGCAACACATCATCAAGTCTTCAAGTCGATGAGATATCCAGCTGCGTGCGTGCCAACAGGGCAAATCGGCTCGCCTAAAGCCCGTCTTCTCTTCGAAGAAATGTTATCAATTGTCTTGAGGGACCAACTGATCAAAACAAGTCCATAATTATGGTTCGGAAGATGCAAGAGAGGCTCACAGCAGTTTCACAGACAGACAGAGCAGCAAAGCAAAGCGGAGAGGGAGGGGAGGGGAAAAGCGTCCGATCTCGGCAAGAGCAAGTGGTGAGGTTTATTACGTGAAACTATAATAATGTTTTATCAAGATAGTTGGAGTGAGGACAGAGGATGCAGAGGACAGAGTGAGATGTAGGAGGGTGACTCACTGTGGCAACCCCTGAAGAGGAACAACATTCAAAAACTATGATGTGTGAATATACAGTTCTTCCATACCAGGTCTTTAAAGTTTGGTACGAAGTAAGCATTTTACGACAAGGTAGAATGTGTTTTTGTTGTGAGGACATGATAGTATGTAAGGTCTCATCACCACCAAATATGGAAGGGACATTTCAACTGGAGCTAGAAATAAGACCATCGGTGAGCCTTCATCGATTATGTTTACGTCATCGTGATATATTGTCACATAACGCGACACATATCTTTGAGCCTACATTGTTGGAGAGTGGTGGTGCAGAGGTTAGAGAAGGTGGGTCTGTGATTGGAAGGTCGCTGGTTCAACTCCCCATACTGATAACATCAAAATGTGGGTGGGAAAAGTGAAACACCCACACCTGTCTCCCACCCTCATTTGCCCCACTCTGGGCCCTTGAGAAAGGCCCTTAACCTCAACCATCTGTTGCCCCGGGTGCCCTAGATAGCAGCTCTCTGCTCCGCACAGAGGGCTGTGGTAGCTCCATGGTCTGTGGTTGCGTCAGGAAAAGCATCTGGCATAAAGACAATTGGCAAGACTTTGTGCGACATAGTTTGCTGTGGTGGCCCTTGAGGGAGGGAGAAGCCAGGAAAAAAATAAAAACTGCCTATATCGACAGGAATTACAGAGTCCATGAAGTCTGGGCTGAGGCTTTGGGTTTTGGTTTGGCTGACCCAAAGATTTATTCTTGATGAGAGTGTGTACGGCAAGTGAGAGGTAAACTGTAGTGACGCACAAGGAAGGTATAAATGAAATAGATTCTGATGCTGTTGACTGATCAGCCATTTGAATCTCTTTAATCAACCCCTATTTAGAGACCCATTGTAATCAATTTTTCTTAACAATGTTGAATAATGATGATATTTAGCCACAACAGTTTCTTCAGTTATGCTTTTGTTCTACTTTGTCGTCTTCTTTCTGATGTTAAAGGCAAATCAGTCACATGCATTAGGTTAAGTTTCATTTCAAAAGTAATTCGTGTTTGTTAAACAGATTGTGTGTGTTAAGATGTTTGTGTGCAAATGAGATGTTAAGAGATGCATTCAAATATTAGGTATTACGATATTTTACATGGATTTGAATAAATTAAGATCTTATTTGTGACAGGTTGGGATTTTGAGCTGTTTTTTTCTGTGGGGAGGGGAACGTGTTTTGAAGAATACCTACCGGTAGTTACATTAATTTTAATTGCATCTTGCCTCTGTACACAGAACAGACTCACTGATGCTTCACACTTTTGTTCTTGGCTTTTTATCAACTGAGTCTTCGCTGTTCGTTTCTTTTCACATCAAAGTTTAAAACTCATGCGATGAAAACTCAAAGTAACATGAAACTCATCTCTATTTATTGTAATAAAGATTATTTGCTTTAATAAACCTTAGACAGACAAGCCTCCCCACGTTCTTTATAATCACATGCAGGTATATATTATATATTATAATGAAATATAAATAGTTATATAATAGTTTGTTCAAAAAACATTTATTATAGATATGCACTAATTCTGTTTTCTAGGATTTTTTTCAAGCTATTTTTGACTGGTTTAAATTTTTCTTTAAGAACATAATTGTTGTTTTTTGTCAAATTTACATTTGACTTTAACCTGTTTATTATCAAAAATAAATTGACAGGTCGCAGGTCCATCACAGGACTGTTAGCTTGTTTATCCAGTTAAAAATTGTTTAAACTGCAGTTTGTCAACAAGATAAAATGTTCTCAAGCTTTCCATAAAAAAACACACGTAAGCTCGATATATTTAGCAAAGAATAAAATAAAATATTAAAACATTTTCCTAACATTTAAATAATAGTAACAATAAATTAGAGGACTTGAAGTGACGACTTGTTCAGGGAACTCCACATCTCAATTATAGCCCCAGCCACCTCAGGACTCTAGAGGTTGTCATGACACGTACGGACGGATGAACCCCTCACCACCAAAAATTAATAAATAAATAAAATTTAAAATCACAATCAGAGGCAGATGAACCTGGATTAACATGTTATGAAAAATAAATACCTATACGGTCATTTCCAGACTACTGAGCGCACCTGAATATAAGCCACACCCACTGAATTAAAAAAAAGTGTTCACATAGGTTGTAACATCAGATATTTACACAAAGATTTTTAAAAACTTTTAATTAAATACGTACCGGTAACATACACAAATACGTACAGTAGATGTTTTGTTTTTTTCTGAACAGTGCCTGTAACATGGCTGATTAAAAAAATAATAAATACAGTAGCCTACCAGGAAGTTATTGATCGCCACTTTAATTTTTATAGCGAAGATTTCAAGCACCCCCATTTCATTGGTCTACTGTGACCTGTTCGGTAATTTAATTGGTCTGATTAATTTTTTTAACATTTATTTATGCCGGTTTTCTCAATAAGTCACAAGGACCCACCCCCCCCAAGAGAAATGTGTACGGAGCAGTTATGAGAGCGCCCGGGTGTGACGAGGCTAAAAGTTTTGGCATGAAGCTCGTTAGCCCGTCAAAAAACAAACAAACAAACAAACAAATGTTGCAGCATTGTATAAGCTGCGATGTTCAAAGCGTGTGAAAAAAGTAGCGGCTTATAGACCAGAAACTACGGTAACTGTTTGTTAACAATAGGCTGTTATTGAAACTGTGTATTAATCAGAGCAAAAATATCATCTTCATCACATCCTCACTTGGTTAAAGCTGAATAATGAAGCTAAATGTGAACTTGTTCCAGTCCACTTTAAATAAACCAGCGCATGCAGAAAGATGAGACTTTAATGACCATGCATTTTTTAAACATTGAAATTCTGCAAAATACAGCTCATCCACAAAGTCATATTTTATTAGAACCGACTGCTGTTTTCTGACAGCCTTCACTCAAGATCTAAACGTACAGGAAGCTGAAGTGCTCGAGAAGATGGAAAGAAAATGATTTTCATTCAACTATGTGAAACAATAAGTGAAACATCAAGCCAGACCTCAGGAGCAGCACACTCAATTAAACCCTGGAATCTAAACAGCATCGCTCCACAAACGCCGGTCTGCCCGCAGCACAAATATTCTTGTGTGTCTTGGTAAATACGTCAGCGATGGATCCCCGAGATACAGCGGCAGAGGCTGCTCTACTAAAACATGTAATTAGATGGCACGCCAACAGACTTCTGATGTGTTCACCACCAAAGGCCATCGTTCGAATACAATCAGCATTCATAAATGTTTTAACCAAAATCCAAACAGATCAATAATGACTAGAATTTATGGTTTATTTGTCGTATGCAGGTCAACAATGCAATGAAATGCTCAGCACAAGAAGAACTGTCTCGACTTGCAAAAAAAACAAAACAAAATATATCAAAGCATGCAACAAAAGTACAAAGAACCAAAAATTGAAAAAGAAATACAACATCTACAAAGTCCTTAAAGAAACCTGGTAAACAACATGGTAGAATACAATAGTTCAAGTTGGATGAATCAGGACAAACAAGCAGCTCATGAGACAACATGGAGTACAGACAACAATATACAGCAATAAAAAGCAATGAACATAAAAATATTGTTATAAAAATACTGGTACTGTTAGCAGCACGGTCCTATTAGCAGACAGGTTCTTGTAGCAGTAAGGTTCTCTTAGCAACATGGTCCCGTTAGCAGCACGGTACTGTCTGCAGCGTGGTTCTGTTGGCAGCATGTTCCTATAGGCTGAGTGGTTCTGTTAGCAGTGAGGTTTGCTTAGCAACATGGTCCCGTCAGCAATGTGGTTCTGTTAGCAGCGTGGTTCTGCAAGTAGCATGGTCCTGTTATCAGTGTGGTTCTATTAGAAGT
>NC_056515.1:37209303-37248451 GCF_014905685.2 Nematolebias whitei | reverse complement strand
GGTTCTGTTTGCAGTATGGTTCTGCAAGCAGTGCAGTCCTGTTAGAAGTGTGGTCCTGTTAGAACAGTGGTTCTATAAGCAGCATGGTTCTTCAAGCAGCACGGTCCTGTTAGAAGTGTGGTCCTGTTAGCATTGCGGTTCTGTTAGCAGCATGGTGGTCCTACTAGTAGAGTGCTTCTGTTAGCAGTGAGGTTCTCTTGGCCACAAGGTCCTGTTAGCAGCATGGTACTGTTAACGGTATGGTACTGGTAGCAGTGCAGTCCTTTTGGCAGCATGATGATAATGATGACTGCCCTCCAGAACCAGAATATATTGAAATAAGTGAAATCACATTTACCTATAATAATGCAATCGGTGTTGTTATGGTTACTGATTAACGTCACGCCGCCTTCCATGAAAGGTGGGTGATTTAAATGAATATTTTATAAAATAATAAATGGATTCACCTCTGAAACTGATCAACTTTTGAAGTCAACTCAGTTCAAGAAACACAAGTGCTAGGACTCAGTTAATTTTACAGATACTGAGTTTCAAAGGATTTTTGGTCAAGGTTTATAGAAGTATTTTTTTTAAACTACTATGGCTGAGAATGTTAATTGCCCATGAACCACGTGTTTGAGTTACCAGAGAGTTATTTTCTCTCTGAGAGTTGAATGAGGAGCTGATTTGATCCTGCATGTGCAGCTGTGTGGCCGAGGTCATCAGTATCTGCCTCTGAGCCGAGCGCTGATAAGTGTATAGAAACAGTTCTCGCATGCTGCCCGTAACAGACTCTCGTGACTGGGCTTGTGTAATCTGTTGTTTCAGACGTCTTTGCACAATTATCACGTGCACATTGTGCGGTTATTCCAGCAGCGATATGACGCTCCTGCAGGAAGTGCTGGGTTAGAAAACTTGTGCTCATGACTTTGGTGTGAAGATTTTCTGCCGCGTTCCACCAGAAGAACTGAGCGTTCATGATTTAATTTGTTTCTTGCCCCAGTCTGCTCCCTGCAAAACAGCATCGCACTCGTGCATAATTGAGTTCAAAGATGGGTGTCGGGAGCGAGCATTAGTGAAGTAAACAGCTTTTTGTCAGAAAAGGTTTCTTTTACATCTTTTCTCAAATAAGGAGCTGAATTTGTTTGTTGAGTTTAGTAGTTTTTATTGCTTCAAGTGTGAAAGCTACAATCAGGTTTAGAGATCTTTTCTCACAACATCTCTAACATTTTTATAGATAACAGACTTTATTGTCCTCATCAGTAATTAGGTACTATGTTTATAAAGTTTTTTCGTTACAAAGTTCAGATACAGTTTTGCGGTTTGTAAAGTCGAAACAGCCAAATGAGCAACACACCGACTTGATGCTTCACATCGTCTGAAAGCTCGTGTGTGAAAAGAACTCAGGTGTTTTTACACAACACAGAGTGTGAAGAGTGCACGAGCAGCTTGGGATGTTGCCTAGAAAATGCTGCAGAAGGTCATGTTCAATCTGTGTAACGTGATTTGAACATATGGGAGCGTGCACATCAATGACTGCAGAACACAGCAAGATCAATGGAGCAAAATAAAAAAGACTGGGGGGGGGGGGGTATTTCACCTTAACTTTTACAAGTAAAACTGTGCAAACTTTCCAGAAAACCCCACCAGGTTTACAGTTCTGAACGAAATGGTAAAATATACTATGGATAAAGTACAGGAGAGACTAAAACAAGAGAGTATTGCGTACGATTCTTTATACACCAATCAACAAACTTTTACACAGCAGTCCAGCTATCTATAGTGATGGACCAGACAAGCAAAGACCTTGTTTTAACTTTGACCTTGATTTGTGACCTTGACCTTGGAGCTGGGTTACTGAAAAGCACACGAGACTAGATGCCTACGCGTATCAAGTTTTTTTAAATCACCTTGAGTAGATCAGAAGTTATGGGCGGGACAAGAGAATGTTTACTGATGTACGAACGGATGGAGTAAAATACATCTGCCTTTTGACGGGGGTATAATAAAAACAAAAATATGTTTGTTTGTTTTTTATCGGCTGCTCCCTTCTTCCAGTGTTACCCCAGCGAACTAACTCGTATGAAGACTTGGCCATTTTTTTACCTTGTTGCCCTTCCTGATGCAACCACAGACCACCGAGCTACCACAGCCCTCTGCGAGGAGCAGAGCTGCTATCTAGGGTGCCCGCAGGAGCAGATGGTGGGGGTTAAGAGCCTTGCTCATGGGCACACAAATGAGGGTGGAGGCTGGTGGTGTTTGATACCATGATTTCCCTTCCGATTTTGATACTGAGTAAAATTCAGGCTAGTATTGACAATACCAATGCTGTGTGCAAATACACCTAATGTGTCTGGTAAATAAAAAAAACAAAAAAAAAACTGTGTATTTCAAATCAAAGTTTCATAAAGAATACGAGACAAAGTAATTTACTTATTTTAAAAACTAAAAAAATTTAAAACTCTCAGAGCTAACATTTTTTTACCATAAAAAAATAATAATTGTAGTACAACGGTGATAAAATATACTCTGAAGCATACACATATTTTAGTTGAAAGATTTATTAGAGGCTAATAAATTTCAAGAAATAAAACAACCATAATGAGCTCACTAAGATCCTTGCATCTATGTGGTCCAGGTCTATGTTTTAGGACTAAAAAAAAAATGAAGTCAGGGTCCTGGCCTGATGATGTTGCTCTTTTCAAGGTTCAAGCTGACTTTGTTATTCACATCACATGTGGTACATGAGGTGGAACGAAACTGTGTACACAGTTATGTGCCTAGCTGTCCTTGCCAATGGCTGTTTAGTTTCCCCGATGTATATTGTATATTCTGTTCAGTGCCAGGAGGTCTGTGATCAGTCAAATTTCGGGGAAACTAAACAGCCACTGGCCAAAAGGATGGCCCAGCACAGAAGAGCAACATCATCAGGCCAGGACTCTGCGGTCTACACTCATCTCCAGGCCAGCGGTCACTCATTCAGGGATGAAGATGTTCACATCCTGGATAGAGAGGAACGCTGGTTTGAGAGAGGAGTAAAGGAGGCCATCTTTGTGAAGAAAACCTGTCTATCATTAAACAGGGGCGGAGCCTCGGTGTCCAATTGTCCCCCTCTTACAATGCTGTGATTGCTAGCATCACTCAGCCCCCTGTGAGTAGCAAGCGATCATCAGGGCACTAACGATCGGTCGTTAGGCTGATGGTCCTCAATAAACAGGTTGATCCACTATGAGAAGGTGCTATTTATAAGACTGAGTTTGTTGCAGCTCCTCAGACTGAAGAATTATTTTGGATAAAAGAAACGATTCAACAAGAAGAATCTGTCCAGAGGATTTGACTTTACTTTTTTAGATTTTTCTACCTAGATTTTTGAGCATGCATCAGGATAACTTGATTCTGCGTCAAAGATACATTATTGTATTATATAAACATTTGTGATCTGGAAACCATTAAAAGCATAATCGCAGGTTTATGAATAAATTCACCGTTTCCTTCAAACTATCATGCGTCAACCAACTCTTGGATTGTATTTTCAGAAACAGAAGCTCTTCTTTTATACTAAAAATACTGTCTATACAGGACAAACAGCTGAAACGCCTTTTGCTTTTTTGAGTTTCCCACAAATGACCAGTCTGCTGTGAACAATATGAGCTGAAACCTGCCTCTCCAGGAGATATTTCAGTATGAAAGTGCGCTCTCTTTAAAGCTCAGATAAACAAGCGCCGAGAATCGGCTCAGCATGAATAGTTTATCTTTTGATTGGCAATTTGTTTGCTTAACGTCTGCTTGCTCATATGTTTTTCATGGGCAAAAATAAATAAATAAATGGAATTGTGCAGTGCAGTTTTATCAGGGTATAGGATTCTCCTTTCAGACGATGTCAAAGAGCAGAAAATCAATGCCTGCTTATCTTGTCTGCAGTTAGGAGAGTGATTTTCCTCAGACTTTAGAGTGAAACCTGCAGCAGGGCTGGAGGTTTTATCCATCGCACCTGTTAAAGGAAAATGCCTAACACTGCACATGTGGAAGCTATTACAGGTTTATTCTCATTTTAAATGCTTTTTCTGCTCTTTCAGTCCCAAATGAAAGCTTCGTTTCTGTCAGAGAGAAGTGAATGAATCCCATTAGGGGCGGTACAAGTTAAGGTGACAGCAGGAAGTTGAACTGTGGTCGCAGTGTTAACCAAAATGGTGCGTACTGATAATTGACTGGCTTTTCACACTTGATGTTCACCAACCGCTCACACACGCAAAAAAGGAAAATGTAGAATAATGAGCATCATCTATGCAAGCTGTTTTCCCTCTGGTTGTAATCAGAAACCCACTCGAGCTTCCTCCCACTGAGTGCGATCGCAGCGTAAAATCACACAGCTAGACAAACAGTTACCGCGGCTGGCATCTGGACAACATCTGTTTAACCTTAGTGTAGTTTATCACCTTGCAGCGGTTTGTGTTTGCTTCATGAAGGTTTCTTTTGTTCTTCTTTTGATACACAGCTCTTAGATCTGAGATGTTCTCAGAGACATCAACTACAGTCACTGGAGATTAAAATTCAAAATGTTTCGTTAAAAATAAATCTGAATAATCTGAAGAGGTCAAGACGGTGCAGAAACACTGAACATTGTGTGGATCTATGAGCTCTTACCTATGGAGTTAAAGGTAATTGGCCTCAAACCAATTAAGAAATAGTTCAAAATATTTGAAATGCACTTCTGGGGCAAACAGTAAATAATATCTTACCTGCTATAGATAACTTTTTGAACAACATTCATTTGGATAAACCGTTTAATTAAGGCTGGATTGACAAACTAATGACAAGTTAGAGTAAGATAAGGTCAAAGTGGTATCACATTGCAAGAGTGTGGAAAGGGTTAGATATGAAGCCTTAAATATATCTGAATACTAAAATAAATAAAGCGTTCCTACTGTGCATTTTTCACCTATTGTGGTGGTGTATGGAATGTAACCCCCACGATAATCAAGGGGCTACCGTTTAATTAAAACGTGACCATCAGACTCCAATGCAAACTGTCAACAGGTGAGGCGACCTGCATGCGCAGAAGAAGACGTGACGTTACACATAACACTGTGTTTGAGGAAGTAAATACGGATGCTATACATGTCAACATGTATGATTCTCATGTTGTGTGATCAAAACAGATTAAATTACTATCTGACATGCTAGTTTGGTCCAGTGTTTACATTTAATTTAGCCTTTTGATGACTCCTCCGGTGCAGAATTGTTGTTTTTGAAAGAGGAACAACGTGCTGAAGTTAAAAACACACTCAAGTATCGTTCCCATCACGTTAGTACCAATACGGTCCGACGAACGTTAGGGTCGTATGTTATACTCGATCATTCTGGACATGGGAAATAAAAAGAACAGAACAAAGCAACTGGACTTCTGCTTTATAGTTGAAGACATGCTGAGATCTAAGCTACATTCAAGGATTCAAGGTTCTTAATTTTCATTCACATCATATTTAAGTACATGAGATGGAATGAAATTGTGTACACAGGGTCCCAGTTACATCAAACAATAGCAAAAATGTAAATTGTAAAAAGAAACAGTAAATAAGGATCTAGGATATCACCTAAGATATACGCTAAACAAATGCCCGATGGCACGCTAAAAGATCTAAGATATACGCTAGTCACTAATAGTGCAAAACAATACACCAAAAAACAATATACCAGTCACTCTGCATGTGGCTGGTATATTGTTTTTAATACTTGGATCATTGCGGAGATCACGGATACATTCGGTTGAAATGAGTTTCCTCTGCAGGGTAGCTGAACTCTCCCTTAGAGATAGGGTGAGAAGTTCAGTTATTCGGGAGAGACTCGGAGTAGAATCGCTGCTCCTCCACATCAAGAGGAGCAGGTTGAGATGGTTCAGACATCTGGTAAAGATGTTTCCTGGGTGCCTCCCTTGGGAGGTGCTTGGGGCATGTCCAACTGGGAGGAGACCTCGGGGAAGACCCAAGACACACTGGGGAGACTACATCTCTTGGTTGGCCTGGGAAAGCTTTGGGGTCTTCCCAGAAGAGCTGGAAGAGGTGGCTGTCTGGACCTCTCTGCTCAAGTTGTTGCACCCACAACCCGACTTCAGAACAAGAGGAAGATAATGGATGGATGGGATACTTGGATCAATTTGGCAGCACAATGGCTCAGTGGTTAGCACTGTTGCCTCACAGCAAAAAGGTCCTGGGTTCAATCCCCAGTTGGACCTGTGGTCTTCCTGTATGGAGTTTGCATGTTCTTCTCAGGGTACTCTGGTTTTACTCCCACAGACCAAAAATACACATTTTACGTTGCCTTCAGACCCAGGCCTCCCTGGCAAAAGAGATCTGTGATCTCAGTGGGATTTGCCTGGTTAAATAAAGTTTAATAAATAAATAAAAATCTGCTCAAACCTCTCTCACTGGCATAAAAGTCAGATGAAAGGAGACATGACCGTGTAGACTGCAGTAGCTTTGAAAAACATTGGATGTGTTATATGATTTGAGCTGCATTTGCCTGCAGTGTGAACATAGCCTTAGCTCTACTGTTTTGATCGAAACATAAAATTGATGCTATTCATGATGTCATGCTATTATGAGAGATGTCACGAGTTGTGATAAAGAGTTTATTTAAGATGAATCTCTGCCACCAAATGTTGTAAACAAAACTGACAAAGCTAACTTTGTCTTAGCTAAGGTTGGTTAGTGTAGCGACCATCTTGAATTAGGTTGACTCCAAACGGTAGTCTTAGATGTACATCCAATAATCACGTTGAACTTCACTAATCTCATCAAGTGGTTTACGAGATATTTCACTAACAGAGACAAACTCACACGAACAAAACATCATGGCCTCTTGTGCCCTCTGCCTCTTCGATGGTGGGTGATAACGCACGTCTTGCATCACGTAGGCAGTGCACATACAGACTATTTTTATCTGTTCCATCTTGACTTTGACCATGTGTGATAAAAATGTGATGAGTGGACCCCAGATGCCGTGAAGCGTATTTGATGGGGTCAGCAGGTGTCCCTCTCAGCAGGACACACGGAGCCAGCAGAAATCAAGCTCCCCACTTAGCTGAAGCGTCGCAGTGGCTCACTTTAACGTTTATCTGCAGTGACACGGTCAAGCAGCACTAACGTGGCTGCTAATAGACTACAGTGGTTTAAGACTGAGATGATCTCGTCTACAACAGCAGATGTTCATGCGTTTGCTCCCAGGCCAGGTCACAGCAGGACAGATTCAATTTAATGTTGTCTTTTTATGATTGCTGAAAACTGCCTAGTAGAGTGCGAGTTCTCTTGTGTGACTAATACAGCCTTAAATTATTTAGTTACTGGAAGTACTTGGTTCAGTGATCATCAACTGGTGACCTGCAGGCCAGATGTGGCCTGCAAGCTCATTTTCTCCATTGGCCTGCAGAGCATTAATTAATAAATAGGTTTTGACACAGTTCACTCGCTCAAAACATACACAGGCCTGACTCAGACTGTTCAGAAAGAAAAGGTGCAACTGAGCCTGTTTGCGCCCTCGGGCTGTTCTGTTTAGCAGGATATGTGCAGCATCAAAATCCACGAGACTTAGGTTTGAGTCCAGTGTCAAGTATGCATATTTTTATGTTGATTTTTGTAAGCTGAGCATGTATTAACTTTGAGAACTGTTCCATTTTAGAGAACAATGGACCTACGTTCAAAGACGTAATAAAAACAATACACAGCATTTAGTTTTCTCCTTTAAGCATTAATGTGGAAAATAGGCGTCCCCAAATGGCAGATGACGCTCCAGTTACATACAAGTCAATTCATAGCTGGAGCAAGATTGGTTTTTAAATTTTGATTGTGTGTATATATATATATATATATATATATATATATATATATATACACACACATATACATATTATATACGCATATATACATACACATATTTCAAATACACATTAAATTTTGCACTTTGATAAATAATATAAAACATCTGTTGGACCTTGCCGATTTTAAAAGCCAATACTCTAAACAAAACAAACAAACAAAACAAAAAAAAAATATATATATATATTATGTCTACCTGTGGCGCTGCCGCTTGACTAGGTCATCATCATAAACGAGAACTGGTTCTCAATTGACTTACCTCATAAAATAAAGGTTATGATTAAATAAAACAGACCAACCATATTTACGAAAAACTTTACTAATTATAAACTGACAGTTTTTGTTTCTCTGTCATTTTAGAACAGATTTTAATGCTGCAAAGGACTAACGAAATTCAATGAAACTCCACCAAGATGAAACAGGATCTAGGAAGATCAATGCGTGACTGAAACGGAAGTCTCAGCCACATCCAAGACATATAGAATAATCCATCACCCCAAATCAGACAGGTAAGAGCTCCAGGTGTTACACACCAATGGTTTTATCAACAGAAATGAGAGTTTTGGTGACAGATGAGAGATTGTGAAGAACACAGCAGAATGTTAAACTTCATGATGGCATGCAAGAAAAATGGTCTGCTTGTTTCGCCACACAAAGCTTCACAAACTTCCCACCTAAAATGTGAACAACTTCCCAAAAGGTTCTTTAAATACTGATATGGTCCAGTGACACAGTTTTAAATGTATTTTTTTGCTTAAAGAATGCATTAATCAATTTTCTACTCTTTCTTATAAACAATTATGCACTTGCCAGCTGTCCTGTTGCTCCTCCTCTGTCACAGATTACTAACAGACTACCGACAAAGTTTTACAATGTGTAATAATAATAATAATGTCATCACAATGTCAGCACTGTATGTTTCCATACAATGGCGAAATTAGTCTCTGCATTTAACCCATCCACCACCAGGTGGTGCAGTGGGCAGCTATTGAAAGCACCCGGGGGACATTTTGGGGATGAGACGTGCTGCCCAGAGACGCCACGTGATGTGCAGTGACTGGGGATCGAACCTGGGACTTTCGGGTCCCAAGCCAAGACTCAAGAGAATGAATTTGAGCAAGATCTAATCTACTATTACACTTATGTTTAACTCATTATCTCTTACATTGACTGTTTCAGCCATTTTTATAATATTAAGATCAATTAGGTGTGGCAGACATCTTGAATTGGAAAAAAAATAATACACTATTGGGGAAGTGGTGAGACCAGCTGTGTTGTATGGTCCGGAGACAGAGACATGGACGAAAAGACAGGAGAAAGAACTGGAAGTGGCAGAAATGACGATGTTGAGGTTCTCCTAAGGAGGAACAAGGATGGATGAGATTAGGAATGAGATCATCAGAGGTACAGCACAAGTTGAACAACTGGGAGATAAAGTTAGAGAGACCAGACTGAGATGGTTTGGGCATGAGGAGGTATATTGGTAGAAGGATGTTAGACAGGCATCTGCCAGGAACGATACAAAGAGGAGATATATTGTTCTAGAATTGCGCCGCTCAAGGTGGCTGCATGTTGGAGCAGCTCTGTTACTTTCATTCTGAGATTTTGCTTTTGGAAACTTTAATTCCTCTTTTTCTGGATGTAAATCACATTTTTTGGATGATTGTTTCCTCTGGTATCGGATGCTGTGCAGCTGGAAGGATTTTTACTGAAACTTTTTTAGTTTTGGACATTTGTTATGATGCGTAACCATGGGAACGAGGCAGTTTTCTACAACCAACTGCAGCTGAATAACATCTCAAAAGCTCAAATAATATCTCAACTACAGCCTCAAATCCCAAATGAGTTGAAAAGGATGTTCTGTGGACGCATTCTCATCTACCTGCCAGCTGTGCTCAAGTGCCTGACCACTGAGATCCTAGAACTAGCAGGAAACACGGCTCATGACAGCGGAAGGACAGTATTGTCCCTCGGCACCTACAGTTGACTGTCCGCAGCAATGAGGAGCTCGGCAGACTGCTGGGAGGAGTGGCCATCACGCTGGGAGGAGTTCTGCTCTGAATTTGGGCGGTCCTACAGCCCGAGGGAACTGAGAGGCTAGTCGAGTCTGGGTGGACAGATCGGACAGCATCTGCGGCCAGTTTCTTAGGATCCACTGTGGGATGGACCTTTACATGATATCCTTCCAGTCTACAGCCATCAGTATCTATAACATCTCTTAATGAAATGAGGATAATGAGTTTCAACAACAAATAATTTCCCTCTGGGATTGATAAAGTATTTTTGAATTGAATTGAATTGAATTGTATATGGAAGCAGTTAGAGAGGACATGGAGGTAGTTGGACAGAGGATGCAGAGGGCAGTAAGATGGAAGAGGAAGTTTTGGTGTGGTGACCCCTGAAGAGGGAAAAGCCAAAAGAAGAAGTTTATAAAGCCGTAAGCCCCTGAAGAGAGGAGGATTGTGGGTGCGCAACCAAATTCAGTAGGCCCATTCACAGTTTTCTGCAAAACCTTAAATCATTTATGGTAAATGGACTGTACTTACATAGCGCCTTGCCATCTTATCAAGACACTCAAAGTGCTTTACACTACAATCTGTGCCCTCATTTACCTGTTCATACAGCACTCTACTATATCTGGACAAAGAATAATCAGAGCTTTATCACATGCATACACCGTTGGGACACACATCAGAGGCAATGAGGGGATCAGTGTCTTGCACAGCGACACTTCGGCATGTGACTGCTGGTGGATTAGAACCCCCAACTCTTGCATTGGAGGACGACTTCTCTAAGCACGCAGCCACAGCCACCATTTTTTATTTACTTTTTTTTTTTTTTTAAGTTTTGAAAATTTTCAGCAGGTACAAGAGATCAGTCCTGGTGACTAGAGAGAAATAAGTTAAAAGTGCAGATTTTACTGTCCCAAAGAGGAACAAAAAGGTTCAGGTCATATCTTTGCACTTTTAAAGTGAATTTTGATGTTTGTCTGGAGCTTGTGCTGAAGTATTTCACCACCTGTGAGTGCTACTTTAAAGGTCACTGTCCACAAAGAAGTAATGATGTGTTAAAGGATACAGACAAGGAGAGACAGTGTGCGGTGTTCAGAAGAGAAACTTAAGTTCTTTCATCTTCACATTCACTTCATGACAGAATAGGTCTCCCTGTCCGCCATGGCAACCAATGAGGAGCCACTTGAGCAAAAATATTAGAAATCATCAGTAGAGATTAGAATATACTCTGAAAAATGGATCTGCATCTGTTTGCCAAGCCATAAAATTAGATTTTATCAAAGGTTATTCCTTTCACCACTGAGCTTCTTCTCATGATACAGTCAGCCTGGTCAAAAACATGGATGTACGGCCACTTCTGTGTCCATCATGGTCACTTGAGAGTGGCAGACATCTTGAACTGGAAAAAGAATACATTATTGGGGCAGTGGTGACACCAGCTATGTTGTATGATCTGGAGACAGTGGCACTGACAAAAAAAACAGGAGAAAGAACTGGAAGTGGCAGAAATGAAGATGGTGAGATTCTCAGTATGGATAAGATTAGGAATTAGATCATCAGAGGTACAGCACAGTCGAACAACTGGGAGATAAAGTTAGAGAGGACACACTGAGATGGTTTGGACATGTCCAGAGGAGGGACAGTGAGTATACTGGTAGAAGGATGTTAGAAATGCAGCTGCCAGGAAAAAGACAAAGGAGATATATGGATGCAGTTAGAGAGGAGATGGAGGTGAGGACAGAGTGACAAGAGAAAATGAACATTGATTATGTGAGAAAACCACAACAACCTAAACAGTGTACAACAATGCAAAAGCGTAGAGGTTGACTATTAGCAAACGTAGCATCTTTTCACACCGGTGTATCACTTCGTTGTTTCAGCCTGAAAATAGCAAGAACAATCAACTGACCCTTATTTGGCTTTGCCTTTTCCTTGACGGTCCATACTGTGACTTATGTCACGGCTGATACTATACGACAGAACACCCACTATGTATTAATATCTTGATAGTTGTGCTATTTAAATGCCAAACCTTAATGCAGTTCAATCTATGATACAATTCACAAGCATGGTGCACCAAATATCATCAGGAGGAGCTGATGGTGAGGCTGAACATGCTGTCAGTACGTCACATAACCAACACCCAAACAGACAACTATACACATTCACACTCGTGATGCAAGTCACTAAGGATGCATCATCCATTTCTGAAGGAAGATCAGAGTATCCAGAACAAACCGAACTGATGAGAACACAAAGCAGTTCAGATCTGAACCCATTCATTTCAAATAAACTATGCTATACATGCATCACTAAGCTTACCACAAAATAATTTAAAAAAACTAACCATTTTCAATTCACACTGAAATCTTCCCAGTACTTTCCATCTTTATGTTTTTGTACCTTTATTAGTCCTTCTAAGCATGCAGGAGTATTTCATGCATTCATTATTTCATATTATGCGTTTCTTTAGATAGATTGTCAATGGGCAGAGTGTTTTTTAGTTAAAGTTTTGCTGGAAAAGTTGCTTTACCTCTCCTAAATAGGCTGCATTATATTGGTAACCTTGACTCTACAAAGCACTTTTAGCATTTCTTCTTCCTCCAGTCAAACACGTTCTTACAGTAGTGCTTATTGTTCTGATGCATGCTCAATAATGCAGATATATAAATCTAACAAGGTTAAGGTCCTCAGTACAGATTTTTCCTTGTTGAAACATTTCGTCTTTTATCTAAAAGAAATGTAGAGTGAATGTAGTCTGCATCGGGAAAACTAAACAGCCATTGGCAAAAAGGAAGGCCCAGCACAGAGGAGCATCATCATCACACCAAGACTCTGAGGTCTACACTCATCTCCAGGCCAGAGGTCACTCTTTCAGGGATGAAGATGTGCACATCCTGGATAGAGAGGAACGATGGTTTTAGAGAGGAGTAAAGGAGGCCATCTTTGTGAAGAGAACCGGTCCATCATTAAACAGGGGTGGAGGCCTCCATGTTCAACTGTCCCCCTCCTACAATGCTGTTATTGCTAGTGTCACTCAGCCCCCTGTGAACAGCAAGTGGCCAGCAGGGCACTAACAATAGGTCATTAAGCTGATGGTCCTCCTTTATCATGTGAACAGCTAGTTTTGGATGTCACCAGCCAACAGGTTGATCCACTATGAGAAGGTGCTATTTATAAGACTGAGTTTGTTGCAGCACCTCAGACTGAAGGTCTTTTGGATAAAAAACGAAACATTTCAACAAAAAGAGTTCATCCAGAGGACCCGACTTCACCCTGTTAGAATAGTGTTTATTCTGTGCATGCAGTCACTTTCCTCAGTTACACACTTTTGTTTTAAAAGCGAAGGATCAAACCACCGACTTTCTGAATAGTGACTCCCCCTCTGCCACAGCCTCCATTAAAAAGAAATACATGTCTCAGAGTTGTGTCAGTCAAGTCAGCAGAGACAGTTTTTCACTTGTTCTTTCCTCAGTTTGTTGCTGTTCTTCTCGATGTAAAGATATGGAGACGTTTAGGTTTTAGAAAAGCCACAAACTTTCATGGCGCAGCCTTAAAACTTTTTTTTACATCCCTTTATCACACTTCTACTTCTGTGCTAAATGTATTAGTTTAATTACCTCAGTGGTTCTGTTTGTGTCAACAGTCCAACAACTTTGTCTTGCTTAAAACAGATTGTGTGCTGCCATGACTCATCTGTCTTGCGTTTACGTTCTCTAAAGTTTTGCTCTGCTTTGGTACGCTCAACCTTTCCCCAATTAACTGCTGCATTTTCTTTGTTCTTGTGTAACCCTGAACAGGATGAACAAGGAACAAAAATGATGTTTTTAGTGTGCCCATTATTGAAGTTACAGTTTTGTCCTTCACATAGAGATCTAAAATCTCCAAATATCTGGCACATGTGTTTTTGTGTTGCTTGGCTGAGACGCAATTAAGTCATTTAATGACAAGAGCTACAAGAAGTTGGGGATTTTAAATCTATTCCAATCCTTATTTTTTATGTAAAATAATAGTTTTATTTAGAAGGAATAGAACCCTTGACATGTAAAGTTTGATTTAATTTCAATTTTATCGTATTTTTTGCTCTATAAGTTGCAGTTTTTTTCCATAATTTGCATGCTCTGCGACTTATACATCAAAGCAATTTATGTTTTTTTCCCATATTTATAAACCAATTTCTGTCTGAGATATGACCGTTTTCATTCATTCTCACATTGAAAACATTGAACACTACCATTTTCAGCCACTAAGTGGCACTCGAGTAGTATGGCATGCCGTTCGTCATGTAATAGGTAAAAGGGGCTATTAATGATACAATTGGCTTGCCATAGAGGCCACCTTTGTCCAGCTCTGGGATCATTCTTGGAGCAACCATCAAATCAGCTTCAATTTGCTGCACCGCTCCGGCGAAATGCATCTGATTTGACCATTGAAGTGAATTTATTAAGTAAAAGTTCAACTGAGACACACCTTTACTATAATGCCGAGCAAACAAATAATTGTTTTAGGTGCTTATATTGTTAAATTTCAAAGAAATGCACAGCGAGGTGTCCCTCCACACACTCCTGCTTCCGCGAATTGGCTTTTGAAACGCAACTGATTTGACCATCAAAGTGCATTTATTAAGGAAAAGTTAGACTGAGACACACCTTTGCTATAATAGAGCAAATAAATAATTGTTTTTAAGTGTTAATCTTGTTAAATTTTTTGGTAAAGTCCTCCCATGCACGCTCCCGTGGCCGCCATTTGGCAGCCAATTGTTTTTTGGCACAACACCGGCCCACGTTTCTGGGTTGTCAGCGGTGACAAGCAACAAACACGACGCGTCAGTGGTGATGTATAATAGATGTGACGTATACGGCTAAGCGACTTATTTATGTTTTTTTCCACTTTTTTAGATATTTTCAGAGTCAGAGTCAGAGTTTCTTTATTGTCATTCGCACCTCATGTGGTACATGTGGTGGAGCGAAATTATGTACACAGGGTCCCAGTTACATCCAACAATAAAATGTATAAGAAAAACAGTAATAACATCTAAGATATGAACTAAGAAAAACATCAACTAAATATACACTAAGCACTCATAACATAAAACATTGAACATCAGCACAAACATGAACATGAGTCTGTGAGCAGATGTGCACGCATGAACACATCAACATTGAAACAGATCAGCAGCAACATGAAACAGATCAGCAGCAACATGATATGGTTTTTCACAGTGATTATTCTAGTTAGAGATTCATGAGTCTAACAGCCTCAGGGTAGAAGCTGTTCCTCAGTCTAGTGGTTCTACACTTAATGCTCCTTAACCTCCTTCCTGAGGGGAGTGGGGCAAAAAGTGTGTGTGCTGGGTGGGTGGGGTCCTTCATGATGCAGGTGGCCCTCTTCCTGCATCTGGAGGTGTAGATGTCTGTGATGGTGGGGAGACTGATTCCAACAGATTTCTGTGCAGCCTTCACCACTCTCTGCAAAGCTTTTCTTTCTGCAGCTGTGCAGCCTCCATGCCACACATTGATGCTCGAGCACAGGATGCTCTCCACTGCACACCTGTAGAAGGAGGTGAGGACTGAGCTTCCCAGACCAGCTCGCCTCAGCCGTCTGAGGAAGTAGAGTCTCTGATGAGCTTTCTTGATCAGGCTGGTGGTGTTGTTGCTCCAGCTGAGGTTGTCATTCATGTGTACACCCAAGTACTTGTAGCTGGAGACCACTTCCACCGCAGATCCTCTTATGTTCAGGGGGGTGTAGGTGTTTTTGTTCCTTCTGAAGTCCACAATCATCTCCTTTGTCTTCTTCACATTGATGTGAAGGTTATTCTCTCTGCACCAGCTCTCCAGGTGTTCCACCTCCTGCCTGTAGCTGGACTCATCATTGTTTGTGATGCATCCCACCATTTTTGGACTGATACGACTTATAGGGCGGTGCGACGTGTACGGCGGAAAATATAGTATTTTCAATCATAGCAAAAAACTAAATTAAGGACAATTAATTTGATTTAATTCAGTTTTCTCAACTTTACAGTTAGACGTTAAGTCCTTTGTTTTTTGTGAACAATATTAGATGTAGGAAAAGCAGTGACTTTAATGTAAAAACTAAACATTTAAAAAGGCGTAGAATTCCTTGAATAAATAGACATTGACTGTCATCTTTCGTCCAAAACCTCAAACTAAAATATTTTCTTTGTGTACAGTGTCCTGAGATGACTTTTGATAGAACTACCGGTATAGCCATTTTCATGTTTGCTAATGTTATGATGGTGGCCATCTTTAATTTGATTGGTTCCAGAAGGAAATAGTTGAATGTGTACATTTAATTCTTACGTCGAGGATGGATTCACATTTGTCAAGTGGTTCAAGACATCTTTTGTTACAGTTCAAACATCTGATGCAACAAATCAATGCTAACAAAAATACTGTGCTGTTACTGTGCATTGGGGGTGATGCTCAACTACCACCATGATTCAGCTGAATATTTACAAAAGGAATTTTTGGATGCTATCTATGGTCGGTAGTCCATGGCGCCCATCTTGAATTGGGCTGAGTCAAATAGTTAAATCTGTTCCATTTACTTAATGGTTTCACTAAATTTGTATATGCACATTGCTTTGATGTGGTGGCCAGTAACAGATTTTTATCCACTGAATGTTTTGTAATATTGTGGGCGTTCTGCTGTGTCAGCTCTCTGCAGCCACACCAGAGCACCAGTCAGCCCCGCCTGAGGATCATCATCTTGATGAACAACAAAACCATAAAACGCTGCAGACATCCAGTCAGCGCTGGAGCATTACCTGCCAGTGGTAGTCGTGTTTCTGGCCATTTACTTGTGCTTTAACTAAATGTTACCCTGTGTTCCTTCGTGCTCTCAGCATTATCGCCATTGCCCTCCTGTTTCCGGGACTTCCTCTGTGGACGTTGGGCTCTCATGTGCTTCCTCAGCTGCTTCTTCACCTTCTACCACTTGCCTCCTGCCTGGAACCATTGCCGAATGTCTTCCTTCCTCACTCTGAAGTCACTGGGTCACCTATCCCTACGACTGACTCCAATCCCTACCGTACGAGAAGCAGTAACATTATCACCCCTGCAGATATATTAACCAGTTTACTCTTCAGAGTTCCAGCTCCTCCGCTTGTACATTTGATGATATTCCACACTTCGTAAATAAACACAGTTAAATCTTAGAGTCTTGGAGTCTGTTCGCTTCAGTCCTTATATATGGGTATTGCTACAATTGTTACAAATATACGTAGTCTTGATTTTACAATTTAAAACATAATTAGTCAAGTAGTGACAAGCTTAAAATGTCTTCTTGTTGATAAACCCCACTGGGCTTCTCCACACGTGGAGCCTTTAAAACACTGCAGCGTTTATTTCTGCACCCCAATTATGAATGCAATGCCAAAGGTTTCAGCTTAGCTTGTTTTCCAGACTGCCTTGGTTATAAATACCGGACTATATTCAGGCATTAGGCATTAAAACAGGGAACTGGCATTGTGTCCACACTTTGCACGACACAAACATTAAGCCTCTCCGTGCGCTTTGCCCGATTCTGACAGAGCTGTTGTGCTGACATGCAGTAGGCGGCTGAAGTGTGGTGATGGTATGTGGGAGCAGTGTGGCTCCTTCCCGCTGACACCCTGCAGACCTGTTTGTTTATTACAGAGGTTACAAAGCTCGCATGAATAAACGTCCACATTTGAGCCATGTCAGTTATAGGAAAGCTAAAACAAATGTACAAATAGTTTTCAAGGAATAAACTGTAAACATGTTGCAAAAGAAAAACAAACATGTAAGATTTGGCTTTTTAACAGCACCGATTCCTCGTTTTTTTTTTCAAGGTATGTTTATTTGGCATTTAAATCATCCTGGGAGAGTTGCCACAATTCTGTTTTCGATTACTTGCCTGATGTCATGCAGAACCGGCATCTCATTACTTCTATTTTAGCTTCAGCCTGGCCTTGCCTCTGCGCTAACCAATTTCTGTGGGGTAGGGGGTTCAATTTTCCATGCCAACACACTTCTTAGCGCCTGATTTTAGAATAGAGCAGCATGGAGTAAAAATTGCTCAATAAACTTACTCCACTTGCAGTTAAGCACCTTCGCTCAGAACTATCTAACACCACCTGTTGTTAAACTATATATATATATATAGAGAGAGAGCCACAGAACTGTATTATTATTGGAACTGATAACCGATAGCTTTAACTCATTGGACCAATTTTTGTGAACTCAAAAACTAATACTTCCTGTCACGACAAATAAACCAGAGGAGTGGACAGAGTCGAACATGCCTCAGTCTCTACTGTTAATCCACAAGAACTGCCTGATGACTGCTACAGTTCTTGTTTGTGTATGTCTATTAATAGGATCTTACTCCTTGTATGTTCAATCAAAATATATATTTATAAAAATACAGTATATCCATATGCTAATGATTCAGACCACCATGCAGCACGGAAGCGGCTTTTAAGATGCGAAGGTATCGATGTGTGGACTCGAGAAAATACTAAACCAAACGAGGTTTAACGGCTCAGTTTATGTTGCTGCTTTCTTTCTACATCTGTAACTCTGCAGCCTAGCAACTAAATCTGAAGCGTGTAGCTTTGCATCGTTTGTTGCACACATTTGGAGGTAAACTAAAGTTGAGGAAAATCGGGAATGACTGTATGTTGGTCTCTTTCTGCGTGTAGTGCCACAGTATGATGAGCAGTTAGTATGGATGTAATAATGCTTCCTGTGTTTAAGTAAATAGCTGCTCACTGATGTCAGCGGCTATAAATTGCAGTCAGATTTTGAGCGTCACACAGCAACACTCATGTATCCTTGAAGCACTTTATTAGAGTGACTCAATCATAAGCCACAGGGTGCTAGCTTGAGTAATGTATTTGGTTGGCATCATAGGGTGTCAAACAAAGTGAATATTAGTGAATGTATTTTAAGGGTCTCACAGCAAGTCAAAGAGTGGTGCATGATATGTGTTCTGTAAATTATATTAGAAATGTACATTAATGTTAGAACTGGTTCACACATGGCACCAACATCTATCCTGGGTGATCAAATTATAGGGGTATAGCACTAAATACATTTATAAAGAGCCTGCACATGTCTTCATTTAGTCTGCCTTGTTTGGTTGTCTGGACACCTATTGTCCCCTATTGTGTAGCGAAGAGGGGAATTGGGAATGTTCTCCATACAAAATGTGAGCACGATAAATTAAATTAATGAGGTAACGACTTCAGTTATAGTGTGTAGCTGCAACTAGGCGTAAGAAAAATCACCATAGAAAATATAGTTGCCATGTCAAAGTCCAAGATGGCCACTGTCCCATATATATATTGTGTATATATTCCAAACCATCTCAGTCTGGCCTCTAACTTATCTCCCAGTCCTTCAACCGGTGCTGAACCTCGGATGATCTCATTCCTAATCTTATCCATCCTCGTCACTCCTAAGAAGAAGCTCAACATCTTCATTCTGCCACTTCCTATTTTTTCTCTCATCTCAGTGCCAATGTCTTCAGAACATACAACATAGCTGCTCTCACCACTGTCTTGTAAACTTTTCCATTGACCTTTCTTGACACCTTTTTGTCACAAATCACTCCTGAAACGTTTCTTTAGCCACTCCATCCTGTCTAGAATAATTTTTTCACCAATTTACCTCATTCCCTATTTCCTGGACAGTGGACCCTAAGTCCTAAAGTCCTGCACCTTTGTGACCTCTGCTCCTTGTAGCCTCACTGTTCCACCTCCTCCCTCTCATTCACACACATGAACTCTGTCTTACTACGGCTAACTTTCATTCCTCCTCTTTCAAGTGCATACCTCCACTTCTCCAAGTTCTCTTCCACCTGTTCTCTGTTCTCACCACAGATCACACCGTCATCTGTAAACATCATAGTCCATGGGGATTCCTGCCTGACCTCATCTGTTAGTCGGTCCATCACCAGAGCAAAAAATTGGGGGCTCAGAGACGATACTCGATGCACTCCCACCTCCACCTTGAAGCTATTTTTCACTCCTACAGCACATCTCACCACTGTCGTCATGTCCTCATACATGTCCTGTACCAGTCTAATACACTTCTCTGCAACTCCAGATTTCCTCATGCAATACCACACCTCCTCCCTCGGCACTCAGTCAGATGCTTTTTCTAAATCCACACAGACACAATGGAGTTCTTTCTGACCCTCTCTGTACTTCTCCATCAGCATCCTCAAAGCAAAGATGGCATCTGTGGTGCTCTTTCTTGGCATGAAACCATACTGCTGCTCACAGATAGTCATCTCTCGTCCAAGTCTCGCTTTCGCAACTCTCTCCCAGATCTTCATCGTGTGGCTCATCAACATAATTCCCCTGTAGTTGCTACAACTCTGTACATCACCCTTGTTCTTAAAAATGGGCACCAGCACACTTATTCTCCATTCCTCCACTGGTATGTCATCAGGTCCTACTGCCTTCCCCTTTTTCATTATTTTTAGAGCTTTCTAATTTCACCCTCACTAATCTTTCCCACTTCATGGTCCACAGTTTCTATGACCTCCACTCTTCTTTCTCTTTCATTCTCTTTATTCATTAGCTCCTCACCTTCTTCCATCTTTCCATCACATTCTCCTCACTTCTTAGAACATTAACATTCCTACCTTTACCTAGCTAAACCTGCTGCACATCCTTTCCAGCCTGATCCCTCTGTCTTGCCAATCGGTACAAGTCCTTCTCGCCCTCTTTAGTCTCCAGCCTCCCATACAACTCATCATACGTCTTCTGCTTTGCTTTAGCTACCTTCCTCTTTGCTCTACGTCCCATCTCCGTATATTCCTGCCTTCTCTCCTGCTGTCTCACTGTCATATTTCTTCTTGGCTAACCTCTTTCTCTGAATTGCTTCCTGCACTTCACTATTTCACCACCAGGTTTCCTCATCTATTCTCTGGCTGGATGACACACCAAGTACCTTCCTACCTGTCTCTCTAATTACTGTTGCTGTAGCAGCCCAGTCATGTGAAGCTTTTTCTCACCACCCAGAACTTTAACAGCTCCTCTCTGAACTCCTCACAACATTCTTCCTTCCTCAGCTTCCATATGAAATTGCTCCCTCCACTCTGCAGAATCTGTCACTCTGTGCAGCCTTGGCCAATTCCCCCCCCCCCCCCCCCCAAATAAACAAACAAAAAACATTCTGTACTTCTCCACAATGCAACTCCTACCCACTTATATGTCTCGCACAAAAAATATAAAATTTTATTTACATAACCTGTTCAACTCCAGTCCAGGAAAACGTCTTTAAAACTACAAACATTAACAATTAAAAAACCCTCAGCAATGGGGGACATCAGCACACCGCTCGTCATTTGTTTAGTTGCTAGTCCAAACACAATCTATTCAGAGAAAACTGTTCAGCTGACGTGACATTCCCACAAACAACAACTGACCTTTTATCTGAATGTCTCTGGATTAAAAGTTTCCTTTAGCTGCTGGCTGATTAAAGACAATTAAACATCCTTTCTTGGGAATATTCTGAATACAGCTTTGTTAATGTTACCCCCCCCCCCTCCCCCCAGCTGTTATTCCATGTTTCCTTTAGAAACATCTTAAAGTGGAATAAGTTGTTGTTTTAACAATGTGGGCACAATAAACACTTGTGAATCTCTGAAATGTTACCGAATGTGAAAAAAGATTATTTTAAGCAATGTGAATAAAATACATTTGGACTGTTGAAATAATGAGATAACTGTTGATCTCACCCAAACAGCAAAACAGCGGTCTTTCTTCTCGGTTGTGTTTGCTTCAGACTAAAACCAGGTAATTTATCCCTGCAGAATCTTACAGACATTGAGGAGTATCTGCTCAGCTGATGGAAAGCATCCTTAAAAAAAAAAAAAAAAAACTCTTTCCTGGTTTCTTCTACCTCTGCTCTTTCAAACACTCTTCCAGATGTATGTGTACACTGAAGATTTTATTAGGATTATATGCATCTTCACCTCAGAGCATGAGGTGAAATCAGTAATTAATGGCTGAGGAATCATGTTCATTGGCTTCATGTGGTTCCCACAGAGGGCAGGAGGAAGCGGCACCAGTCGATTCTAACAGATGAGAAGCAAAAAGATTTAAAAAATAAATAAATAAACACTGCATTCTATCAGTAGAGGCTTATGGTTGGTCAGTTTTAATTTTTTTCTGTCTCACAAATGTTCTGTTTAAATCAGTGGTTCCCAACCCTGGTCCCTGAGGAACACCGTCCTGCATGTTTCACTTGTTTGCCAGCTTTGATGCAACAAATTTGAATGAATGGGTGATTAAAAGGCTTCTGCAGGACTTAATTAAATCACTGAATCAGGCGTGTTGGAGCGGAGAAACAATTGAAACATGCAGGATGGTGTTCCTCAGGGACCACGATTGGGAACCACTGGTTTAAATGATGAATGTATTATTGTAATCCTGATGGAGACTGCAGTCCAAAAGACATACAGAAGATAAAAATAATCCTTAATCAGAATTTGCCAATTTCTATTCCACATTACATGAATTTAACCACAGCCTTTTAAAGTGCTTGTAGATGTATTTTCAGCTTTTACTTGCTGAATTTCTTTAAAATATTTCCAATGAGTCTAGAAATATTTTGCCAACAGTTATATAGGATTGATTTCAATGGTTACTGCCAAAATTGTTGATACGTCATCTAATCTCTTAGCGTTCAAAGTAAAGTTTAAAGTAAAGTTCTTAGCTCCTCCCACACCAAATTTTAGCTCAATATATGTCAAACTGATTGTTAGATCCAGTTTTGTGTATCTTAATGTTGATTAGGTGTGGCAACCATCTTGAATAGAGCGGACTCTTAAAGTTCAGTTTTAAATATTTTACTTTTTAAGAGTTTCCGTTCAATTCAATTCAATTCAAAACTACTTTATTAATCCTAGAGGGAAATTAAATGTTGTAACTCGTTATCCTCGTTTTATTAAGAGATGATATAGATATTGATGGCTGTAGGCAGGAAGAATCTCTTGTAAAGATCTGTCCCACCGCAGATCCGAAGAAAATGGCCGCAGATGCCGTCCAATCCGTCCACCCAGACTCGGCTGGCCTCTCAGTTCCCCCGAGCTGCAGAATTGCCCGAATGCTGGGCTGAACACCTCCCAGAGTGAAGGCCACTCCTCCCAGCAGCCTGTCGAGCTCCTTGTCGCTGCAGACAGCCAACTGTAGGTGCCGGGGGACGATTCTGTCCTGCTCTCACGAGCCGTGCTTCCTGCTATCTCCAGGATATCAGTGGTCAGGAACTCGAGCACAGCCAGCAGGGTGACAGGAATGCATCCACGGTGCCTCCTTTTCAACTCCTTTGAGTTTTGAGGCTGTAGCTGAGATATTAGAGCTTTTGAGATGTTAATCAGCTGCTCCCAGTTGTTATGGTTATGCATCATAACAAATGTCCAAAAGTAAAAAAAAGTTCCAGTAAACATCCTTCCAGCTGCACAGCATCCGATACCAGAGGAAACAATCGTCCAAAAAACGTGATTTATATCCAGTAAAATGAGGAATTAAAGAAAAGTTTTTTACCAAGAGAAAGCTATTTTTCTCAGGGTTTTGCAAAAAATATAAATGTATTTTCATGTGAATTCTTATTTTACTGAGGTTAATTGAAACCAAGACATCAGTGACATTCAGCACTGATGGCTGCAGTCTGCATGTGCTTCAGCGTAGAGACTTTTTACAAATAGAACCTTGAAACTAAATTAATTTTATATTATTGTTGCCCTTGTGTCACATTTCTACACCAACCGATCAGTAACACACTTCAGTGCACCAGAGGGGGTGTTGTGCTGCGGAGTCAAAACCGAGTCCAATTCTCAAACTTAAACTTTCAGGAACTTTGGAGTTGAGGTGGCCGTTACAACAAAACAAAACAAAACAAAACAGCATTAAATATTCTGCGAAGCAGCATAAAGTGAAGCTGGGAGCCAAGAACAAAATGTAAAACCCTAGTTGGAGATGAAATGCTCGTTTGATCAAAGATTGCAGAATGTGGTTCAACTTTTCAGCCCTGGCAAGAATCAATGAGAGCAGCCGAGAGTTTGTTTCTTTAACTTTGGGCTTCAACAAACAAAACATAAAAAACAATAACTCCATGCGGATTTCTTTATAAGACAAATATTTGTGGCAAATAAAACAATTATGATAAAACTGACCTTATACTAAAGAGTAGAAAGCAGTTTTAGATGAAACCCTGTGGCTTATCGACTAAAATAAATCTGATTAAAACTGTTTTTATTGTGTTTCTATGCTGCCGTCCTCTGAGCCTGCTGTCGTTCACCTAATGGGTTTCATGCTTATTATTCAGGTCAAACCTTTGAGTGATTTCATTTTATTTTTAATTTAAGAAGCAAATCTTGTATTTTTTCTTTAATTGTTTTATAATTAGCAGAAGTCAGACAAAAAAAGAAAAGAAAAATGCAAGCGATGTTTTGTGGTTTCCGCCTAAAAGTAAGAGATGAATCATTTGCCTGTGCTTGTAGTGTTAGCAAAATATCCCATGAACCACAGGCCATTTTAATAAATCTCAAAGTAATCAACTGGTTGACATGGACAACTGATTAACTTTTCATCCCCAGTCAGAATGTCTGCCCCCGTCCACATCACAGATCATTTGCAAAGTGTTTTTGGATGAGTTTGGATGGGGAGTGGTGGTGCAGAGGTGAGAGAAGGTGGGCTTGTGATCGGAAGATCGCCGGTTCAACTCCCGGTACTAACAACATTAAAATGTGGGTGGGAAAGGTGAAGCACTTACACCTGTCTCCATCATTCTGGGCCTTTGAGCAAAACCCTCAACCCCACCATCTGTAAATGTTAAACAATGCACGACAAAAAAGACAAAATATATATAAACAAAAAAATGCTACAGTTGTTTCAGGAATTATAAATTCTTTGTATTTTAATGTGGTTAACGGCCACTTTCTGCACTGCATGGAATTTTTATCTTTCTGAATGGAGGCCGCCCCCCACTCCACATTTTTCTCTCTCCAAAACAAAGAAAAAAGCAGTTTTAGATGAGTTTATAAGAAATGTGTATTAAAAGATTTTCAGAATTTAAATACAGTCCTTTAGTAGAAGTTAGCACACATAAGGAGTCATGAGGCTTTTATGCCTTTTTCACACAAAATGGAGTTGGGCAAATTACTGAATGGCTCACACGTAAAAAAAAAAAAAACAAAAAAAAAAACTGTTCAGATTAAGCAAAATGCTTTATGGACTAAAACAAGATTATTTACTATTCTTGATTTAAATTGAAGACCAGCATCAGGTTTCCTCTAAAAATATCTGCATTTGACTATAAAAGAAAAGACTGTAACAGACACTTGTCTATGATTTCAAGAAAGTATTTGATCTTACCCTAAGAACCACACACACACACACACACACGTTAGGAAGATTGATTCTTTTATGCGTTATCTATAAAAGCACCAGACATACCAGTTTGCACGCCGTGTGTCCAATTTTAGTGAGAGCATAGGTCGATTGGTTTAATTTTAGTTCCGACATCTGCGATGGGTTTTAAAGAGCAGAGCAAACAAATTTTAAATCAGTGTAAGACACTTATCGCTTGCATTTCTATACAGGCGTGGATACGTTTCTGATGTCCACAAAAACACCAACATCTCCGTATGTAAACTCAGTGTTTCACTGTGGAATTTAATGCAGATTTCTCTGTAGAAAATCTGCATTTGGGCATTTGAGAAAAAAAACGTCTATGTATGACATGCATTTTATTAAAATGTGAAAATCACTGCGCAGGCTTCCAGTACACAACATTAAAACATGTTGAACAATCCCATTATCATCCAATTTAAGAAGTAATAAAAACTATATTTATCTCTCAGTGTTGTGTTATTGATAAACCTGGATTTGATAAGAGATGGCATATTATGTTAATATGACCTTCTATGCTTGATTGACCTCTGCTTTTAATGTTGAGCAACTGATGCATACAATCATGTCTAATTTAACACGCTCCATTTAGTCCAGTTAAGGAGCAAAATCAGCCTGGAGTCTTAACTAATTTCATAAGTGATTAAAGAAACAATAAAAACAAACATGAACGCAACTTTTGAAGAGTTGAGACAGAGTGAAGTTGTGCAGTCCATGTGAACAGATGGTGTTCTCCAGGAGGCACAACTATTAACAAGCACCTCTGTTTACTAAAACAACAAACTGTTTGGTGCAAGTTTTATTTTTTTATATTTAGATCATACACATCTTTGTTATTTATACACTCCATGAATTACCTCCTTTTTGGGATGGATGAGTTCTAGTGCCTGAATAATCCTATGCATCGGGGGCTAGTGTTTTTTCCAAGGCAGATGGATCTTGGGTGACAGGGCCAGACAAATAATTATTTATCATACGTATGTGGACAGAAGACAGCAAGGAGTTCAATGTTCCTTGACTGGATGTGGATTACTGTGGCCCTCTACCAAAGCCTTGTGGAAGGATTCGTCAGATACCACCTGGTGGCCCAGGACCTCACGTACAAAGACTTGCATGGATTTCCTACAAAAACATGACGTACGCTTAAATCGAGAAAAAAGCGCTATCGAAAAGCATGTCTACACAAAGGAAAAAAGAGGAAATTCAAGAAATATGAGCTGGAGATGCTTCTGAATGAGGTAGAAAAACATCGATGGCACACGGTTCTCTGGCATTAACACAAAGTGGGACAAAGCTGTAAATGCTGTGGGGTCAGAGCGGCACCCACCCACAGAAATTAAGAAAAACTGGTTGGACTTATTTGGACGATTGGACCAAGAACAGGACCTTGAATGTAGTCACCAAGAAGGCATCCCATCCCGCACTGCGCCAGGATGTGGTCTGTTTCCAAACATGCTGTTCATTAGAATGAACGGTGTGTTGAACCAGGCCACCTCGCCACAATGTTGGTTAGTTGCTTTTGCACATCATATGGAATCTGCACATGGAATGAATGAAAATGCTTTTGGTTAAATGAATACATCTTGGGATGGTGTTTTTATAGCAATGCATGTGCAGTTTGATTACATTAGAAAAACCGTCTGTCACTGCAAATTATACTTGTTCAACTACATTATGGTATACCAGGTTGACATATGAATCATTCCATCCCACACAGCTGGCACGGCTCAGTTCAGGGTCAACTGGCACAGTCTTGACCGGTCTGCCACCACCCTCTGGAATGCCCCTGTTGCTAAGAACTCTGATGTGGTCAGCAGCTGTTTGTGCACAGGCAGCGCACATCTCTTTGCTGAGTCATGCTCCAAGACCATCTGCAGCTCCAAGCACAGTTCCAAAAAGATTGCCTTTGGAAGCCTAAATGGCTGATGAACCAGTTGTCATCGTGGGCCAAAAAATCATTTTGGTCTCTTAATATATGCTCTCTACAAACTGCGCCATTTGCTACATCCTCTAATAAGGATAAAGCCATTAATTGCTCATCATATGTGTCTGCTGTACACAATAATAGTTTTCACATCAACGATATCCCAGTATCCCCTCTAAGTGTCACCAATGCACCAATAACCATAGAAACCTGCGTACACCAGCCATAAAGTTGACTTGTGGCTGGGCACATTTCCACAGTCATTTCATTCTTGACACATCAGAAATTTTCTGTGAAAAGAGCGCCCACCATGTTTTGGTGCATATGCACCCTTTATATGAGAACCCAAACCTTTATCTATGGGGACCAGGCATGCTCAGCCCAAAAGAGATATATAGTTTTGCTTTCCTGTGGGGTCCACTACCTGCAGGAGGAACCATACGGGTAGGGTGCATAGTGCTATGTGTGGGAGATGAAAGTGAGGGCATTGGCGCTCTGACACCAACTTACCACAGTTAGCTCTTGCAACATGAAATGTCACCTCTAAGGGAAGGAGCCTGTGCTAACCAACAAAGTCCATGCTCAATAATCCAGGTATATAATCCAACATCCATGGTCATATGGACAGTTTCTTTCTTTTTTTTGTGCTGAAACGTTTCACCTTCCATCCAGAAGGCTTCATCAGTCAAGGAAACACACAACAAAACTGATTCTTCCCCCAACAGCTTACTCCAAAGTGGAACAAACCAGTTATGTTGGTGCTAAGATGGTCTCTCTGGCACGCCCCCTCCTCTGGTGCCGGCCCTCTCCCTCGTCGACAGTCATGTCAAACTGGTTTAAAACCAACTAAGTCCATGTTCAATAATCCAGGTATACAATACAACAATTTTCAGTTAAGTCATCTGGACAGTTTCTTTTTTTGGGTGCTGAAACGTTGCTAACTAGAAATAGACAGAATCAATTCAATGCACAGCGTGTGTTTTCCAACCAATCTCTTCTGGAGGGGCTGGATCATATTTCACTCTGGAACAGTCTATGGGGAAAAGCTTCCCTGCACTTTTGGGTAGAGGAACAAAATCTAACAATTGTTTGTACCCATGTGCCAAGCGGTAGGTTGGAGTACCCATCCTTAGCATGTTGATTCACATAAGAACCATGTGAACCAACAAAAAGCAACACCAGAAAAAACTGACAAAGTCGTGAAGTGTGTTTCTTGTTTTTAGTTAAGAAAATGTCTCATTTGGTTCCATGGAGAGAGATTGGGCTTAATTGTTGTGCAGCCAGCCACTAGGGGGTGCTTGTCCTTTGTAACTTCAGCTTCCAGCCTCTGGTCCCATCTTTAGTTGTGGTATATCGAACATCACTGTTGACTTGCAAACATGACTGGCGAGTGGACTTCTAAAGGGTCCTTCAAATGAAACTGCTAAGAGTCAACTGCAACCTTGGACTGGCCCTGGCTCAGAATAAAAGCCGAGGATGACCCTCAGCTGTCACTGCACCACATTTTATCTCAATACTTGTAAAACTGACTGTTATCGCCATTTTTTATTTTGTTTGATGGGGTCAAAAGAGCTTGAAATGGGACATAAAATCCAGATGAGCTGAAGATTATGGCAAAGAACAAAACCAGAACAGAATTAGTGACATTTTGTTTGTATTTCTTTCAAGCAAAGATGAGAATAGCAGTAATAGTTAAAAACAAAAAGATTAAAGATTACAAACTACACTGCTTGTTTCATCTATCCACCCATCCCTAAATTATTAACCTCAAAACACTAAAAAAGCAAATCAGAACATGGAACAAGCACTTGTCTTTCTTCAGATAGCTGGATTCTTTTTATTTCAAAGTGTGATATTAGACTTTGAAAACCGATGTAATTATCGACCTTGGAGAATTGAAGACCAGCAGGAGTCTGCACACTGAGGGTCTGTAACTGAAAAGTGCAGATGTGCAAATCTAAAAAAAACAACAACTTTAAAAAAGGTAATTGGCTATTATTTCAAATGTAGCATGGTTCAAACTTGACTGGCAAAATTTAAATGCACTCATTTGAGACCTTTTATATATTTATATTGTATTTAATTTGTGGAAACAATCAGAACTGGTTAGAAGGTCTTAAAATACAATCTAACTGTCAAGGTGCTCCAAAAACAACAGTTTCTATTTCACACTCCAGAAAACTCAGCCTTCCTCTTGTCGAATGGTTTGATTGGTACTTCGATGTTTCTTTAACAACATTTGAAGATTTTAAGAACCACACTCGCTTCAAGCTGTAACATGAGATTATGGTACTAATTCATCTGAACTCAATAAGGCTCAAGAATTTACTCAACTAAATTTTAAACAAAAGCTTTGCATTTGTAGGATACAATGTCATGTTCATAATTAAATTTTAATTGAACTGAATTGAACAAAGACAGTTCTTTAGTTGCTTTATAATGATGGCAAATATCAGAAAACAACTTATTGGGCAGTTTTGTTAAATCCTGTTGTAGGTGATAAAAAAGGAAGTGGATGTGACAACAATTATGATTCAGGTCTGCTTGTTCTGCTTCCTGGTACTGAAAACTAAAATCAGAAATCCATCAAGGCATTTCAGGTTGAAATGATGTGATTTGTGATCCAAAGTAATGTTGACTCTAAAGGTCTGTGGTCCACCAGTATAAAAGAATGGTTAAAGAAGAAAAACTGCTTTAAACTACTCAGTCCTGACCCAAATCACACGGCTAAGCTTTGGAGAGACCTGTGAACTGCCACTGAACGAAAGGACTTCAAACTTGAAATAAACTGAAGGAGAAGAATAAAAACATCAAAAAGACAGATGCAAGAAGCCCTCAAAGACAAGAACTATTTTTTTTAAGTGCCAGTAAATATATATATATATATATATATATATATATATATATATATATATATATATATATATAGTTTGTTGTTCATTTATAGATCTCTTACCTTTTGTTTTGTTAACTTGAACATTTAAGACCAACATTTTTTTAAAAAGCAATCACATTCATTTCAAAAGAGGTGAAAGTCAATTTTTGATTTCTCTTTTTATTTCCTCCGCAGTTTTAAATTCAGCTTCCATGTCGATTTCCTTCTTTTCTGCCTGAAACCAAAATGAACAAACTCTGTTCAGTTAAGAGAGAGAGTGGGACTATAAATACACTCAGAAGTCAACTGGTTGGTGAACACGGGTGTCATGGCTGCTCAGGACACTGAGCTCCCCGATGCTTTCATCCCCGCCTCTTCAACAGACAGTTACTGCTGGAGGTTCCTCCCTGCAGTGATCATCAAGAAGTCTTTAGTACAGTGGCCCCGAGGTGTAAATGAACAACATTTGAAAATACAGAAATACATTTGAAAACATGCAACCAAAAAATAATAATAATAATTTGAAAAAAAATGAATTACATTAAGCTAAAGCGGAAGTGACCGAAGCGGAAGTGACCAAAACGGAAGTGGAAAACGGGAATTAAATTTGAAAAAAATTAATTGCATTAAGCCAAACCGGAAGTGGTGTTTTGTGTGTGTACATTATTTTTACTGTTGTTCTGTTTTATGTTGTTCATAAAGTAATAAAAAAAATAAACACGCACACAAAAAAACTTACCACTTCCAGTTTGGCTTAATGTAGTTCCGATTTTTCAAAAGTAATTCCATTTGTTTCAAATGTGGTTCTGGCCACATCAGCTTTGGCCACTTGCACTTTGGTTTGATGTAATTCAGTTTTTACAAATGTGATTCCATTTTTTCAAATGTGATTCCGGCCACTTCCGCTTCGGTCACTTCCGCTTCGGTCACTTCCGCTTTGGCTTAATGCAATTCTTTTTCTTCAAATGTGATTCCGTTTTTTTCAAATGCTGTGTTTTTGAAATGTAATTCTGTTTTTTCAGAGGTTGTTCATTTACACCTCAGGGCCACCGTACTTTAGAGACTGAAAGAGCTCAGGAAATACTACTGGCAGAACAGTTTCAATTAAAAAAAAATGTTAGTTATGTTACAGTTATTCACCAAAGTTAAGTCAGGTCCTCTGGATGGATTCTTTAATAATGTGCTTTTTAATCAGACAAATCCTGTTGGCAGGCCTCAGACTGATAAAGTCTTTCGGATGAAAGACAAAATATTTCTTCCAAAAAGAAACTGTCCAGATGACATTAAACTTTTTTGTGATCTTTGTTGAAACGTTTCATCTTTTAACATTTTGTTTCCGTCCCAGCCTTGCTCCACGGAAAGATTCAGGAAGTGTCCATCAAGCCATCGGACTGTTCAAATCCTCCCTGTACAGTAAAAATAGAGTCTGTAAATCTGCAGCATCCCAGACACTTACAGTATGTATGTGTACATATATATATGTTCATGTACATATGCATGTATTTATTTATATGTGTATACTTAGATGTTTGAACAGTAGTCCCTCATTTATCACAGTGATTTGGGCCCACCCCCCGCAATAAGTGACAAACCGTGAAGTAGTGATAGGAGTACAAATAGTACGTAGTAGTAAGTAGTAGTTTATTTTAGTATTTATATATATAGTAAGGCTTAATAAACCCTTCACACACTTTTGCAATATTCAAAACAATGTTTCTAAACTCTAAACCCTCTAAAAGAACACAGAATGTCATACTCTCTGCCAACCCACTTCTCCACTGCAATCACACTCATCACCTCCCAATTTCCCACGTTCTTTGGAAATGAAGTATTTAAATTTAAATAGTGTAATGTTTTAAATAAACAATCCATGCAGAATGGATTATTTATTTACAATATTACACTATTTAAATTTAAAGTGTAGAGAAGAGAAGTGCAGCAGGACAGCAAAGGGTTAACCCTTCACCAAGCTGCTTCAGCCTGGAGGAGAAATGTGGGCGTGGCAAAGAGGAGATCATGACAGGCTGCAGGAGGGATCTTTTCCCTACACCTACTGATTTAGCAGGTGCTAAATCATTTAAAATAATTTATTATAAATAAACAATCCTGGGGGGACAAGCTGGGGGTCCTTCCCCAGAAACTTTTGAATAAAGTGCATCCCATTTTCTGCATTCTTGTGTATTTTACCGGATTGTTAAACATTTACCTACATAAGCAAACACTTGATTCAATAATGATGTTAGAAAGCATGGCACAAAAGTAGTCTGACCAACAGCTCTCCTTGTGACCCCCACCCCGTGCACATTGAAAACTGCCAGAACTAACGGAGCACAAAGCTAGAGGTGTGCAATACAGACACGCTAGCTAAGATGCTACAGATGTAGTGCACCGCTTCTCTCATACATCCTAACATCCTAAACCCCCACCTCGTCAACATCGCCTGCACTAACGTGACACTGAGCTAATGCATGCAAAACAGAGGCGTCTCCACCTCCTTCCTCCATGAACGCCCTGCCAAGGCAGATGATGGAGGGGAAACACTGCATACGGAGTGGAGTTGTTGTAGGTAACCAGGAAAACCCGGAGTGGACTTTTAGTGGTTGAGTATTCTCCTATTAACCAAGTGGAATGGATTAGTTCACATTGAAATAGAAACTGCGCTGGTTGAACTAATATTTCATGGTAAATATGGCGAGGTTCAAATTTACATTTTTTAAATGTGGGTGGGACACGTTCCCTTCACATATAATTGTTGCGACACCTATGGGAAGATGAGTATTAACCATGTAATGAGTGCAGCCAAATAAATCCTTTTGATGCTAACGAAGAGAATCTACCAGGTGAAGTCAATCATGATCATCAGCACGTAGTTAACAGGCTTTGCCCCAGTCAAGTTGAGCATTTTAAGAATAAGCACCACTTATTAAAATGTTAAGGTGAATGAATGAACTCATTTCAAGGTAGGTTTAATATCCTAATGTGAATTAGAAAAAATCCACGAGAAATTTAAACATGGCCGCCCAATTCTTGCTAATAAAAAGAACTGAAATCCTACATATAAACATTCCACCCTGAAATGTCTGCAACTCAACACATTCTGCAACTTTCTCATCATCTATAAAAACAGTTGACGTCACCGTTGACTGATAAACATTATCAGTTGCTTTTAAAGTTCAAGTCTGGATCCTGCATAAATAATGTAAGCTCGTCTACTCAAGAGTGGAGATTCTCTCACACGCGTCTATAGATGCAACAGCCGGGTAATGTAATAAGGAATGATGGCTGTCTAGTCGAGACATTTAAGAATTATTCACGCTACAACATTTGGTTGTCCTAGATCTGACAAAAAGTTTTTACCACTGACTCAACAACAGAATCACACACGTCTTAATCACAGCAACACAAAGTGCAAAAGAAAACCTAAAGAAAAACTAGACCATCATCATTTCAACAACACCTAAATCCATTACATATTTTATAGGTTTATAACAAACTTTGGGAAAGGTTGTCAATCTGTCTCAGGGCTGATCACCACAATTGATTAGAATCATCAATTAACAAAAGATGCTTATCTTTGGACGTAAGCTGGAACAATGCAAAAGTCTACAGATAAATAGGAATATCATAAAATCCACAAGAAAACGTATGGGCAGAAAATTGTACCATAAGCACCTGAATTTAATTTCTCAGAATGAATCCATATTCATGTAATTTGAAATAAATCCATTGGTTTGAAAATGAATTTCAACAAACTGAAACACATTATAACTTTGTATTGAAAATTCAGTTGGACTACTTTCATTGTCAGTTCTATAATTCAATGTCAATTCCAAAATTCATTTTTTTGTGCCGCACATCCGGATCCTTGAGAAAGCCACGGAGTAACGGAACGCAGATTGATAGATTCACGTTTCACATCAGTGAAACTTCCTTTACAGAAATGTAGGCACGGGGTTCAGCCTCAAGGAGGCGGTGATGCAACAGAGTGCATGCAATCCGCCATAAAGCACTAAAGAAGAAAAATAACATCCTTTACGACATAGTTTGAGTAGAAGCAGTGGTACACACACAGTCAAGTTCATGTGCACGCCACTGCTCCAGCTTAGTGCTTAATTTGTAAACCAAATGATGATGGAATGCAAATAGCAGGCGGAGTTAGGGCGTCTCTGGGGGTCCTCCCTCATAAAATTTTGAGTAAAGTACATGCCATTTCCTACATTCTGCTGTATTTTAATGGGTTGTTAAACATTTATATTTACCTACAGTTGTAAAGACTAGACACAAAAACTATTTTAAAGAGCAACAAGAAGTATCCTGACCAACAGCTCCTCTTGTGTGAATAGAGCACACTCCACTACTCTCAAGCATCCTCACTTCTGCTCCATTACTTTCTCCATTGCCACTGCCTTCATGTGCATCAATTCTCAGTTGTTTATTTGTACAATGAGAAGACTTTTTTTAATGAAAGTAAATTAAACTGTCTTTTCAACATTTTGATCTGTTATTTTGACAAATTGGTGCAGTTGTTTTTATATGTGATGTACGTAACGTGATTATCCATCAAATATTTCTCTCGTGTTTTGAATAAATAATCACAATTATATTAATGTATATATTATATAATTAGATTAATATTATTTTTTTGTGTTTTTAATTAAATTAACCATTACTGAACTTTTGGGGGTGGAGATTTTTTTTAAGGGTAGAAGCAGAAATGCTTATTTGAAGGGACATCTCTTATGTGATATTAGGAAGCTCGTAAGTGGCTTATATGTTTAAAAATAGCATTTTTGTAATTATTTTCAGAATACATATCCTATATAGGTTTTATTCGTTTCAAGGCCGTCAAAATTTGTTCATAACTTTATTAGTAGTAAGCCTGGGAGTTACCCAATCCAAGCAGTTACCGGAATGCACCCTGTCAGAATAAGAGTTCCCGGATCCTGTTCCGGCAGGATCTGGATGTGGCAGGATGTGACACAAAATACTGAGTTTTGGAATTGAAATTGAATTACAGAACTGAAAATGAAAGTAGTCAAACTGATTTTTTCAAAATAACAAAATACAGTTTCAAAGCATTAGATTCTGTTTCAGTTTAGTGAAATTCAGTTTCAAACAAGTGGATTTAATTTCAAATTATGCAAATACAGATTCAGTCTGAGCAATTCAAATTCAGTTTCTGAAGGCACAAGTTTCAGTCCATAAAAAGGTTCTCCTGCAGAGGAGGGGAAACATCTAAATTGCACATGGATCAGCTGTAACTTTGTGACCTTTGACATCTAAAGCAAAAAGGTTTATGTCAGTACAACAAGACAAGGATTTCTTTTAGACAGAACTTCATGGGTTGGAAATAAAAACAAACAAACAAAAAAATGGACAAGGCTAAGAATTTCAGAGACTTGATGTGCAGTTTTTTAGATGGGCACATGAACGCATCTCCACAACTGCAGCTTTAGTGAGGCGTTAGGCTGCAGCGGTCATGACCCGCCTAAAGTGGTCCAAGGAAGACAAACTGGTGAACCAGCAACAAGGTCGCAGATGGAAAAGGCAGAAGGAATGGTGTAATGTTGAGCGCAAGGATAGGTGTGTTCTGCCAACTGGAAGAGCTGTTTGTGAAATCGTTAAAAATAAAGTCAAAGCGTGTTCTGTTGGACATGTAACGGGTAACAAGTGCATCTAGTTGCATGAGTTCTGTGTAGCTGTAGAATGGATCAGAGTAATTATCGTGGTCAGTCCGTTCTTTAAAACAAGCAACAACGGCTCGGTTCTTAAAAATTGCATCAAAAATGAAGGCCTGGTCTGATGAATTATCGTGTCCTTTCTACCATAATGACAGCAAACCTGTATGTTGGTACCTTAAAGAAGATTTGGTAACAAGAGAAACCATTAAACGGTAAAGCCAGCAGGAGTGGTGGTGCTTTGGGTAGTTTTCTGCAGAGGTCTCGCCATCCATGTGGGTGTTAGCGTGACACAGACTACCTACATAAACATTGTTGCTGACCATGTACAGCCCATCATAAAACCGATAATGGTGTTCTTTTCCTGATGGCAGTGACCTCTTTCAGCAGGATAATACACTCTGCCACATGACACAGTTTGAAGAATACGCCTCCTGTGTTCACCTAATTGGTGCCTTTACCACAACAGAAATCCCTTCCTTATATTTACAGATATTGTGAACAAGGAAAGCTAATGCATCTTAAATTCTGCATATTGTCCAACATGTCAGCATAAACTTGAATTATTATTATTATGGGTATTTTTTGTAAAGTAGTATTTGCTTTTCATCCATTCCTAGAGATTAGGAAAATGCCTGACATTTAAAACACCTTTAAAAAGCATTTCTACCTTGTTTGCTAATATGTCCACACATTTAATGGCGCTTATTGCAAACTATAAAACAAAACGCTCAGAAAGGTTATCCCGAGTTATATCAAACGCTGCAGTTTGAAAGAGTTTACTCTAAGCTTTATTGATATGCAATTCAGAAATGCAGGTCCACACTCACTGCAAACAAAACACTCAGCTGAATCTGTCGAAAACTGCAAGCTTGAGTCACATAAGTGACTTACTCAGTGATGTCACTCCATTAGATTTTTATGATTTAGATATTTTTGGAATGGGATTCTGAGAAGATTATAAATAAAATAACGTTTTATAGATAGGTTTCTGAATGGACTCAGAATGGAGGAACAAAGTACCGTAATTTCTGGACTAAAAGCCGCTATTTTTTTCACATGCTTTGAACACAGCAGCTTATACAATGCTGTGGATAATTTATGGATTTATTTATTTATTTTTTGACAAGCTGATAAGCTTCATGCCGCTAAAACATTTAGCCTTGTCACACCTGGGCGCTCACATAGCTGCCCAATACACGTCTCTCTTGGGTGGTGGGTCCTTGTGACTCAATGAGACTAACCTGTATGAATAAAAGTAAAAAAAAAAAATAATAATCTGGCCAATGAAATCACAGAGCAGGTCACAGTGGACCAATGAAACGAGGAGGGAAGGCCAATGAAATGGGGGTGGGGTGGGGGGTGGGGGGGTAATCATTGTGCCCCCAGGGAGGGGTTAGACTTGTTTCAAAAGGCAGCTGCATGATGGACAGCACAAATTTGCACAGAAGAAAGATGAAGATAGCAATTAATGACTTCCTTCTATGCTACTGTCGTTTCTTAACCAGCAATAAATAAATAAATAAATAAATAAATACTGTACATATTTGTGTATGTTACCAGTACATATTTACTTAAGTTAAAAATATATATATTTCTGTGTAAATATCTAATTTTACAACGTGGACACTGTTTACAGACAAGCGTGGCCTATATATGTACTTTTTTGTGGGCGTGGCTTATATTCGGGGTTGCTCAATAGGCTTGCAATTACGGTAGCTAAGTCCAGACTGACAAGCTAATGGTTGGTCCCAGTGGAGCCAAAACCAAAGTGTATTGCTAAAGTCAAAGATTTTTAGCAATCAATGCAAATTCTATTTCATAAACAGTTGTCAATTTTGCATTGAATGATCATTTAAATAAATCGTATAGTAATTTGCAAGTACAAAAATCATTAGCAGCTAGATGTAGCATGTCCTGCAAGTATATTTTCATCTAAACTTGTTTTGAGATGGCACCACTCAGCTGTAGTCAGTCCTGCTCAGACTAGTGTTAACTCATCGGCCCATTCAGAATTAACTATTCATCCAAAATAAGATTCAAGTTCCATCTACAACAGGTAAGATATTGTTTTTCATAACCATTCCACAGAGCTCCACTTTAAATCTGAATTACATTTTTACATGAACGAATGTAAAAGGCAAGATTTATACATGAAAGCTAGTTGAAGAAACACTGGCAAATGTTTTTACTTTATTTTTTTTTTTTTTTATCTTAGTGCGTACCCTTACAAAAACTCAAACTGAACAGTTTTTATTTTCCCAATGAATAAATAAAGTTGAATAAAAACAAAAAGGGGACACTGGATGAAGTTAATTGTATGTCCATAAATTACAAAAACACATTTTATGACTGCAAAACTTTGTCAAACAGCTTTTTTTATTATCAAAATGAATTTTCTTTGCTTTAATGTGAACAAAAATGTGACACCGTGTACGTCACCGCGTCATCGTTATGTAGACGAGTGGGGGAAGAAAAGCCTGTTAGTTCAGGAGCAGAGTCCTCTGCGGGGGACAATGGTTCCCTTCAGAGTGGGTTTTGGGCTTTGTAACCGAGCAGACCTTGAACAAAATATTACATAACACACTGGAGGAGGAATAAACCTAAAAGCCTCATGACCTCTTTAAATTTCATACTTTTGTGTCTTTTTCTGCAATTTGAGGACAGTAAGCCTAAAATGTCTGACTGTAGTGATGATGGAGCAGTTACCTTCAGGTCACCAGGGACCAGACAGGGAAATAGCACGTTTTCTCTGGACTCCTGATGAATGAGGCTGGGCTCCAGAATGAACCGTCTTCGTTGGTAACATCACCTCGACCTGCAGCCAGAGGAGACATGCACATGTAAAATTTATGACAAAAAGCTGGAGTCTTGTTAAAATATACTTTCATATCATCTCAAATAACCCATGAGCAGATTGGGGTGAATGTGGTTTGAATTTGGGCAAACATATTTCTGACTATTGAAATCCAGATCCCCCTTTTCTGTTAAATAATCCAAAACATTTTGCACGTTCACACCGAGACAGGCGTGTCCACCTTTGTTCTGTGATGCAGGAGGAGGGTGAAGAGTTCGGACTATGTGTCCATTCAAAATGATATTTTTATGGAATCACTGGATTTATTTTTCCACTGCTTTTTCTTTGTACACCTTTTGGCTTAAGGAAACTCAGAAGTTTTTTTGGCTTATTATTGTCACATTCAAACAAATATCTGGTTTGAGGCTCTTTTGTCAGGGGTGTCCAGCCTTTTTCCTACGTTAGCCTAAACTGTCGGGAAGAAAGTAATGGAGGGACACAAAAATGTTATTTAGATTTCATTTAATATTGAAAGATAATTTTAAAAAGCATTTCATTGTGTGTGTGTGTGTGTGTGTGTGTGTGTGTGTGTGTGTGTGTGTG
>NC_056515.1:37206524-37209203 GCF_014905685.2 Nematolebias whitei | reverse complement strand
GTGTGTGTGTGTGTGGTTTGGTGGGGGGGTTGGGGGGGGGGGGGGGGGGGGGTTGTTTACACAATAATGTGAACAATATTTTGGAGAAATTACAAAAAAACGTACTAATTTGGTGAAGGAGTTCTAAACTGTTGCAGATCCAAAACATTAAAAGTATATATATATATATATATATATATATATATATATACATACATACATATACCAGTTCTAGAATTGCGCCGCTCCGGGTGGCTGCATGTTGGAGTAGCTCTGTTGCATTCATTCCGAGTTATTGCTTTTGAAAACTTTAATTCCTCTTTTTTCTGGATGTAAATCACTTTTTCGGATGATTATTTCCTCTCATATCGGATGCTGTGCAGCTGGAACGATTTTTACTGAAACCTTCTTACTTTTGGGCATTTGTTATGTTGTGTAACCATGGCAACAAGGTGTTTTTTAACAACCAGGAGCAACTGATTAACATCTCACAAGCTCAAGTACCACAATTACAGCCGCAAATCTGAAATGAGTGGAAAAGGAGGCGCCGTGGACGAATTCCCGTAAACCTGGTGGCGGTGCTCGAGTACCTGACTGCCGAAATCCTGGAACCATTGGGAAACTCGGCTTGTGAAAACGAGAGGACTGAGATCATCCCCTGGTACCTTCAGCAGTCTGTCCGTGTCTACAAGGAGCTCAGCAGACTGCTGGAAGGAGTGACCATCACTCATGGAGGAATTCTGCCCGGCATTCGGGCAGTCCTGCTGCCCAGGAGGACCGAGAGGCCCGCCGGATCTGATAACAAGCTGGATCTGGGTGGACGAATCGGTATCTGTGGCCAATTCTTTGGCTTCACTACAGGAGATCCTTCCTGCCCCCAGCTATCAGCATCTATAACAACTCTTGAATGAAAACAGGATGATGAGCTACGACAACACTTAATTTCCCTTTGGGATTATTAAAGTAGTTTTGAATTTGAATTTGAATTGAATATGAAAATGCTTGTTATATTTAGTCAAGTTTTATGTTTTCTCCAAAAGTCTACATTTTGGTAGATGTCAGTAAAGGTTTGTGGTGCTTTGTGCCATGAAATCAATTAAAAAATTATTAATTTTAGCCAAAGGTTAGTGCTTAATGTTAATTTTGAGATTTTTTTTTCATCCATTTTGATGTTAAACCTAAAAATTATATTTTAATATAAAAGTACTACCATTAGTTTCGCAGGAAGTCTACACCTGCATCAACTTTTTAAGATTGTGGGCGAAAACTATGTTAAATTCTTAAAATACAGTCGTGGGCCACAGAAAACCCGTCCAATGGCCACACACTGCCCTCAGGCTGCTCTTTGGACACCCTGCTCTTTGCTGATCGACGTTTCAGCAGTGGTTCTATTGTCAGAAGTTAGTAATGAGTCTGACTTCTGTTGTTGGTAAAAGCAGGCGTTTGGAGTCCACTGGTGTAGAAGCGAAACCCGGAAAAGGGATTCAGCAGAAGTGTGCGACTCGGCTAAACTTCAGGTTGAAATTGTGGTTTTTGTTCTCTTGGAAGAAAATGTGTGGTGTGCCTTTTTGCTGATTAGACACATTTGAGTCATTCAGTACATAATTTCCCATGTTTGCTTAGATATGTACATTTTTTACCACCTTTGGAGAAGGAGAAAGACAAGAAGAACAAAAAGAACAAGAAAAAGAAGAACAAGAAGTAGAAGAACAATAAGAATGAAAAGAACAAGAACATGGAGAAGGAGAGTGAATATCTGCTTGTTTTATGAGCATTTGTAATTTTAGGTGCTGGAAGGTTGAACTTGAAGAAATCTCTGGGAGGAAACTATTCTGTTAGGTGATATCCATCCATAAAAAGTGTTTTTATGAACGGACTCAGACCAGATCAGAGGGGTTTTAACCCCAGACCCCACCAGAAAAGACTTGTGGTTTTAGTTTGGCTGTGCAGTGCCAGGTACTACAGATGTGTGACAGCAGGACAGCAACTAATAGTGCTGGGAAACACACTGGTTCAGATCTTTTGATGAATTCACTCTTTCAACTAGACTTTGGGGAACAAGCTCTAAAAACTGAAGTAAAACAAAAACCCAGCTTTAAAAAGAAAACTTCAATAAGTCTATTTTTGTTTAACATTTGAGCGTTTTGTTTTAAACAGTATGTCCTATAGCAAATGTATCTGTCAAAAATGCACTAAATGGAAAACGGTTTGGACATTTCTATCTATAATGTAATTTATAAATGGAGATTTTAAAACGCTACGCAATAAATTCTTATCAAAATCTGGCTCAGTCTGTATTTCTTGATTTTGAACCTTTCAGTAAGTCACCAAAGAGATGAAGAAGCAAAAAACAAGCAACAGCTGTTGACTTATCTATGACTGTGGTTGAAATATTGCACTCTGTATGTGATGAATCTACGGAGTATACGAGTTTCACTTTCTGAAATTAATTAGAAAAAAAATAATGGTCTTTTTCAGGATATTCTAATTGTTGAGCTGCACTCGTATTCAGCCAGTATTTTTCCATTTCTATCACGATGCTCCTCTGGCAGCTTGGGAAATTTTTTTTTAGACATAGTGAGGTTCACAAAGTTTTTTAAAATGTAAAAATCTGTTTTTGTATATGTATGATAATATCTTAGGGGTGTTAAATTATATATATATATATATATATATATATATATATATATATATATATAT
>NC_056515.1:37203879-37206514 GCF_014905685.2 Nematolebias whitei | reverse complement strand
ATATATATATATATATATATATATATATATATATATATATATATATACATACACACACACACACACACACACACACACACACACACACACACACACACATACACACACACATGTTCATACCTTAATGACAAAAGTGTGTGTTAAGGTTGGAAATAGTGTATTTGTATTAGTGCCTTTTTTCTGTGGGGTCCCACAGGGCTCAATTATTGGACCCCTTTTATTTTCACTAGCTGCTGCCTTTGGGATTTATCCTGAAGAAAAATGGTCTTTCATTTCATTGTTATGCTGATGATTGTCAGATTTATCTGCCCTTAAAACCCAACAGCTCCTGCTCCATTCAGCCTCTGTTAAAATGTCTTGATGACATCAAGGCATGGATGGCTTCAATTTTTTTTAAGTTTTAATGATCAGAAAACTGAAGTTCTTGTGTTTAGCCCTAGCTCTAGTGCAGTCTCTGATCCTGAAAACCTTAACTCTCTTCAGCCTTGTCTTAAGCCGTCTGTAACAACCCTGGGGATGGTTTTAGACTCTGACTTTAAGTTCAGTAAACAGATTAACTCTGTTCTTCATAAAAGTTTCTTCCAGTTAAGGCAGATAGCTTAGCTTAAATCAGTGCTGACCAGATCTGAACTTGAAAAAAAAAATAGTCCATGCCTTCATTACTACATGACTAGACTATTGTAACGCTCTATATGTTGGGGTCAGTCAGGTGTCCCTTTCACGTCTCCAGCTTATCCAAAATGCTGCAGCTCAGCTATTAACAGGAACTCATCTGTTTGAGCACATTTCACTGGTTTTGTCCTCCCTTCACTGGATCTCTGTTGACATTTAAGTGCATTAATGGCCTTGCACTCTTATATCTCTCTGATCTACTTCAACTTTATATTCCTTCTTGGCGCTGAGATCATCTGATCATCTGCTTTTGGTTGTACCAAAACCAGGTTGAAGCTCAGAGGAGAAGGAGCTTTTTCAGTCATGGGTCCTAAACTTTGGATCAATCTGCACCCCAACACAGTGTGATTTGATTTAATATTTCATCGTTTCTCATTGTTTTTGTGTTTTATGTTTATTTTTGATGCTTTTAGTTATTTTTTTTAATTCACTGCCTTGTTCTTATTGTTAAGCACTTCGGTAACAGCTGCTGTTTTGAATGTGCTTTATAAATAAATTTGACTTGACATTAGTTTACTACCTTAAAGCAGGATGGCAAGATGTTTTTCTTTCCAGGGGCAGCTGCCTCCCAGTGCCACCCCTCTAGAACCGCCACTTAAAGTGGTTTTAAAAATAAATAAATAGGGGCCCTAATGTCAACTTTAGCTCTCAGTTTAGATAATACTAATAAAAAAAACGTAATCCTGTGAGTTTTATTGCCCAAAGTCTTTAGTTGTCATGAGCTCCATCAGAAATGGTTGGAGCTGTGAGAGCTGCTCCAACAAGCAGGGCTCGAACTGCGCCTGCATCTGCAATAATTATGCAACATGAGGTGGGAATGACGACCGCATATAGCTTCCCCCTCCACGGCACCTGCACCCCACTCTGACACGAGGAGGACACGAGTGGGAGACGCTGCGCTGTTCGCTCGTGCCTCTTCGGTTGGCGAGGATGGAAACGCGCCTGAGTGTTTTAGTCTGCATTTAATTGCTTTTGCTTTCTTTATCGTTTCCTTACACGTGCGCGCGCCTGCAAGCACACGCGCGCACACCCTCCAAAGCGCAGCCGAGAGCGCGCGCGCGCCCAACGGGAAACCTGCCTGCCTTTTTGCGCTCCTGCCGCTCCGCTGGATGTTTGCGCAGAGGACACCGACGCTCCACCGCTGACTCCCCCCGCATCCCTGCGTCCCTCCACGGTTTGGCTTCGTTCGGACCAGGACCGGGTTCTGTTCGGGATCTGCTCCCAGGCGACCATATGCCTCTGTTTTCGGGCTGATCCTCAACTTGGAGCTTTGGTGATGAAACCGTTCATGGCGAGAGGCTTTCTGCAAACTTGTCTTGCGCCATGATGGAGCCAGAGCGCAAACTTTAAAAAACTCGCGTGTTTTTTACCCCCCATCCCTCCCTCCTACAACCTTGAGTTGTTTTAGAATGAAGGCAGGTGAGTCACCCGCGGCGTGAAGGCGCGCAGGTTGGCACGGCTCCCCAGGTTCTGGAGAGGAAAACGGCGACGCGGAGGTCAAGTCGTGCAGAGGGACAGAGGGACAGAGGGACAGAGGGACAGGGGGACTGGACCCGATGAGACAACATGGGTAAGGAACCGGATGTCTGAGACATTCTTATAAAAACAGATTGTGAAAATGTTGCACATCCATGCGCAGCAGACCATCTCCATAGAACATTTAAAATCCAGAACATGCCTTTATTTACTAATTTTTATATTTTACGAAAATAAAAATGAACGTTTAACATATTAATGAACTGTTAGAGCTGTGGGGTGTGAGCCCCCCCCCCCCCCCAAAAAAAAAAAAAAAAAAAACATAAATAAATAAAATAAATATTGAAAATCTGTCCTTGTATTGGAGCTGCATGCATTGATAAGTTTATTCAGCAATCCAAAGTTGACATTAAAATGGTCAAAATGTTATTTGTTTAATTCTGTAACCCCCCCCCCCCCCCCCCCCCCCCCCCCCCCCCCCCCCCCC
>NC_056515.1:37190241-37203779 GCF_014905685.2 Nematolebias whitei | reverse complement strand
CCCCCCCCCCCCCCCCACCACCACCACCACCACCACCACCACCACCAATATCCCTCCAGTCTCTCCCCAAAGAGCCCTGACATGTTTTGACTCCCCCCCTCCCCCCTGACAGCTCAGGGCACCTCCAATCTCATCCCACACTGCCTATCACCTCCTCCATTTTCCTGAGTGGGGATGCTCCAGTACAATCCTCCGCTCAGACACAAACCCACAATCCTCACGAGCGTCTCACTGGTTCTTTTGTGTGTGTTTGTATGAAATGGGGAGTTCTCAGACTGTGGGGCTGGGTTGGGGGGGTCTGCTCAGAAATGTCACTGGGTATGTGATGAAACGATGCTGACACTTTCAAACAAAAGCTGCTCAAATAGCAGGTCTCCTTCCTTCAAAGCAACTTTTGTTGTTGGGAATCTCAGCGGATGGCAACTAGTTGTCCCCATAGAGCAATAAGTGCTGCAGTCATGTTTTTATCTCTAATTCAGAACATTTATGCTCCTCTGGTTCATAATAACACTGTAAAAATTATTTGAGCAGGTACTGAATGTTACCAACATTTTAATCAAGTGTTTTAATGTAAATTTAAATTGAAACAATGGTTATATTTAAATTGCATCTCTTTTGGTAACACTGCAAACTAATAAATGATTAAAAATAGATAAATTAAATGACAGAATATATTATTTCACTGCACCATCAGTGATTATTGTCCTTCAGGTCAATTTGTGTCGTCAAAGAGTTTCATTATTCTCCTCGTTGCAGGTTAAGAATACAGAAAACTTGGTAAAGTTTTAAAGTTTATATCTTCTACGTACGATAACTAGAAGCAGCTCTTGCACGTTTATCACAAACAACATGCATAGATTCATGCTTTATTTCTGTTACATCCTTTTTTTTGGCAGCAATGGCAATAACTTACTAGATGTAATAATTGTTAATGAGCTGGTAAATATCCAAACTTATTTAGCATAATGTTTGTATTTTTATGTATTTTGCACCCTCATTTGAACAAGGAGAATTATTAACATAAAAACAGCAAATTTCATTATATGTTTAAGCAAACCAGGCATAATTTTACCAATTTATTCACTTTTTTAAAATTTGTATGAATTAATCTAACATAGCTGACAAAATTTAAACAAGTTTGCATTAATTATTTAAATAGATGATGCAGAAATATTTTAAATGTAAGCATTTAAGTTAGTATAAAAAGAAAATGGTTTACTGTTTGAGTAAGCACGTGTAAAAACTGGTTAAAATGCATTTTATTGAGTGCAGTTTAGTTGTTACATTTAAGTTGATTCATTTCAAAAATATGGGTTATAACATATTCAGATAAAAATAATGGAAACTGTTGCAGCGGTTGTACTGGTTAAAGTTCAACCGTTTGTTTTTACAGTGTTTTTTTTTTTTTTTATTTGCCTGCTGCAGACTGTAAAGACGCATGCAGCCCACACATCTGTGGCATTTCCCCAAATAATAAGCAGCTCTGAAGCTAATTAGCAGATACTATTACAGTTTTATTCATGTCATCACAATAATCCAAAATAAGTGGTTGTGTTTGTGAGGGAATCCACACCAATTGGCTCTCCTGTTCTCATCCAAGGACAAGGGCAGGTTACTCATTTGGGCGGAGGTCGTCTCCCTGAACACACCATTAAAATTCAACATCTGCAGATTTATTACCTGCAAGCTCCTCCATTCAATTCAATTCAAAAATACTTTATTAACCCCAGAGGAAAATTAAATGTTGTTGTAACTCATCATCCTGGTTTCATTAAAGAGTTGTTCTAGATGCTGATGGCTGTGGACAGGAAGGATCTCTTGTAGTGGTCTGTACTGCAGATCTGAAGAAGCCTCTGACTGAAGACACTCTGTTGTTGTATGACAGTCTGATGAAGAGGATGCTGAGGGTTGTCTATAATGTTCTTCATTTTATGGAGAATCCTTCTTTGAACAATCATCTCCAAAGGTTCTAGAGGAGTCCCCAGAACTGATCCAGCCTTCTGTATGAGCTTGTTGATCTTTTTTAAGTCACTTGGTCTGGTGTTGCTCCCCCAGCAGATGATGGCAGAAGAGATAGTGCTCTCTACAACAGACTTATAGAAGATATGCAGCATCTTGCTGCAAACGTTGAAGGACTTCAGCTTCCTCAAGAAGTACAGTCTGCTCTGTCCCTTCTTGTAGACGCTTCACTGTTGCATTTCCAGTCCAGTCTATTGTCCAGGTGAACTCCCAAGGTATTTATACTTCGCCACCACCTCCACTTCTCCCATGATGGAAACTGGCCTGTTCCCGTTTCTCCTGAAATCTACAATCTTCTTCGTTTTGTTCACATTCAAGATGAGATGATTGTTTCCACACCATGCCACAAAGTGGTCCACCCTGTACTCATCTTCTTGTTCATGTCTGATACACCCGACCACTGCAGAGTCATCTGAATATTTCTGCAGATGACAGGAGTCTGTTTTGTACTGGAAATCTGAGGTGTACAGAGTGAAAAGGAATGGTGCGAGTACAGGCCCCTGTGGTGCTCCTGACCACCTGTTAGACACACAACCCTTCAGTCTCACAAACTGTGGACTGTTGGTCAGGTAGTACTTGATCCAGGTGATTGTTGAGGCCTCCATCTGAGTCTTCTGGAGTTTCTCACAAATAAGCCGATACGTAGCTTTTAACTAATGGAAATTCTCTTCAAACACTTTTTTTTTTTACTCAAATCGCTTGTGAACGAGTCAAACTGTTCAGTTTTATTCAAGCAAACATGGAAGAAAGTCTCGTTCAAAAACCTTACAGCGCATAATTCTTTGATGTTTTCGGCCTAATAAGAAGTAATCACCACAATTAGAGCTAATTTGAACAACTCGTTTTAAATAGTTAGCAGGAGTGCAGAAAAAAAAAAAAACTTTAATCAATAGGTGCCAACGCGTGCATTTCAAGCCCACGAGTGATGAATGTGAATCGCCTGTTTGTATCCCAGGCTGTGGAATTTATATACCCCCCCACCACCACCACCACACAAAGAAAATAAATTTTCAGCTGCACGAGTCGGAGCATAAATAATACAGGTTGCACGGTGGTAGAGTGGTTTCAGTCTGATGGAGCATGCTAATCTTCTGTAGGGAAGCTGCTTCGGCAGGAGCAACAAGGCAGTTAGGTCCAAATAATGTTCCATTTATTCAATCGTCCATCAGTTTTCTCCAACAGACAGAAACATTAGTCTATGGGGCAGTTTCCTTGGAAATCTAAGCTGAGTTTATTACTTGGAATGAGAAAATGGATTTAAAATAATCTTTGTGGGTTTTTCTTTTTTTCTTATAACTTCCCCAAGCTGACCTGCATTTGGGCGTAAATATTCACAACTGTCAGACTTTCATGGACAAACAAACAAATGCACGTGGCAGGTAGCCCGGTTACAGTGTGGTTACAAAGTTTAACTACACATTTACAATTTAAAGACATCATAACCATCAGGCTTGGGTGAAAATGGGCTCCATTTTGTTTTCTTTATAACTTTTTGCCCGGTCCTCATGACACGGTAACGAGCACCTTTCATGGATAACAACAAAGTTCATGCTCAATCATCCAGGTATCAAATCCAATAATTCGCAGTCAGGTCATCTGGACAGTTTATTTTTTATAGAGCCCTCTATCCAGAGGGCTTCATCAGTCTGAGGAGTTCCAGTAAACGGTTTCCCCACCAAGCAATAAACTTCTTAAGTGGACCAACCAGTTTGCGGGAGCTAAGATGGTTTCTGGGGGCCGTCCTGTCCCCCGTCGACTCCTCCCAGGCAGGCAGCCACAGCCAAAGTGGATGTTTTTGACTCAAAGCCATTAGGTTAAGATCATTCTGTAATAACTGACAGTTCAGGTGTTTTGAAACAAAGCTCCACGGACACGGTTGACAAATATCTGACTTGAAGGTTGATGAGCTAATTGCTAGTTCAAGATGAGCCGAGACCAAACTGGATCGCTGCTCTTACAACGCCAACTTCAGAAAGGTCTTACTGGCCACAAAGAAAGACTCCCTAAACTTACATTGTAACTGGTAAATGGACTGTTCTTATATCCTGATGCATGTCGGCTGAAAGACAAAACGTTTCTACAATTTTGTTTTGTTTTGTTTTTTGAATGTCCAGAGGATCAGACCTAACTTTTTTAGACTGCACTTATATTTACTCAATGTCCAACACTGAAGTCAAAACGTAGATTTTTCTAAAGAGCTGCAAAGTTTTACTTTTGGAATCAGAACCTGCACACTAGAGAGTAGTACTGGACTATTGATACACGATTCCCACGTACACACGCCCTAGCCCAGAGGCAGGGTTATCTTCTAATTAGAGTCAGATGTTTGATCCCCAGTCTATGCAGCGTGCTGAAGTGTCCTTGGGCAAGACACTGTAACCCCCCCCTCCCCACATCTTGTAGGATAGTAGGTAATGGATAATTGAGAAACTGTCCAGATGTGCTGTTTATTCTGAATATTAATCATTTACACCCTCCCAACTCTCTGACATCACATCCTTCATAATCTATCACAGTAGTTCCCAACACTGGTCCCTGAGGAACACCATCCTGCATGTTTAAGTTGTTTCCTGCTCCACCATGCCTGGTTCAGTGATTTAATTACTTCAAGTTCTGCAGAAGCCTTTTAATCACCCATTCATTCAAATCGGGTGCGTCAAAGCAGGGAAACGAGTAAAACATGCAGGATGGCGTTCCTCAAGGACCACGGTTGGGAACCACTGGAAATAATTAGCTAATGCAAAGCATTTAAAAATGCATACTTGAGCAGTCAAAATGTGAAACAGCATAAATTAAAACAAAAATATTTTAACTGTATTTTTAAAATGTCAGGAAAAACGTCTCATTCCTACATGGTTGCAATACGGCACCTGTCCTTGGTGGCTTCTTGTCTTGTAGCTAAATTAGAGCTGGTCAGTTACAGACTCACCCGAGTGAACCGGATCACTATATTGAGTGGCTTAGATTAATTTATGTCCATAAAGTGAATCAAACTTACCACCTCTAATCCTGATATATTTCTCTATGATGCAAACCGTTTTATAAATCATTACAATTCTGTCAGTTTTGTGTTTCAGTATCATTTCCATAAAAATCTGTGGTCATCTGTTCAAGCTGGTCTCACTGGTCGGTAGCACTTCCAGCAGGAATATTATTTCCCATAATGCAAAACTTACAGCTGGGTAAAATTTGACAAATTAGCGTTGGCGTAAACTGCTTTGAAATATATATATTTTTTCAAGATGGCATTTGTCCAATTCAGTCTTAGCCCCGCTCTGACTAACCATCAGCTAGTAGAACTGAACCTTACTTCACCAAGTAAAGACTGTTTAAACGGCTATCTGCTACAGGTAGGATATTAACTCTACTTGTGAACGATCCATAAAAATCAGATTAAGGAATGTTATTATACCAGACGCATTTTAATTGGTTTTGAAATGGAGGCATGTCCAAAGTGAAGCGTAAAGTCTGTTTTACAAGTTAAGCTTGAACAAACAGAGGTGGTTGCACTTTGTAGAAGCTCGACTCTTAGTGTCCGAATCTCCAGCTGCTTTTCAAATAAAGTCAAAGATTCACTAAGTCACAAAAATTTATTCTGCTAAAACAAAAACAATTCCAAAAATCTGCAGTTTGTGAAATTCCATCCGTCTAATTTCTGATTTATCATCTTCTTGTCTTACATGTAAATGTGTCTGACTTATAACCTACTTTAATTATTTTATGAGCTTAAATGTCGTCCATTTGCTTTTATTATCCATCATACTGTTATATGGTTATATTTCAAACTTCTTTAATTTTGCATTGTATAATTTTATTACGTTAAAATCGTGGGGTTTCCCATTATTGCCTGCAGCCTTTCATGTTAGAACTTTAAACAAAAATCATTTTATTTTGAGAAATTAAGCTACAGCTGTTTTGGTCAAACATTAGAACAGGGACCACACATCCAGCAGTTATTGTTTTACAGTTTAAAATCTAGTTTTATTTGAGAATGAATCAATTGATGGCCCTAAGTGAACTCACCTGTGGGCCTAATTTGGCCCCCGTCCCGCCAGTTGGACAGCCCTGCCTTAGAAAGATCATGTAATGCCATCTCATGCAGTATTGCAGTATTTCACAGGGTCTGGTAGCTGTATGTGCTGTGAATGACCGTCAGCTACCATCATATCAAAGCTTAGCTGCATCTGTAATTTAGATTAGCTGTGGCAGCCATCTTGGAGAGGTCTGAAGTTATCCAGTTGTAAAAGTCTGATGGCTCATGAGATATTTTTGCCAACGGTACAGACAACACACCCACAGTCAGGCAAAAATCATCATTACTGCTATAATAATTTATTAAAAGTGCCCCGTGTCGCTTGTGCAGATCTATTATTGCTCCACAACTCACTACAAAATGATTCTGTCAAAACCAAGAGCGGTTCTTCATCCTAAGCATGACTCAGAGTTCCCATCAGCCGTCGTTCGCTGTACTTTACCATATTCACTTTATTGCAACCCACTCACCCCGCTGAACCGTCAGCACATCGTATCGGATTCCTCCGCCGTACCTCTGGGTCACTAGTTGGCATGTTTCCCCCGCTTTATACGTTTTCCCTCCGTGATGTGTTGAAGTGACTTCAGCAGGAAATGACTTCCTGCACGTCGAGTCCATGTGGCTGAAGTGTTCACAGGCAATAAAGCTGAGAAGACATTCTGCCAACAGGCACCAGGAGCCAAGCCCGGGAGAAGGAAAGGAGAGCAACAACAGGCTTATGATGTATTTTATATTCTATATCAGCGAGGCACACTAGACCCGGTGTTCAGTTGCCATGGTTTCATACAGCTGACCATTCGCTTGTTAACAGTTTTCGCTCTGCCGGTGCGATGAATGTAACAAATAATTCATTACTTCTTTTCTAAAAGGCTCAAGCTACGCCGGTCACTCAGAACAACAAGGAAGTTGTTTGAAAATGTGCAGGAATAAATGTAAATGTGGAAATTAAAGTGTATATTTGTTTTACTTTAATTTACCGACAATAAAAGAAATAATATTGGAACGTTGGGGAAATGTAATTGTTTATACATCTACAACTGATTAACTTTTGGAGTCAGCCCTTTTCAAGATGGCTGCCACAGCTAAGCAACATTATCAAAAATGCAAAAAATGGCTGTAACAGTCAATTTTACAGACAAACAGTCAAGCTAAACTTTGGTGTGGTGGTAGTTGAGAGTCATCCCCAACTCATATTCTGAGGGCTAACATCTGTTGAGATATTGAAATACTGAATGGGGATTTCTCATTAACATTTGATGAGAAGAGCAACAACTCCTTTTCTCATCATGATAGTCTAAGACTCTAATCTAAGCCCCATGACATTTATACCTTCAAGGAATTGTAAGACTTTAACAGATATTACTCGAGTCAAAGTACTTAAATTAATCTCAAAGTGTCATGTATTTTATATTATTTTTCATAAGAACATTTATTTTATTACAGATGTCACTTGTGACTTGTTTAAACCAGGTCTGCAGAACACTGAGGAAAAAAAAACAATTTCACTAATTCCGTGGTGACATATTGTGATGAAGAGGGAGCTGAGCTGTAAGGCAAAGCTCTCTGTTTACTGGTCGGTCTACGTACCTACGCTCACCTATGGTCACGAACTTTGGGTAGTGACTGAAAGAATGAGATCGTGGATACAGACGGTTGAAATGAGTTTCCTCTGCAGGGTAGCTGGACTCTTCCTTAATAGAGATAGGGAGAGAAGTTCAGTTATCTGGAAGAGACTCGGAGTAGAACCGCTGCTCCTCCACATCGAGAGGAGCCAGTTGAGGTGGTTCAGGCATCTGTTAAGGATGCTTCCTGGGTGCCTCCCTAGGGAGGTGCTTCAGGCATGTCTGACTGGGAGGAGACCTCAGACATGCCGGAGAGACTATGGCTCTCAGTTGCCTTTGGAACGCCTTGAGATCTTCCCAGAAGAGCTGGAAGAGGTGGCGGTGGAAAGAGATGTTGGATGGATGGATGGATGGATGAATTCTATGGTGACTTATTTAATTAGAAATAAATATTCATTTGACAATAATTATATGAATGCATATACATATACTAAAAAACACTGGAGAAAAAACTAAAGATATTTGTGCAGCTTACAAATGTTCTCTCCTACTCAAAACCTGAAGGATTAGGTATTGCATTGTTTTGTATTACATTAATTGTATTGTATTGTATTGTGGTATCTGGTTGGCAGGCCGTAGACTGAGGAAGTCCTCTAGATGGGGCACGAAACACTCCTCACTTAAAGAAACGGGTCCAGATGACATAATTTAACTTTTGTTGTTGTTGTTATTAGGTATTGTGTTTGTTCTACTAGAAAATGACTCATCTGAGTTCATAAATAGACTCATCTTTAAGTTGGTTTCCCAAGTAGATTTTCTTTTTTAGATACATTTCTCTTCTGGTTCACCCAGAAATCTGAGTCATTTGCTGCATAAAACTTTAATAAAAGCTTTAATGCATTATGTAAGGGCAGGGCAGGTGTGATGGATATTCACTTCCTGCGACAAAATCTAATATGGCAGTTGACAAAGTTACTAAATGATCCACAAACCAAATCCATTTTGCTGTAGAGTCGGGTTTTTAAAAAAAAATATTGAATAGAAGATGAAAAAAATTATCCAATAATCCTGAAATCTGAGTCCTAGAGGACTTAACAAAAAATCTAAATGCACCAGAGGTTGTGCTTCTCTGCTTTGTGGCCAATATGAGACGCAACGCACTGACAATATTACAACACATTAAAATTACATGAGCAGCAAAACAAACAGAATGACACAATATGATTCAACCCCTAATCATTGCAATTCAAAATAAATTTGATTCGACACAGAGATTTAATGCCGTTCAATTTAACAAAGCAGAAGGATGACAGTTTCATTTAAACTAATTTAATACCAAAAAACTGTTCAAAACTCTTTGTTTTAAAATTACACTTTCATAGCAAATAAGGTAAGCACTTTCACAACTCAGTGTGCAGCTAAATGTGCGTGTGTAAAATATATTTAACAATAAAAACGAGCAAACCTAGGGCTATTCAACTGGTGGCCCATGGGCTAAATCAGGCCCACAGGTGAGCTCAGTTCGGCCCACAAATGGGTTCATTTTTAAATAAAATTAGATTTTAAACCATAAAACAAACTTACTTAATGACAATAACTGCTGGATGTCTGACCCCGAAGCTCTTGGCTTTCAGTAACTGTGGCCCACGGAGCAATTTAGTTGAATAGCCCTGAGCTAACCTTCCATAAACAGGTTCCTCATAACTGCTAAGAAAAATGTAACCTCTTGACACAGTTTGCTGTGGTTTTAACCAGCTCTGCTGCAGTTCTACTCCTAACCTGTAGGTGTCGCTATAAAGACAACTTTACAGCCTTAAAGCAGAAATGGTGCTATGAAGAAGCTGCACAGATGTTTCATTATTTGTACCCAAGCATCACTACATACTGTATTTTCAATATACTTAAGGTAAAGTATCAAACAAACCTGCAGACTCTAATTTAATTAATAGATGGATGGGATTTTTATTGATGCAAACAAACCGATGCATCTTCTTCCCACTTGACAAAGCACATGGTACAGCCCTGATGTATCATGTGGCCCTGTTGTCAGCATGTATGCATATATGTTATCATGTATGCAATGACATACATCCTTATGTGATGATGTCACTCGTTCAGAATTAAGCCTCTCTATGAAGCAAACATCGTCCAGACCTGGTTCCCATCAAAGAGCCATTTATCTCATCTCTAGAAGTAAGAGTGCACAGTTTCTGGTGGTGGGGGGTGCACATACTTTCTTGTTCATCTGGACGGTGGTGGGGAGATGTGTTGCAAATGGCAGCAAACGTGCCAAGCAGGGGTGGGGGTGGGTTGCATGTTTGGCAGGCAAGCAACTTTGCTGATGATTTGTGGGTGTTTGCGTGAGAAAGTTTTTTTTTTTCTGTGCACGGAAACGCTGAAACGTTTGTATATTTGGACATTTAAAAACTATGGTACATCATATAGCACTTTCACTGGAATTTCAACATAAAAGTAGCAACAGAAGTTTGGTTTAGTGTGGCTAATATTTAATATAATTTAGGGAGTATTTTATTTTTCCCACAGTTTATCCTCCCCACCATAGTGTCCATTACAATTACATGAACGTGGCCTATAACGCAAGACAGGTGATGATGCTATTTAGTAGCTTTTAGGCCAGCTGAGAGTTACTGTCCGTAGAAGAGATGGCAACACAGCACAGTTGCAGATGCAGACACAATTCTCCATTTAATTAAACCAAAATAATTTAGAGACTGAGGACCGAGCGTCTGTATTTTCACCCATCTGTGATGTGACACATGAATTTAGCACCTTATTCAAATAAACATGTGGCCACTGATAATACGTGGGATTTTAATAATTTGTCGACAGGGTCAAATTGACAGCAGACAGGCACGTGTAGATATCAATAGGAGTAAACACATTTTAATTTGAATATGGTTGCGCATGACATTTTTCTAGCAGAGCCGGTACAAATCGGCGAGAAGCTTAGATAAAAACACAGAACTGTGTTGTGAAAGAAAACAGCTCTAAATGGAGAGATAAAGTGAACCATTTAGTAGTCTGCCACTGGTAAGACATTTATTTAAAAAAATGTTATTCGCATGATTCTGTAAGAAGCAGCTTCACTGAAATGCAGCATTTCCCTGAAGCAACGACGACTGCACAGCTGCTTCAAACGAGTGCTGATAATGGAAGGATGAGTTAATAATAACTAGAGCTTTGCATTTCCTGCAGAAATGCAGTGTGGACGCTTATTGAAGAAGAACTTGCTGAAAAACTGTTGAAATTAGCTAAAAATATATGCTGAAATGTGACTGAAATAAAGCCTTAATTAGCAGAAGAAAAAGAACACATTTACTGAAATATGTTCAAGTAAGCATAACTTAGCACAAAATTTAGGGAATTTGCTTAAAAAAGAAAAAGCTTAAATTAGCAACAACATAAACAAACAAAGAAAAAAGAAACGGCTGAAAAGTAGTTGAAAGGCAGAAAGAAGCTTAAACTACCAAAAGGAAGCGGAAAGAGCTGAAATGAGCCAAAACATTTTGGAATTAGCTGAAAAAGCTCAAATTAACATAAAAACGGCTAAATAGTAGAAAAATATGAAACTAGCTGAAAAAAGCTTAAAGGAGCATAACAACCTGAAATTAGCAGACATAAGTTAATTAGGCTGAAAGAATCAGAAACTACCACAAAAATCTTGAATTTATCTGAATTAGCTAGAAAAAGATAAGGTAGCTGAAAAGCTAGAAAAAGCTTAAATTACAAAAAACAAAAAAACACGTTTGCCCAATCAGGATGAAAGAAGCAGATACGAGCACAAAAAAGTGGAAATTGTCTGAAAAAAGCTGAAATTACTGAAAAGTAGCTAAAATGCAGAAAGATATTTAAATTACCCAAAGTAGAGCACATTTTTGCTGAATTAGGCAGAAAAAAATTGACGAGTGCAAAAAAATGTGCAATTAGCTGAAAAAGCTAAAATTAGCATCAAACAGTAGCTGAAATAGCAGGAAAAAGTTGAAACTAGCAGAAATAAGCTGAAAGGAAGCTGTTTAGGAAGGAAGCTGAAATTAGCAGGAAAAGTTAGAAAAAGCACAAAAATGTTGTTAGCAGAAAGAATCTGAAAGGAGCGCAAAACAGCTGAAAAAAATACAGCTGGCATTAGCTGACAAAGTTTGAATTTGGAGAAGGAAGCTGAAAAAAGCTGAAGCAGAACAAAATGTGAAAGGAGCAGTAAAAGGTTGTAAACAGATCTAAAGAGTTGAAGGATGTAAAATGAGCTCAATTCAATTTCTATGAGAAAACAATGGCTGAAAAGGCTAAATATTTCAAAAAGCTAAAGTTGCACCGATACCAAAAGTCATAGCACCTGAACGAGCTGAACGTTTTGATTTATGATTTGTTGAAATAGCACAAAAATTGCGGAACAAGAAAGATGCATAACAATGTATGGAAAAAAATGGCTCACAATAGTGTGAATGCTTCATAAACAGTCACACAATAATATTCACAGGGATAATAAAGTTTGTGTACAATAAACCATAGGTGATTTGCTAAAGGGTTGAACCACTTAATTACCGTTCAAATTCCATAAAAAGTCTTAGATAGATAATTATTAATGTTTTAATCTGTTTAATTTGTATTTTCAAAATGTTAAACACGGGTCAGAAATGCATGACCTTTAGAATACCTGTGACCTTTACTGATCTGCTACTAACGTGCACGTACAGCTTCCAAAATGTCAACGCCTCAGTATTTACAGCTGACCTGCTTTAGCTTAAACAGCTCTGTTTGTGCTGATGCTTTTGGCATCGGCGCTCGTATCGATCAGCACGGCTCGTCGCCTCGCTGCACTCATTCAGAAATCACAGACTCGTTTGTTTGTAGGTTCGCAGGAAAGGCGGCGTCAGTAAAGTTCCCGAGATGTGTGTTACTACTGACCTGTGAAGAGGCTCAGCTGTCACTTGTCGGCACGCCAAGTTCGGATGTTAGGAGCTGTGGGCGGAAAAGTTCAGCATTCTTAGTTACGTGGCAGCAAAATGTTTTTAAAGTCTAATCCAAAATTTAGTTACAAATGTGCTGAAAAATCACATTCTTCAATCGTATCGCTGTCATTTTGGAAAATTTCAAGTGAAAGTACCGGCACTGTGCAAACAATGTAGCAGTTTGAAGCTGTTTTTTAGCTTAATATGTCAAATTGACTGAGTCATATGAATTTTTATGTTTAAAATCAAATGGCTGTTCAGGGATTCTTACGAGCTGAATAGACAAATGAACGAGCACACACCATGGCTAAAACATTATTGCTTTTTTATTTTAGTCACTGTGTGTGCATGATCCTGAAAATTACCGATGTTTAAAAACCCTTTGTTTTCACATCAATACTGCAGACGATGTAGCAATAATGTTCTTTTAAAAGTTTATGCTTTAATCAAATAAACATATTTGCTTACACTGAAAGGAGAGAGAGAGATCAAGAGAGAGAGAGATCGAAAATATATATAGAGAGAGAGAAAGAGAGAGAGCTAGAGAGCTAAAGAGCTAGACAGACAGACAGACAGACAGACAGACAGACAGACAGACAGACAGACAGACAGACAGACAGACAGACAGACAGACAGACAGACAGACAGACAGACAGACAGACAGACAGACAGATAGATAGAGAGATAGATAGATAGATAGATAGATAGATAGATAGATAGATAGATAGATAGATAGATAGATAGATAGATAGATAGATAGATAGATAGATAGATAGATAGATAGATAGAGGGATAGAATCCGCAAAAAATTTAAACACCCACTTGTGTATGAAAGTCAAACAACCGGATAGCACGGTACATTTCTAGATCATGTTTATGTCGAGCACAGGGACGGCTTTAGAATCTAACCTTTAGTTGTGCTCAGCCCACAGTACTGACAATGGCTTTGAACAACGC